>NC_064601.1:43195539-43503247 GCF_943734735.2 Anopheles gambiae
TCGCTGATGGCCAGCGGTGAAAAGCACTTGCTAGGTCGGTCACACAGTACGAACAAAACAGACAACAATTTAGCCACAGGAATTAGGATTTGCGATGAACCTGTGCAAGAAGTGCGGTAAACACGGCAAGACAACCGTGTACGTGAGCATTAGCAAGGCTAAAGTGCGTCAGCGTTAATTGCGGAAAACGGTGTGCAGTAGAGAATGAAACCCGCTAAACGGATGTACATCGACGAGTGGTTGGTTCTGAGTGGTGTAAAAAAGTCCTCGAATATTTTATATTTTTCTTGCACGTTTAGCGTACTGGCTTGGGTATCTTGTTGCTAAGTCGTTAGCTATGAAAGCGCAGTTTAGAGAGCTTGCCTGTTTTGCACAGCAAATGAGGTACTTAGCAATAACGACCTATCAGTAATTAGCGGTGTCGAATATGTGCTATAGTAACACTATTGATTACCTGATTAAAAACGGCCAATTTATTAATCATTCGCCAATTTAATGTTTTAAGCATAATTATTAAATAAAGATAACTGCTTCTCCAAATTACGTTTTAAAATAAAAAATAAAAATGAAACCGTTATAATATTATCATATTCTTCTGTTATCATATTCAAACTAATGTTATGTTATCGCCGCATGATAAATTTTATACATTTTAAGGATATATCGAGACTTACAATGTATTCAAGCGCCTTCGTGTGATGTGAATCAATCCTGCCTTTCGGCCATACGCACAATGTTACAGCGCTTTCGACGAGTGTGATCACCAATATCGCCGACGCAGACAAATCAAATTTCATTTCACATCCGCACAGTTCAACTCCTGCCGTAGCACAGAGAGAAGCGATGGCCTCCCGATGTGGTCCCAAAAACACACGCTGATCCTGGTAACGATGGACATCGATTGGCATGATGGAATAATCTCTCCTCTCTCGGCCCCCACCCCTAGTTTCCTAGTTTCGTTGCGTAACACATTCAGCCCGTCGTGCAGAGAACATGTACGGATAATGTTGTTCTTTAATTTCACGCTCCGACCCTAAGCAACCGTGTCGGTCGTTATAGACCAGAGCCAAAGCGCACCACATCCAACCCAAGCGCCAACAATGTCCTGGAGCAAAATGTCCACAAATCGAACCAGTCGGCTTTGCTGGTACATACGCTGGTAGGATAATCTATTCCCGTCTGCAGGGCTACCTTGATCGTTGCGATGGTGAACAGAGCTCATGTCTCTCTTTGATGATGTTTTTGATGCTGGTAGTGTACCTTACCTTATTATTCGATGCAACGATATACGATGAAACGGTAGTGTACTCGAGATGGCTAGGTACACTGGAGATGTGGTCCACTGGCTGGGCTCTATGGAAAAAGTGCTTAATTTTTTCACGATTTAGCCAGTCCGAGGAACATGTCTGTTATGAACGAGTTAAAGAGCGATGTAATAGTGCGAGATGAACTTGTGCAAAAAATACAATCAAACTGCACGTATGAATAAAAACTAAGTGAACTAAAAAATAATCGAATTTACCAACAGTACGAAGCTTGCTTTAGAAAGTCTGAGATCGAAACATAACCGCATCTTGATTGTCGTTTGTTTTTTCTACCTGGCCTGCCGTAAAGGGAAACAATTCTTTTGTAGTAACATTACGTTTTGGGACATTGCGAGGGGTTTCACCCTCTCCATGGACCCACCCTTATTATAATAAAAAAATGGTTTATAGTTGCTTAGCAAAAATGAAATGCTTTACGAGTAGTTGTTTTCATTTGTGCATTTAAAGAAGAGACAGAATAAGATAGAAACATACAACATTCCTCTGGCGAAACATCTAAAGCAAAGATAATCAAGAGTACCATTAAGATCAGATTGAAAAAGACTGATTGCATCACCTAAAATTAAGAAGAAATAAGAACCTTACATTTTCGCAAAGATGGAAAACAAAATGTCCTTCGTTTTATGGGAGGTTCCACTATTACGACGTAATATTACCGTTTTGATTGAAACACATTTCACAATACCATCGTAAGATTCCTTCATGGAATAATGCTTCCCAATAATGCAAGAACAAATATTATTGTGCTTTTGCACCATATCCATTTGTTCTATGAATGCCTCTGTCAAGCGTAAACACCACTAAGAATCACTCTCGACGATAATATGAAATCGTTTTGTTCTGCTGGCTGTCAATTAAAAGCTTACTACGAACGTGATGCTCTTGATGTCGATAAAAGCCAATTATTACCATGAAGCAATTCCAGCACAGTATTTTTTCTAAACAATTTTGGGAAATGATTTATGAACTCGCACTAATTTCATTTCACCGATTCGGCAAAAGCAACAAGAGAACGTAAATGAATATTTCTCGGCGTATGATTGCTACGTTGTTAGCCATATGAGCGTCGGATGTGAAGATGCTATCCAAACAAAATATGTTTTATTACTATCGAGTTATTTATTGCTGTCCAGCGCCTGTGGCACGTGCATATCATGATGGCAAAAATATGAAGAGAACTTACGACATCTATCGAGTTTGATCTATTCGATACACACTTTTCAATTTTTGTTGTCTCAAGCGATTACAAGATTTTTAAATTAAAAAAAAAAATTTAACTGTCTTATATTTTAAATTTGAAATACGCCCTAACGATAATACGGATTACAACAATGAAAGTGACATATAATACAGATATTTATGGATTTCAAGAAAATGTAAATGTTAATTCGATATCCTGTACTACAGTGGCCAACTCGGACGACTCTGTAACATGCCCGCCGTGGGTTCAAATTTAGAATAGACCATCGCCCGTATCATGATCTGACCATCCGTTTGCGTGATACTGTATAAGACTCGAAAGCCTGTATGAACGGCATGTCCGCGTAGGACGTTATGCCAAGTAGAACGAAAAATAAGTAAATGCTCAATCGAGTGGGATAGTCCGGTGAGCAGCAACGAGATGTCAAAACTAAAGACTAAATGCCAATGATTGGACAAGACATTAACTATGGTGTAAATTATAAATAAGCAAACTTAGTAAGATAATGGTTCTGAGCACGTTGGGACGAACGACGAAAATCCATTCGCCGCCCACATATGTTACATTGCCAAAGTTGAAAAAAAAAACGGTATAACATATGTTTTCTTACAACAATGAATGGTGTTTTTTCTAACCTACAGTACAGTATTCTAAGAACAGTTTGTGCATCACTTCACACAGCCATGCCCATGCTCGAAATAAATCAAAAAGCTGCAGCTCCAACACCTTTTTATCACGCGCATATGTTATTTTCTCCTGCCAAAAATTAAGTAGGATAAACATATTGCCAACTATGATAAGAGGACATGAGTGTCTCGTCGAACGGATTTCCGTCGTTCGCCACAACGGGCTGATGACCAGTACCTCTTGTAAATAAACTTGTATAAACAGAACGCAATGTAACTTAACTTTGGGTTGTATTATACACTGAAAGAAAATCGAATACGCTGGAGTCGTACGTACAGATAAATCACATTTCTCACGCAGGGAACAACTTATGTAACTAAATTTTAGACAAAAAATATAGGGTTCTTCCCATTTCCACCAGTTTTGCTTCCTTCGCAATCTCGACGTCTTAATTTTGATGGTTAACAACCCACATGTATATATTCCTATTATGTACAATAACATATTTATTCAAGCCATCTTTTACGATCATAATTGTACAAAAGCATGCAAAACTTCACCCTTCTGGGTGTTAAGCATCACTATAGAACCTTAGTTGTACGCCTCACGACTTGCCATTTACTAAGGATACATAATATAATAGATTCATTTCCTACATCAAGGGAACCAAAGCAGCTGGCCGAAGGCAAATGCTTAGAACCACCGCCACGGTCAGCGATGCGAGGAGAATTTTGTTTTTGTTCTCATCCCGCAGTAAAAATATTTTCCACCTTTCACCCCAATCTGTCGCCAAGTGCTGCTACTTTCTCCGTGTTTGTTTTCATTAATTCCACTTTGATTTATTTCAGCATTCACTCTTATGAAAACATGGCTATTTTGTAATTCAACGAAAACAAAGATCTTTATTAAAACAACCGCCTACCTTTCGCTGTTCCCAGCGGTTCAACAGTCCACCGTAAGGACTCGCCTGTCCTTTCACAGTTTTGATTCAAAGGGAAGTTTCTTATTAGCTTTATTAAACGGGAAAATCAGACTACATCTGCACAAAAGACCAATGAACGACTACGGGGTACATATTGAAGCACACCACTACGCCAGACGCTTTGAGCGCACTTTCAAAAGGACAGAGTAGGCTTTGTCCTGAACGTTGTGCAGCTATGGCCGATATGCCGTCCATCATGTCCCGAATCTAACCGACCACGTTTAGGATATCACGTTTCTTTGCCGTGTACGCTGCAGCAGCCCAGAGAATATCCAAACGTTTACATGTTACCCAGGTGGAGACAAAACGGGCTGCCCCCGAACGGATCATGGTTCCGGATCTTCTCATCAAAATAACCATCACCCATCACCCCCTGCCTGTTGGTGGTCGTCGAATAGCGTTGCTACTTTGTTGACCGAGTGCTGGCTTTAAAAGCACGTCCGCAACGATCCTTCATACAGTGCCTGGTAAGACATCATGTAAGGGCCACCCGCCCGCATTACAAGGACGTGTTCAAACTTTAATAACCCGAGCGATTGCGATACGACGACGAGAGGCACGGGAACTTTTCAAGGTTGTCAACGCTTCTTCGCAGTTCACCGATTTTCTATCCCCGGTGCGCAAGATGAATGTTTGGCAAGGAAATATGTGCACAAACGGGTACGTGAACAGTGTCGTCCTACCGATCCGACAACGTATGATACAATGTATGGTAAAGTTGTCAACTGCGCTCCACCCGGTGCACTGGATGACTTGCTATTCTAGCGACGTTAAATGGCCCGTAAAACTATGAACCAACGTTCCATGTACCCAGGGGCAAGAGATTCTTGAAAGTGATGAAGTATTTTAGGGAAATTTGAGATGCCAAGCGTGCGGTTTGTTACGCCACATTTATTAAACATTTATTTGTCGAAAATCTATCCAATCGAACGTCTAAACTTTATGCGAAAATTTAGTAATTTTACGCTTTTCACATCGTTCGAAGGTGCTAATGTCTAAAATTCAAGCCAGATAGATATCGCTCCTCTCACTAAACTCCCAACAGAATTGACAATCCTTAAGTAATGGCCGTCGCCGGTTGATTACAAAGCTAAAATCACTCGCAAATTACACAGCGGACCGTCGGCCACTAATTCGTTTTGAGTTTTAAGCAATTGGCTATGATTGCTGCGATAGAAACGGGGGCTAGCTTGTGGCAGCTTAGTGTATGTTCATTCTGCCAAGACCTGCAGGGACAAATCCCGGGTCAACCTTCAAACAGGAGCCACATTAGCACCGGCAGCAAATGAAAAGGCTAACGATGTGATTGAAGTCTCCTGTAAACTCTCGCAATGCACCACTGTCCTCTGTCCTTCGCTGAAAATCCTTACAGAACCGTGCCTTCGTTCTGTTGACCATAGTGCCGGTTTCTGTTGTATCAATTTTGCAAATGAATCCTGGAGCAACATTGAACCCGGGCCCAGAAACTTGACAGAACCGCAGACAGGCGCTTGTACCACGTCACGTACAATTTGATCCGCTTTTGTAACGACTCTTACGTATTCGATGCGCTTCCTTTCTCCAGCCCGGATCATGGACTGCATTCTTGAGCTACGAAAGCAAGCCTACCCCCGTCAGCTATGGACGAGATTTTCTTGTTGTGCTGCTGTTGTTGGCTCTGCTCCTAAACCAAGCGCAGCACAGGCACAGAAAGGATTCCTATTACTATTAAGCCTTACAGCAGAGTGGCTGACCGGGAGTTTGTGATGAAGGTATGTGTGTGTATGTGTGTGTGTTCCAAATCTCTACTGGATGGAATTGGAAATCCGAATGAAAACGGCATTTTCATCGGATCGTCCATTATTATTTTGTCTCATTTTAGCCTTGTAACCTACCATTATCGCTTCGAGCTCGCAGAATACCCGTGAGGCCAGTCATCGTAACCAAAAGCGGGACGACGAGAATAATTCGCCAGTAAAATGAACCACAATCGTGGGTCTCAAATTTCCAATTCATAAACGTTGGTTTTATGAAACGGCTCGTTCGAGCTCGATGCTGGCCAAACATTAAGTTTCGGTCACCTTACCCTTTGATTATCCTTCATGATCTACCTTTGTTGTAGGTTTGCTCATTGTTCTTTCGTAGTGTATGATAACAGTGGAAAAAGATTAAGCTGCTGGGATCAAATGGCACAAAACGAGGTACTGACCTAGGGTTCTCTGGTACTGACGATTCTAAGGTTTGTTTTTCATTTCCAAATCTACCTAAGAATATTTTAGTAAATGTTCCTATGTATTTAAATTACCTATTAATACATGCAGAATAAATTCTTGTCTACATATTTTTCAATAATTTAAGTATTCAAATGTATGATGTAAAAGGGGCAACACAATTTTTTTAGATGTATATCATGCAAAATTAACGCGATTACATAATCCCTGCGGAGGATTGGACATTTGCCTAGCTTTTTTTCCAAAGGTTTTATTTATCTAGGGTTGTATACTATTTTGTTGGGCATCCCTCACACAAATCTAATTTGTTTTTTCATTAGTTCGCTAACCGCAAACCGGCAATGGGTTTCAATCACTACTGTTCCCTCTGAATTGCCACACTCATCCCTCCCGCCCCGGTAGGGAAATATTTTACTATTTCAATCCTTGGTCATTCAAGCCAAGATGGAAAATTTTGAGTGGAAACGAACCATGACGGCAACATGCCTTTGGCATCGTTCAGCAATAACTCCCTAACATGTTTCCAAATTCATACACCCTCTTTGGAAATGAACTGAAAAATGGGTCAATTAACATTCGGACCAAGGAAAAAGGGATCAGAACTAGCCAACTAGTTGCAAAAAAGGGAGGGCTATGCTGTGCGCTATCCATGAGGCGTTACTGTACTTTCAAATGGCGGAAACGAACATTGACAGCAATTGACAGTTGATTAATTCGAAATTGATTTAAATCGCATCGATTCCAAACCGTTGCGATGGGGGCAGCTAAATAACATAAAAATCATGCCCTCGCGCCAGTTTGGGATACATAAATGAGATGTCGGAAACGGACGTCAACACTATCCAATTCTGCGAATGTACACGATTGAAGTTAATTTAATTTGAAGCACATTAACAGACTGCAATCGTAACTGCAGTCATGTTAACGTCGACATTTCACTAGTCACCAGATGAGTTAAACTTCAGTGCTGCTCTTGAAATCGATTCATGTTGACGGCACTGGCGTACATTGTTGCTGAAATGTGGAATGCAGTGGCCAGTGGAGGTTGGGGCGTAATCCGATGGATAATGATGATAGTCAATAAAGGATACACTGTTTTTAAATAAATACGTATTAACTCTACGAAACCGCAAGCATGTGAAGTGCAAACGAATTTACAACGAGTGTCCATTTAGCTTGTAATCCTTCCGTAGTACGGATGGAAACAAAATCGAACGCGTTGTAAAGGTGTTAAACATTGTTGATGTTGTTTTTTTTTTAAATAAAAGCAGAAACTCTAACGTGATTACGCGTTTTTTCAGTATTTTTGAGGTAAAAATTTATTACATATAACTGCAATTAAACCTTATAAATACGGCCGAATTGCACGATAAATAAATAAAATTTAAAATCTGCATATGAACGAACGTTTCAGCGCTTGGAAATAAACCAACGAGGAAAATGTTCATACCATCAGAACTTAGTACACAGTGAATCGATGTTGTGAAACATACATATTGCAAAGTATTACTAATAGACATGGCAAAGTTTTTCATCAAAGGAACATTATTTTTACGAGACTATTCTTGCCACAAAGGTTGCGTGGTTGCACGCGACATCCAAAGCAATTTTGAATTGAAAATATTTCGCGATAGCAACGAAACTTCAAAGCAAACGTACGCGATATCAGCAATGGCAACGTATCGAAAGTAGGAGAGAAGATTCCGTTTGGATTACAAATTGGATTAAAATTTCGCATGCATATAATGCAACAGATAATCAACAGAGTAAAGCTTTGAAGCTCAGACCGTTTGAGTCCTTGAGTTTGAGAATTTTTATTAATAAAAACTGAAATTATTTGAAATTTGCATAATAATAAACGCCAAGTCGCACAGGCAACATTAATAGCAAATATATTAAACAATGAGATTGACGCACCAGAGATATTAGTTGACTTGAACATACCTAAACGTAATCTTAGAGCGAGGGACACCCTACGGCCTCTTAATTCATTGTATGCGAATATCCTATATCAGCTATGAGCAAGACTTTCAACAAATAGAGCTCTATTTTTTCAAAGCGTTCAAAAACAACATATTAGTGTCGATTATCTGATTCAAACGGAAATGTGTCAAACAAAATCGCGCTACACGAACTGAAACGAAATCGGTATTATACAAGCTTGTTAGAGACTTCTTTCGTTGACTCGAGACATTGCTACCAAATTGATCTGAAATGGATTTGTTTGTCAAAACAAATTGCAACGCGTAACGCAGGAAGTATCGTACCAATTTATAATTATTTCTACGTGTGGCATATTATTGTTCTTTAAATGTGTTTGGCAATCTCATGAAAAGTAGCGCTTGTGGTATGATTTTCTAATTTCTGTGTATTTCGTAATTCCCACCCTTTTTGTAGTGAATAATTACAAAAAATCCCTTTTGAATTTAATTACATGCAATTCATGTGGTTTAAATATATGTATTTAGTAGTTAAACCGTAAAACAAACCGCTTTCCGTAGCTTTAACCTGACGGAAAGCTGTTTGACAAAAAACGGTCTCCGTTTGAGTCAGGTAATGCAAATGACCTTCGTTCAGTTCGATATATCAAACCAGAGACAAATCGAGTCCTCTAACACGAATCATAATAGAAAATGAGCATTTTTGATACTTTTTCTCAAGCAGTTGAGTCACATAATCGGCACTATTATTAGGATCGAAGAAGACAAGAATATGTAGGTTAGGATAGCTTAAATTATGTTATGTTCATTTAGACGTTTGTCCGTTGAACTGAAATAAATAAATAAAAAATTAATTTGAAGTAATTTGAAAAAATAACATGATTTTATTCTCCAAATAAAAAGTGGAAAAGAGAGTAGCGAGAGTTGCTATGTTGCGTGAGAAGAATTTTGAATGTAAAATAGTCCGTATCACTTTCTAAAATACCTTTCTACAATATCTTTTGACAACATATCTTCCAAAATTTCGACAGCTACTACGACTAAACTTATAAAATATGATCAGACCGGTCTCGTGCTATATTCGTCAACTTGTACGACTTAACAACATGCCCGTCAAGAATGTCAAGCCCCGAAAGGACCGTGCCACCATACGTAGTGCTGACTATCCTGCTACAAGTAATCCATAAGTCACTGAAAGCCAAGCCCACTAGTGCAACAGGCAGGCCTTCACCAACAACGGTTGTTGAAACAAAGTAGAAGAAGAAGAAATAATAATATCGATAAAAAACATTTTTTCGAAACTTTACTATTTACGTAAGACCCTACTATTAGGCATCTTTTTTAAATGACATACACACGACAATTACCGTGTTACAATTACCGAATCAATACCCGTAAGTGTTTATTCCACTATTACAGATGTACAAAAGAACCTCATTACATTACTTATAGTGTCCTTCATTCCTGGCCGATGGCATAGTATTTACACAAAAAACAACAAATCCTTTTACTATACATAGTGACTTATTCATGGACCTTTTTTTCATTTCGTCGCTAAAGCTTGGCAAAAGTTACAAAAACCCGATGAAATAACATTAAGAACGTGCAATGACTTACTTACTTGTCTTTGCTCAGTATTACTCCACGGTTTACATTGCCAAAAACATCGTATATACATCCAGCGCACGTGCCACAGTGCTAATACAAATCAACCTGTTCTTTTCTCAGATTCCTTGATTTTTGTTCTTGTGCGATATTTTCTCAATAACAATAATCGTAAAATTTTATGGACGTACAAACACCGAACCAAACCTCAACTGATTCCTAGAAAACAAAGCCATTCAGCACGTAGTCAGTGCAATGTTTGCTGCAAGATGCTTTCCAAAGCTAGATGTCCCACTGTCTCAGTTTATCTGCCACGCATTGCTCTATAAACACTATGAGCATCAAATCCAACATCCTTGTGAGCTTATATGCAAAGCAAACGTGTTCACTTTACGCAAAAAGAAAATCGAATGTTTCCCCTGACCAGTGCCGCTGGATTTCACTCTTTTACGAAAAAGGACTTTGATCGGTTGCCACGAGAGGATAAAGTTAGCAACAATATTACTTGGGCGAAGGCTCATGTTTTCGCCTTTACAGAATAGAGAATTCTGTCCTTTACAGGTTTGATAGAGAATGTATCAGGGAGAAGGGTGGTTTTTTTATATCTCCTAAATCTCCTACCAATGCTGCGGTTTCCAGTTTGCAGACACTATAGAGCATAAATAAGTTAAACCGGTGACGGTGAGAGTGCTACAGATGTCTCGATTTTCGTTGTTTTTTTTACATATATGTCGCTAACGCTGTACTGCCCTCCAATAGAACAAACCTCTTAACATGGCTTACACAGCAGTCGGGTTTCATTTCATGGTATTGGTAAATATTGCACCAAAGTTTTGCAATAAAAATCATGATGCCGATGGTGTTTTGGCCGTTTGATTTCGTCCTAGCCTTCGATTGAGCACGTCCTGTCGATCTATGGCAGCCGAATTGAGGGATAATAGTGTAATCGTATAGCATTTTGACCATCATGTGAGCATATAACGCATTGTAAAAGAGCACCTGATATCTTCTTTTTAAGCACAACAACCGTTGTCGGTCAAGGCATGCTTGTACCAGTAGTGGGCTTGACTTTCAGTGACTCATTGATTACCCATAGCATGATAGTCAAGTCCTACGTATGGAGGCACGGTCCATTTGGGGCTTGAACCCATGACGGACCGATTGTTAAAGTCGTACCAATCGAAGACTGTTCCACGAGATCGGCGCAAACTGGTATATCGGTGTATCGGTGTAAAGACAACAATATAGGTATTCAAGCAATACGTTTGATTAGTCGTATAGGCGTGCTGTGTCTCTATGCGTTTCAAATAATATTCGTCTACTTCTATTTGGCGTAACGTCCTACGCCGACATGACAGCCTATACAGGCTTTTGATACTTATTCAGTACCCCGCTGCCGGATAGTCAGTTCTTGCCATGGGACGGTCCATATGACATTTGAACTCATGACGGGCATGTTATAAAGTCGTCCGAATTGACGGCACAACAATAAATTTTGTCTGGTAGACTGTCTAGTAGTGATCCAGTTTTTGAAGTATTTTTAATCTTGTTTTAAGATATACTGTATGGTATTCAAACTTTTTTTTTGTTAACATACAATTTAAAAATGGTTTGAAAAAAATAACATTGTTTTGTATTGTCGCAAGACTTATTAAGGCCGGGGGACACTGTCCGTACTCGCTAGTGTAATTTTTATTTTCACTAGCGCATCTGGCGGCGGCTGGTGGAAGTTTTTTTTGTCATCGAGGGAATGGTCATGCCGAATCTCAAAATTAAGTAGTTTTTAAATAGCTTTTTGTCATAAAAATGGAAGCAATGTGTGCAAAACATGTGCATCTACCTTTTACAAAACTTTTCTCCTCCGATTTAAGTAAAAAAACATGTTAAAATAACATATTTTCTGAAGCGGCTTCAAATTGTTTACCAAGTCCGACAGCCGCCGCCAGATGTGCTAGTGAAAATGAAATTACGCTTCGGAGTACGATCAATGTAGCCCGGCCTTTACACACACAACAAAGCGAAAACATCATAGACTCGCAATTCCGGAAGCACCCAACTAGCCAACTAGAGGCAATTTGATTCTTTTCAGTGAACGTGCGGTGTTGTTCGTTCAGTACGATGAACTGTACGCGTGCGAAAGGTCAGTCGCACAATTGGAGCTAACTACATTTTTTTAAATATCATATTTATTTTTATCTGGATTTTAATGCAAAAACTGAACTGAACTGCTTTTAAGGCTGCATTTTTATTTACCTATGCGTTCACGTTTTCGCGTGCGACGGTCAACCGCACATTTTAGTGAACTGGGTATGCGGCATAGGTCTCGCACAATTGTCCCATGCCTACACCCAACCAGCCACAACAGAGTATAGAAACCATTTATACCTTATCGCTATAAATTAATCAACCGTCTGCTCATCGCAGCGCGTTCCTGTCCAGTTCGTGTTTCATTTGCGCTTTATTTTCGACTACTTAAACGGAAATGAATGAAATTTTGGCTGGCAGACGGACGAACGTCGACCGGAAGCGGAACCATCGAGACAATAAGCAATCGTGTTGTATTTATGAAAGCTGTTCTTTTTTACTGCTCGACCCACCTAGAGAGACCGTCGATTTTCTGTCGTCATCGGTCGTGTCGGGTGCTGTATATTGTATGGGCACGCTTGGTCGTTCGGGTTATCGAAAATCACCAAAAACCACGCGATATGTTTATTGGCAGCTAAATTAGATCTTTATCAGCTCATTCCCATCGTACAAAAGAGTCCATCGCCTAGAACTGGCGAACGATGGAACGAAACACGACGCGTCAATGCTAAATAAAATTCAAGAGAATCTAATTTTGAATGCACCCTCAACTAGCTATGGAGTTGAACATGTTGAAAAAAAAACAACAGAAATACATAAAAAAACAACTCATTGGTTGGTTCTAAAAGTCATCACCAGTCATCCGTAAACAGCAAACATCGAAACATATCGGACGTTCAGGGGCGAGTTGTGGTTGACAAAAGTATAACGACAAATGAACGACCAAAAGGTCGTGGTTTCATTTGCGCCAGAATGAACTCAACCACACCAGGCAATAGAAAAGGTTGGAAGAGCTGGACTCTAAATAGGCAGCTCATTAATGTCAGAAAATAAGGGACGATGGCTTTGTTCATTGCATTCTTATTACAGTAAATAATTTAAGGAAAGATGGTGTGATTTCTTTTGCGCCGTTCACATTGCTCACCATCCGAATGTGTTTTGTGCAACCTTTTGTCTTTTGTTTGAGATCAGTTTACCGCTAATGCAGGTTTAAAGTGGCGTAAATTATTACAAGCACCAGTAGAACCAAATCTGGTGTTCTAGGCACATCTGGTTGATTAAATTTTTTAGAGTTGTCATGAACAGAGGACTACCACAAATTGCCATAATCTGTATTTTCTTGCTTTACACCAACCATTTATTGTTTGTGTAAGTTTACCATTCACCCTAAAACTGTTTAGTACAAAATATATACATGTTTCTCATATATCCTAAATGAAACTACTTGAAAAATGCAAAACTCTAGAACCACCCGATTGAAAAACTCGGTAGTTTGCTTTTGAAAATTAATCGTATGGGGGTTGCTTTACGTTAAGAATGCCGAGTTTCTTCCGAGTTTCGAGTTTATTTAGACTGAGCTTCTCACAACTCATCTAAAACGTTTGATATGAACGAAATTTCGCCGAAGGTCATGTGTCGCCGAAGGAGTTAAAGCATCAGGTTTATCTCCAATTGTGTCATCCCTCAGTCACAAATTCTACAATAAAGTATGCTAGAGGGTTTGTATACTTCTACAATATTATTATTATCGAGACTCTGGAAGACAAAATCTGTTTCATAAATCTGTTATTGACAGTTTAACAAGGCAACTCGAATATTCGAGATGGGACCGTGTCATGTCTGTGACATAAACAGATAAAAGAAATTTATTAAATGGTTACACGTATGATGCGGGGAATGAACAAGCGACAGGAAAATTAGGTTCAGTATGATTAAGCTTATCCCCCCTTTATATTTACTCATACTAAACATACCATGCTCGTATATATTGAATAGTATATGATTAGTACCTTCAACTGACAAACTAGGTTGATGTTGTGGAATTTGCACATACTTTTTTCTAGAGCTTTCCAACAAATCTGAAATACAAAAGTAATCTACTACATCTACAATTTACACAGTGCATTAATGCTGCAGTGAACCGTTCTATGTTTTGAGTGTAGTTCATGCGTGTTTATTGTAGATTTTTAGCCTTTATTTTCCTTCCATTACCTGTCGCAAAGAAGAAAATGAGTACAGAGTAAACGCTCTTTGCCTACAAAATGTAGAATTTCTACAAACCTAACGACCAGTCCAACAAAGCAGTTATTCAACATAATCGCTTTGTGGTCGGGAAAATTTTGCTCAAGTGATGCTTGAGAAATCATCTGTCAAAAACCGCTAGTCGCGTGAATTCGCGAATGTACAACAGAGCAAGGCTAATTAATTTTGAAGAAGGATTTTATATGGATGGCAACTGCAGCAGCGCTGGTACAAAACAGTTCATAAGCTGCTTTTCTAAAGTATTTGCCACAACAACAAATCCATTACCAATCGTTGCACTTGTGCGCTTTCCTTTACCTTCATAGGTTTTGGTAAGGAAACGTTCTGGGTAAGGTAGTTTAAGCAAACTATTGTGAAATTATGAACAAACATCTTTTCATACATCTTTTCACTTCGAGCTGAGCCATCTGAGATCCTTTTAGAAACCTGTTATATATGGCAAATTATTCAATTTAAATTACAATGACGAGATGATGAGCCATGTATGACACAGTCTATACCAGGTTCATCCGTAACAACCAGTAAACAAAACAAAAGCGTCTCCCAAACGCAAGTAACCGATTGATTTAGAACGGCAAAGAAGCTCCGGAATCTTTATTTAAAATCATTGCATGTTCGACGCACGTCATCCATTACGAAGGAGTATTAAATTCTATTATACGTAATATTATTTTTCATTATCCTGATTTTCATCCACAACCCATCAGTTCACATGGGTTCTCGTTAAAGAGTCTTATCGTTTATGTCTATCTCATCAGTATTACTAAGCATGCCTTACCGAATGCGAGTGTATTCCTCTTCACTCTGCGAGCTATGGCTACATAGTACTCCCATACCCTGCTTTCATACAAGGATTCTACCTTTGTCTTTTGGTTTGTGAAAGTCGTGCAAAAGAAATATCCTATTAATACAGATGTCTCTGTGAGGAACATAGAATGGAAAGAGAGAGTATTTCATCTTCTTCGTCAAACACCGAGTGATGAATTTCTCAACACCAAAGGTTTATCTGTAAGACGTCTTCGGCAAGAAACGCTTCAAGAGCTTCAAGTAATTCTGAACTGGTCTTGCTTGTTAAGCACAGAGTAGTGTGTAGGTTTCCCTGTACGTAATCCAAAAAGAAAAACTGTCTTTCGATTTGGTGCGATACCTCTGAGTCGGAATCAGTAATACAATACCGTTTTTGAAAACGTACATCGGATTACCTCTAGCTGTACACACTAATGCTCTAACAATCTTGTTCGTTGCATTTGGAATACGGCTCTAGAACCACTTTAAAAAAAATCAGCATGATAAACCAACATCGAGCGCACGGATGTTCGATATTTTAACTTTTTTCTAATACTTCTTCCATTTACATTCCAAACACACGATTCACATACGACACCATAGGCACGATCTGCTTATAGAACACCCTCTAAAAAAATCTTCGCTACTGGCGAAAAAGTGCATGGCAGATATACGGAAACAAATTTTTCGATCTAGTCAGCCGTAAACATGCCTACGGCTGGGAACTTTTTTTTCGTTTTTGGTCCACGGTCTCAATTTTCCTGCACAGAAAATGAGACTGCAAAGAAAAGCAAGTCAACCTATACCTTCCCTCACCAGAACGCAAGCCTGTGATTGAGTGCAAAAATCATCCATCCCGGTCGAACACGCGTCAGTTGGCTTTCGGCACAATAAAGCCGATTGTAGCAAGCGCGCAGGCATGGGACTGCCGAAAGATCCAACAAATGTCCAAAAAGAAGAGAAAAAGACAGAAAAAATGTCAGCACAAAACGGCTACCAGAGGTTTGGCGCATCTCGCGGCATAAAAACCATACATATTCATTGTCAATCATCGTTCAAATCGGCGATGGTGGTGGCAGCAACCTTATCAAGGGACAGATAGCCGACTGCGGGGATAGCTGGTGGCAAGATTCTTGCTGATTGGATCATACCACCCCTTAAACTCCCTTTTCTCACACACAAACCAGATGAAGAAGCCAAGAATTTCGGTTCAGAGGGTTTAACATGTGCTTGCCGGTTGTCCCTCGTATTTGTAAACAGGAGTATTTTTTTACCGTGTTCTGGTACACGAACCAAATTGAAAATCTGACAATCCGGGCAAGTTGTTCAGTAGATAACAAGCTCACCTTTGAGAAATAGCCAATATTCCTAACCAAAAAGAATAATTGAAACGTCACATGTACTGCGAACTCTGCATATCATAATTATAACTAAATCTATTATATTTAAAGAGGCTATTTTCCAATCCAGATATAGATTTGCTTGGTAGCAATGGTAGCGACCAAGAGGCAGCTGCGAACAGACTACCTTATTTCGTGGCATACTCGGATCAGGTTATATGTTTGTATACATGTTTAGGCTGTATACTACATTCATTAAAAATCTCCTGACAAAATAGAAACAAACTTGGATCCATTGGCTTATATCACATGTTGTAATACATTTCACTAACACATTATGGTAGATAAAAGTACGTCTGAACAAAACACATATAAATGCCTCACCATCATATATCAACGAATCTGCTAACACGCGTGCAAGGGTAAGGAAAAAACAAGCGCAGAGCTATTCATACCCGGGCATGCTAATAGCTTCCGTCGTCGTCATCAACAATGCTCCTCTCAAACGGGTAACATTCCAACCCAACAGATGCTGTGGGTAAATTACGAATTTCGGTACCATCTGACCCGTCACTACAACCGATTACAGTGGAACTTACAAGCTGCTTGCTCGCTACTTATTCGCCAGCCGGCCTAAGGGGAGGTTTGCGTGGAGGCATCTTAATTGCAAACCGAAGAAACCACAACATGAATCCCATAAATCGGTACCGGAACCGAAAGTCACCCCGGTGTTCTCCGGATGGATGTCGACGGGTATATCAACCGTACGTGTATATGTATGTGTGTTTGTGTGAAAACGACAGCTTTTCCCGTCGTCCTCACCAAGATGGTACGAAAGAGTTTTAATGGATACGGACCAGCAGCTTCACTGGTGGAGACCTGTGCAGCCATCGTCGTCTTCTGGTCCTTTTCATCGCTTTACCCGAATCGATCTTTGCCTAATGATGTCCCCACACGTGTCGAACGTGTGCCAAAAAGTGCACTTACACGTCTTCAATCCCGTCGCCACAACTATAGAAAGGGTATCACACGTAAAAGGATACCCCCATGGTCGATTGATCCAGAGAGCATGGTTCGCAAACTTAACAAACACGCTGCTAGTAGCGTCAACACATCAGGCAACCCTTTTCAATCGCTACTGTTGTATCTTAAAAGAACTCACGAACCTTTTACTCCTTCTTTCCACTGGACGGCATCCGTCGGTCTGACGACCCAGTCCGATTTCATTGGTCTAATTGATAAATTGTGTTTTGAGCAATAAAATTTGATTGCTGTTTTGCTGTGGACAATTTGCCGGCACCAAGATTCCGTATACATATTGGACGAGGAAGGGAAGGACGAGGAGTGAGCGAATAACGTTGTGATCGGTACGGTTTCTGTTTAAATACACTCCGAAAAGTTGGAATCAACGTCCGCAATCGATGTGTCTGAGGACGGTGGTTGTTAAAGTGGCATGACGGAGAAAAGAAAACTTGTGGTTGATTTGATGAGACTTCGTTTTTACAAGGACACGCTTGGGTTCAATCCTCATCAGCAGCTTGGCATGGTTTGCAAAACAGAACGAGAAGTTCCTGCTACCAGCTTAAGCTATTAGAAAACATGAATTACAACTTAGGAGTTCACGACAGTTGTATACAGCTGAATTATGGGGACTGTTTTCTAAATGCCGCAGAGAGGGGGAAGACTTATTATACGCTGTCTCTTTAATCATTCAAAGGGGTCCATTTTTAGATGATTATCACAACGATGTTTCCGTAGACCACTTTGTACATTTACGAAACCGGTTTACGATTGGCTGATTACTTCATATATAGATATAGCTATCGATTCTCAAAAGATATTAGAATCAATTATATTCAAAGGTATTCAAAAGATGTTTGATCTTCACAACAGAGCCTGGAGGAACCAAACAAGCTGAATAATCTCTTATTAAATATCAGATCAGTATAACGTAGCTTGTCTGCAACATAAAAGATTGATGATTGAATGAAAAAAGGCAAAACTGTAATATGGTTATGATTTTTAGTTCACTTAACCATTTTGTTACTACAATTCTCGATAAACTGTATCGAAAAAGGAAAAGCACTGTTGTTTACTACATCAACCTTGTTCACTACGATGTGACAACGCTCACCTTTTCAAAGCCCGAATCCTTCGCATAATGTAATAAAATTCACCGCTCTAAATGAATCCAGTTTAGATGAAAATTGAGCGTTCAAATTTGGTTTTCTTCACGGTTGAATTAGGAAGACCTTTTCCACCATGTGCAACCCCTTTCACTTTTAAAGGAATGGAAGCATGTTCCGCACACACCGACAGCGGCCATATATGTGTAGAACACGCAGTCACACAAGACAAAAAAGCCTACACAACATTTACATCTCCCGGTCGCGTTTCTCCCTCCACGCTCGTACGCGATAAACGTGTGTAGGTTTAATATTTTCCCAAACGACACTCAAACTCCAGACCTCGCCCAGCCATTCCGGATTCCTGTGTAGCTGATGCCCTGCGGTGGTTTTGATAGAACCTCGGAACACGTGCAGTAGAACTGATAAAGTTCCAAACAACCTCATTCCCCACTCACGTGTGCGTCCTGTACACCTTTGTCCCTTTCTCCTTTGCCCTCTTCCGTAAAACGATGGTAAAGGATTCGGTCCACGGTTGGCAAAACGCCGTGTTTACAAACGTAGTCACCGCGAAAGCGATTACGACTGCCGGTAAATCGGCAACACTCGATGGAATGAGCGCACCCGGCTAAGCTATTGGGGACGGTGATGATGAGTTGGTTGAAGATGGATGATGAGCTTCGCGTGGGTTTTCACGGTTGCAACGCCTTTAAACGCACGCTTCGGGGGATTTCCCTTTGATGTTTAAATCCTACATCACATAGTTCAGCGCGCGTCGGTTCTACCTCCTAAGCTTTCCCCGTTTCCGCCATTTTAAAAGCTGTTCACCAAGCGCCGACAATCAGACAGATAACGCATTAGCAACCATTTGAAAAGCCCTACATTAAAAGAGACGACAAACAGGAGAACTTGCAAAAACTGCCAGCACCCACTTGAAGAGGTGCAAAGAGGAAATAAGTATACAGCAGCCTTGTACACTCGTGGTAAGCAATTTTACAAAGATTATTCAAATGCAATGCTACGATTTAATGATGGCGCCGCAGAATAGTATCTGTGAGGTGCGAAACATTTAACCGGTGGATTATGGTGAAAACATCATTTGAACTACACGTACAAGCTTGAATAAAATAATACGGCACATGATCGCTTGGTTGTTTGTGGGGGAACCTTCAAATTATTTCATATTATTCTTATATCATTTTCGCCTACCCAAGTATTTTTTCACGCTCCCAAAATATAAACGCTTTAGACCTTGTGTAAAAAATAACATAATTTTTATTTTTTGCTATATTCAATTTCCCAACTATCAGACCATTTTTTTTAATAATTAGATTAAATGCATTTATTCAATTCACGGTGAAAAAATATTGGTCAGCGGGGAATCACAAGAAAATGTATTTAATTATTTTAACATGTTTTACAGATTAAATAGTTCGGGAATTGAATATCCTTTCTTTTGGTGTACGATAAGCCAAATTATGATATACATTTATTGAAACATAGCCGAAATTACCAAAATTTCAATTTCATTTCACTAGGGCTCTAACGCGGGTTTAACGCGGGCCTTACATGAAAATATTCGCCGTGAAATGGATTGTTTTTTCTATGGACTCCTAACCAAATATCATCGCATTTCATCGATTTTGGCTTCAGTCGAAATCAGTCGAAATATTTTAATTTGTATTTTAAAAAAATCGAAATAGTGCTCGTTTAAAAATAATAAAATGGTACAATATGCGGATGACATGCTTAATATAAAAGGAAAAAAATGCTAGCTTTCATTAATGTTTCATAAATATTTGGATAAAGAACAATATATACGCAGTGTGCAATAATTGTGTGGTGTGCAACAATTGGCAAATTACCCTAATCAAACCTAAATCAATTTTCCAACCAAACACATTATCTCTAAACGAATATAAACGATTTAAATCGCCGATTGGTAATATTTATCTCTTACACTTAAAACATGTCCTAAATAAAGAATTCTGTATTGAAGTTATCCAATCGGAATTTATATTTAATGGAACGTTAAATTCAAAATTGTTAAAGAGTTAATAATTAGTGAAAAACAACAAAACTCAAGTAAGACATTTGATTGGTATAACTACTATTATATGAAAAAAACAGAAACAAACATCAATACTTCAAAAAAACAAGAATGGTGGCCTTTTTTAATAACATAATTAACTCATTGTACTTAAAACTCCTATTCATGTTTTATTCACGGTATGGCATACAGACTAAAATAGAAAAAAATAATGAATAACTAAGAGTTCATTAGTTATCAACTGTAAGAAAATTAAGTTTTTCAAATATTTCTGTTAATTGTCAATAGACCGTTATCAACGTAGCCTGTTGCAAAATAACGACAAAATCTTTTCTGTCTTGCCACTTGTTGACTAGCGGGTGTTGTCTACTCCGGGTTTTCATCAATGGAAAACTGCACTTTAAGGCCAACCGGAAGTAACGACTCGTAAGAAGATTGTGGTTTGGAACCATCTATTCAGGCGCAATGTCACTCATTCTGTCAACTACCACCCTCCATACCAGCAGCTGCACAATCGCGCCGTCGTTCACAAGACACAATTGAAGCTAGCTTTTAAGAACGCAAAACTTTAGTCGACAGAAACACCAAACACGAAAAAAAAACCCTGCCAAAAAAGTGGTAAGACTTCATCGAGCGTTCGCTGATAGACTGCGCATAACGTTTGCCAGTGACAGGTCCGGATCCGAACGGCATTAAATGATAATTTCATTCGCCAGCTGAACGGAACGTCCTTGTACGCTCGGTACGCGCGATACGGCTCTGCCCAACTGTCAGTCAATCTGAGCAGACAATCATTTAGTCGGTGTGACTGCCAACCTGACAGAGCGGGATTGCGCCATCACGCGGCGGAAAAGAGTTCCGCGCGAATCAACACGGTGTGAATTTGTACCCGTGGTACATAAGTCATTGTCACCCGCAGGATGGTCCCGGTAAAGTTTTTCTTTGCAATTTTTCGTCGGAGCTTAGTTGGCACAAATCGCACAAGAATGAGTAACTGTTCAACTGCAATTTATTCAAGGGGAAAAATATTCATAACTTCATCTTTATGTGCATTACTGCAAGTTGAACAAATGAAATGATAAAAAAAAACTATCTAAATCACACTTTTATAGCACAGGTTTTTGTTTGCAACTACCTAGACAATGGGCAATATGTTCCAAATCTTTGCGTCCATTCAAAGCATCCGGGAACTGGAACAATTTAATATTTGGTAAGTTATTGCTAGAATTACATTTTTTTGTCGTGGCTGAAGCGAACATAATGGTTCGGAAGAAAGAACTATTCCTGCTCCGAGCAACAGCAACTTTTTAGTTCCAACTAAATATTTCTCCCGTCCTCGAACACTCGCAGGAGTTTCGCACACTTTTGCTCAGGGAGAGTTTTTCTAACGTGTTTTGCTGTCTTGTGTGCGAATTGGTGGATTGAAGTTTAAATCCCATTTCACATTTTTACCCTGTCCCAAAGATTATCATCGGTTGGGCAAAATGTCATTTACTTGGGAATTTAAACAAAGCCCCCACACCCCATACAAAGGGGAGGGCATGAAGAAGAGTGAAATGAAAAATGCTCCAAGGACGATGCGATGTCATTGCTTCCCATAATTTTGTAAAATATGGTAGTTTACTTTTCTTGTTTCCTTAAACCCATCTACCCGCCAACACTTCCAATCCACCGGAGACCTCGCCTATTCCCTCCCTTGACCGAAATCGCCATTCTCGTAGCATGACATTTTGAGCAATCCGTGCCGTACTGCTTGGCTGATGATGTATAGCAAATCGTTTCTAGAATATTGCCCTCGTCTTCCAAGACATTGTTTTTTTCTCTTTAACATGTTTTCGTCTTCCCCATGGCGCGATGTTTGCAAACGCGTGCAGCACACACGGTAAGTCGACTCGTGAATGAAAATGTCCCTTTGCCACGCCTTAGCGAATGGGCAAAGGTACAAATCCTGGGGACGCACGTCTAATGCGCTCCGCGTGCTACTCATGCAGGAATGAAATATGATGCCTCCGCTCCGAGCAGGCTTTATGCGAATGTTGTTTGGCACCAACACCCCGCACTACACCCCCCTCCCCACCTATTTACATCGTGAGCACCGAGATAGGTCTAGGCCTGTTACCGCGCTCCAATCGCACTTGCATGCGGCCACCGCCGATGGTAATTAAGGTTATTTATGGCGGTAATCGAGAATTTTTGCGAGAAACGATCTCGACGAGTACAGAGTTTGGTAGCGTGCTTTTCGAGTGGCGACCTCATGCACCGACCATGGCAGTGTCGGCATTTGAGTAGTAACGTCTTCAGGAGCGTTAGTCACGTCACACAAAGGCAACGCAACGGCAACGGAGAATCAACTATATTAAAGACAACGACGACAATAAAACCCTCAGCATGCAGAGAAGGTATAGCATATTCGCGAGAATGACCGAGTTTGAAGTAATAAAAATAGATCATAGGCTATAGGAGTAAGCTGCAATCTACAAAAATTTAAATAATTACTAATTATACTAGCTATATTTGAGCATTTGACTCAAAAATGAAACATAACAATATGGCCACTGTGGGCCCAATGGTGTATGAACGCTGCAAAATAAAACCCGGATAAATAATTTTCCTTAGAAATGCAGAAATTTCGGCCTTATAACTTGTATCATTTCCATTTTTAGAAACAATATGTCAAGGAAACAGTTCCAGACCAGCTTAAGAAGTTTGAAGCTACTTTTGTAATACTTTAGAACCAAAATTTAAACCAGATTTGTTTTTTCATTCATAGGAATCATTAGATTTAACTGTTATATTTGACGAAAGGAACTCTTTGCTCTTGAATTGAGAATTAAAAGAATTTGTTTTTTTCATTCATAGGATTTGTTTTTTCATTCATAGGAATCATTAGATTTAACTGTTATATTTGACGAAAGGAACTCTTTGCTCTTGAATTGAGAATTAAAAGAATAATAAGGCATAATCGTAAAAAAACCATGCATCATAGATGCAGGAATTTTTACCATAGGAGTTATTTTGGCCGCATGATTGCTAATAAAGTAGATGTCACGACATTCCAGGCGGACCCGAAACCAATGCGTAGCTTCACAGTGCACACCGGGAATTAGGATGAAGGCGTTTTAGGGAAGCCATAAGGATAGGCAGAGCAGAGAGCATCTAATAACGCCTGTCAAAGTACGCGCATACATGGACCACGCCAGGTCACTATTGCACGACCGTACATGTCGTAAAAGGATCAAATTTCCTTTTTGGGCTCCTATTACACTTGGGGCTTACCTTACACAAGCCCCATGATAGGCCCAATGACTGTATCGCTGCAAATCACGTACAAAACCTGATGCCAGTGGCTGATAATGAAAAACACCACCGCCTCGGGAAAACAATGCCCCTTTATACACGAGTTGCTGCTGCTCCGAAAACGTGGTGTACCGGGGTGTACGAGAGCCTTTGGGGATAAGGCGAAACGACCTGTTGCCCGGTGTTACTTCCGGCAGTCGCCACGAGGGACCGAAGGGTATACGGCGCGCACGAGGGAGAAGGCAGTCATTCCTAATTAGACTTTAACGCTACTGGCTCAGGGCGAACTGCACAAGTTGCACTTCTTCCGCAGAAAGTAAGGGCCTCCGGTGGTGGCGGCGATGGTGGAAGTCGTTTCCTGATGTACGGTTTCATTACGTACCTTCGGAAAAGATTCACTCGCAACACGCACACACGCACACAGTCTGGGTGTGTTGGAAGAAATAATTTATTCCCTCGATGTGAGCCAAACTTTGCTTCCCTTCTTGGACTCGCACACTCTATAAGAGTGTCGGTCGGGACGACAGGGACCGGAAGACTTCCGGCCTATGCCGTGTAGGGGTAGTATAGGTAGTAACCGGGTACTATCGGCCGACCGAGCACCGTGCTCATTATAATGAAGTCTCGAACGCAACGAGGAATAATTGCTGTAACATAAAACTCACCACCATCAATCCTAGGAGGCCCCCTTTGGCTGAAAGGACTAAACCCCGAGCGCAATCGTTTGATCTACGCTTTACGATATTTATGAGAAGGATGATGACGATGATGATAAGAAACTAAACGAGTCCGAGGGTGGTTTCGATTTGCATGTGCTAGACATATACCACAGTTTGCTGCAGTCTCTGCCCGCAAGGAGCACGCTCCGGCCAGATCAAAAAGGTTAACTTTCTGGTCGGGACTCATTGCTGCTGCAAACGGGCCGCTTTTGATGGGGGTGGAGTGGTTTTGGGGGCCAAATTCAATTATAAGCTGATTGTAAGTCACAGTGTGTATAGACCTATGTGTGTGTGGTAGACCTATCAGCAATGCAGTAAATCCTGTCGGTTTCTTTTGAAAATTGAAAAAGCTAATCTGCTCGTAGAAAAGACGCACCGCCACAAAAATGAATCCAATATGTTTCTTGTTCAGCCATTAAACAAACCTCAAAAAAACTAATTTTTTTTTCAAACTGCTGTTGAATACACCTTACCAATCCGCTTCGCCGTTATTCCTTTTTTGATCGAAAAATAAGAACCATAGAATGGACTCCACTATTTACCCTAAAGCTGAATTGCAGTTTCACATACGATTCTTGCATTCAATTTTATGTGCTTATGCAAAGGATTTCTCATTTCAATCCACTTATCCACTTGGCTTCAGAAAATTGACGAATGTCTCCCTTTCCACTCACGTTCAATTAAACCTACCTAAAATGTGAGCTCAGAAGACTGACAGCATTTGCTAAATTTGCCAACTCTGCGAACGTCCACACCACTGCTTAACATGTGCGGGAGGCGTTGTATTGTGACAACATACCCAACCGTCCAGCCAACCCATCGAACCTCAGTGCCAATTGCAGGCAATCGGAAACACCGGACCAAGCAAAAATGTTTCCCCATTCGAGTGCGAAAGCAGCTCCGGAAAAGTGCCGTTTTTCCGGTGCGTTGAAACTGAACCGACCACTCTAGCGTGTGCCCTAACGAGCAAGAGCAAACCGACACACGATGAGTCACATTATTTCGATACCGTTTTTCCGGTTAAATGTTCAATCCTGCACCTCACACTACCACCACCACACGCTCTCACATCCTTAGAGCCGTACAGCGTGTAGTGTTTTGCAAGTTGATGACAGATTTGTCGAAAATAACAGGTGGAAAAGGGCTACAGCGGGAATCGAGAAAGAGCAATGAGTTGAATTTCCAAATAAACCTCATCTAAAGGACAGCATCGGTACGATGATGACCGACACAATAAGCTCTTGGTAGCTACCTCGCATTTGGGAAAAGGCAGAACAATCGAGGGAAAAAAACACATCGGGCCCATTCTTAAACACTATTAAATCAATCGGAATGCTTCTTCGATATCACTCGATCGTTTGGCGCTAGAGGGTAATCATTCTGGTTAAGTGAATGAAGAGAGAAGAAAACAGGGGAGTGTGAGTGGGGTTGCTTTTCATGCGAACTCAATTGAACCGGGTTGCTAAAGGGGAATATAGGTTCCTCCAAAACTCTGGTCACTCTCTATCCGTACGTAGTCGACGACCATCAACAACTACCGGTTTGAGAATTTGAAATTTTACGACTATTGTCTTTCACGTAGAGCAGTGATGAGGCTACCGTCGGAAACAATACCCAGTGAACAAACATTTTGGAAAATTTAGTTTCCAATCATAGCGAGTACGTGTAGAATGCATGACATGGAAAAACTCATCCCCACCAACGACAGTGCCATCGACCCGTCCTGCTGCTACACGATGTGTTCGTAGTAAGCATCTCGGCCCGTGTTTCGAATCGAAGCGAAATAAGGGATGGTGAATCCAAAATCTCGACATTATCGAATTTGTTAAATTTCATAGACTGACACGCTCGGTGGTCTATACCGCCTATAGCTCTGGGTGTAGGAAAAAAAGTAAAATCCTTCAATAAGGAACAGAAACGTTGGACTACGAACAGGCAAACAGTTACTAGACACAACGGCTGCCAGCTACAACATGGCCAATCGGTACAACGGCGATGGCTATCAATCATGCTGTAAAAACGGAATCTCCGGAAGGGTTCCGCTACTCACTTGTTAGATTTTAGCAGATGGCCTGCGCGTGTGTGTTTCAATGTTTTCTCTCATCCGAGAGGCTTACATAAATAGCTGAATCGATGTTTTCCACACACGCACACGCTGAGGATGCTAATGTTCAGAAGGCTTAAAATCACCATCACCAGCACCCTTCACACTCTCTCGCCAACAACACGTTGGCGTGAACCGAACCTGCTGGTTGACAATGGCTAACGCTAATCAGTCCGTTGTTTAGAAAGTTCAACCGCAAAAGCTAATGGATCGTTCTTGTGTGAGCGTAGTTTAACTGTGTGCCACTACCGATGGTATCCGAATGTGAAGGGGCTTTGCAACCATTTGAAACAGATTCTAAACCATTAATCTTCAGATAAACCCATACATCAAGGGGGAAAGCATCAGGGGAAGCTGCTACGAGAGATAGGTGATTACGGCCTCGAATCATTTGACTTTTACTAAAACATTAATTACTACTATACACGGGTTTGTTCTTCAATTCCCTCGCTACACGCTCGTTACTGTTTAAAGCCTTCAATAAAACAATCGAATTAAACGTTATTAATGATCTAGATCAGCTAAACGTGATAATGATGAGGTTCAGCGCGTGGGATGCAATCGTATCGGATGTGGCGTGACTGACTGGGGACAAAACATAACATAATAGTTCATATTCAGAGAGATAGAGTATAAAAAATGCAATATCGTATCGCATTAGCATGTTTTAATTTCATTTGTATATTATAATTTTTATTCTCGAACCTTATTCCAATCAGAGAATCAACAAATTGGATGTGTGATGCGAATTGGTGCTTTGAACAATGATGGAACGGGGTTTGATAAAAAAAACCTAATTAGCTAGATCAATTGTAATTTCCCGTTCTATCTCTATTAGCATGGCATGAATTATGGTTACAGATATTGTTGTACACATTTTTATTATTTACCAAACAGCTCCGATAACTACACTAGGCTGCAAAACAAAAACTCCCCTCTACTAGCAAAACTCCAAAACAAACTCCACTGCCAATCATCAAACTAAACACATTTCCATAATCGATCGATTCTGTTGCCCATCCCACGTTTGGCTGCGCATGAACTTTTCAACCACAAATTAAATTATCTTCATCCTGCGAACCAAGCACGTGAGCCCACCACAAACAAAACGGCAAGCACAGGTCCCGCCGAGCGGTGTGGCACAGATGGTCTTAATAAAGCATGAAATTTCGATCCCCCTAGCCTTTACGGAACACGATAACCGTTTGCTACGGCACGGAGGTGGAAAAATAGAACAGTTCCCACAAATCTAAAAGTCGCTAAAGAAATCAAATCAAAGGCTTACACACCCAACGGAGGTGTCGTCCGTTCGCTCGAAAACCACACATTCGAGGACCTAAGACAGCAGAGCACTTTGTTTCGCTTCAATCTCACCCAGGCATGAGAATTCGTTGCTTTTTGTTACGCAAAAGAACTCTTCTCTATCCAGCAATCTTGAAGAAGGTATTCACCCCGTTGATTTCCGCAAACCATCGCAAACCCTTGCACAGACGTCGCTACTGCCTCCGTTTAAACGGTACACAAACGCACTCAGGCACCATATAATGTACCACTCCGTGTATGAAAGTAAAGATTTCCTCACAAAAGGCAAAGGAATTTATAACTTTGCTCCGCGTTAAACCAATCTTTAGCTCACAAATCACAATCCTCACACCCGTTGCGTTGCCAATAAATCTAACCACGTCGGATCGCAGGGTGCCCAGCGTCCCGGAGGCGCCCAAAGAACCGTCACTTTCCAGCGTAGGTGTTATCTGTGTCACTAAGCGAGAAAACGCCACGGCACGCTCCTAACAACTAACCCACAAGAAGAACAACAACCCCGTACAGGGATCAATCCACTTGACCATGGAACTACACCGCAATGCGGGACACAAAACACATGCCCGCAAGGAACGGGCGTCTTCACCGGCTCACAGAACCCAGTCTCTGTTTGTTGGGTTTTGGAACCGTTCCTAAACCGCAGTGTAGCAACAAACCGATCGAAGAAAGTGTAAATTTGAAAATAGTTTAGAAACAAACGCACACACCCGCCACACTACGCATACCCCATGTGCCGAGGGTTTGGAGCTACGGCGTCCTTCCCAGTGTTGTCGCTCCAACATGTTTCGAGCGACCGGAAGAGCAACCGGAGCATTCGAAGTTCTTCAAGCATGTCGAAGAAGCTACTGAATTTCTCACACCTAACGAGTGTCCTTGCCGTACAGTCGTCGTTTGCCTACCCCGGACGGTATGCTGAGACATCTTAAGCACATTCCCAAAACCTGCCCCAGCCGGTACGCTTCCTTCTCCCTTCCCACACGCTGAGTGAACAAACATCATCACCGAGACTACGGGGCCAACCGCGACGCAAACCTGAAGAAGGGCACTCCTACGAAGAGCATTAAAATCTTAAATTGAACCAATTAATATTCATTTCAGAAGTGGGATCGTTCCTGCCTGCGGTGTGCTTTTGCATATACGGGTGATGGAAAATTTATAGGATTGTTATCCGCCACGCTCTCGTTTCCGGCATGTTCCGTCGGGATGGTCGCTAGTGCGTCCCGCTGTTCCGAAGCCGGAAAATAGGGAGCGCTAGTAAGTGAAAGGATCTTACCATTTGCAAGACAATTTCGCAAATTCGCCTGTCGCCAGCAACGGAATCGACTTCGCAGCTGTCATAAAAACTGATACCTACAACACTCACATTTTGTGGAACGCCGTTTTTCCTATTCATTTCTTTCTTTGCATATTAAGATAAGGACGTTGAGTACGATATTTATTTTTCTAGATATTCCTTGAATCTTCAGGCTCATTGTATTCCTTCTTTACCATTTCACCGCCGTTGCTTAATGATCGGAAGATGGTGAACGAGAAATAATTATACCATTCTTTAAATTCAGAAAAAAAAACACCAGCAAAACAAAATCTACCATCAGGTCGTTTTTCGCCATCTTAGGTCGTTCACAGTTAAAGCGATTAATTTGCAGGAACATCTTTCAGGGACGCAAGGATTGTGTGTGGCTTGTGCCTAGCGAACCGGGTGGTAGTGATAGCATAAAACTCTCCATGACTTCTTCACACACTCCTTCCGACCAGGATGAACGGATCTCCAGGATCCTCTCCTAGGCGGACGGAGATATCGTCCACCGTCCGGCAAAGCGTCGTTCATTTGATGATGATGAGGTTCTGGGATTTTTTTTATGTTTATGCAATTTACAAATTAACAGGATTATCATTACAGGCTCGGGAACTGTGAGCTCAACCGTCATTAAGCTTGGATTCCCGTGCGAAGAACGCATACGAAGCTACGCGTAGAATAAAACATCCAGCAACAATAGAATGATACTTTATGCACGAAATGATGTGTTAAGAAGCAGACAAGTTATATTGTGGGCGCTCCGGTTTTAATTATCTCTTAATTACATCCATATCGCAGATGGATTGGAAGGAATCCTGAGATTTGGGAACTAGCTCGATTTCACACTGTTTATAGGAATCAACAATATCAATTGTGCATAGCGTTCAAGATTCGCGTTTACACAGAAAAACATTTAATATTTCTAATCACAAAAATTTCTTTACTTTATTGATGCTGAAAGCATACGCACATTCTTTACAAATTCCTCTTGCAGCATTCCTTTCGTAGGCGTTCCCTTGTGTACGAGGAGCCCAATTTTCATCTTTTGTTGTTGCCCACCTTTCCTCTCAGTCAGTACAAACACTGCACTTAGGTACTGTAAACCTCGACCCAAGTCAAATTTGTCTTGAACGGACCACTTCACATTACACCGAGTTAGTGGATTGGAATTCCTATCACCCACGCATACCCTTCATACTGCCTTGAACGCATACACGCATACTCCTACTATACTTTCCCTACCCCGGCTACTAACGCGGAATGCTCCTGGCGGCAGTAACGACACTCGGAAGACATTTATCATACGCAGTGCCAATAACTCTTAACCTCCTCGCCCTTCCTCTTCAACACATACGAGGATTGTTGTCGTAAGCAAAAGACGCATCTTGGACGTGCGCTATTCTTTTTCGTACGCTTGGCCGCATTGTGTAAGGCAGCAAGATAGGGCGAAGGACACACAACATGGCTGAAAAGTATTATTGCGAAATTGCGAATCTTCGCCAAAAACCTTATCCAATCCCACCCCCGCCGCCCGACATTCTTACGGAATATGGGTGGAATCCGATACGAGAAGAAGTATTTTGTTGGCACGTAATTTATTTCGAAAGCCTTTCTATCTATCTCCCTATGCATTCCAGTCCACCCACAGGAAAACATTGCGAAGAAAGTTTAGTCTCTCCTCGAGCCGCCATCTTAAACCCTTGCGCTAACGCATCTCACCACCAGTGTGGGTATCCTCTCTCGCGTATGGAGTCGATTGGAAAGGTTCGGCGTGGAAATAGATAAGAAAAATAAATTCTAAAACCCCAACGTTAAACCAATCACATTCGTTCTGTCTCTATGCTTGGTGCGACAATACTGTCATAGCGTTTGTTCTTTTTAAAATTGCATTCTTCTTCTTCTTTTTGGCTCAACAACCGTTGTTGGTCAAGGCCTGCCTGTACCACTACTTGTGGGCTTGGCTTTCAGTGACTAATTGATTTCCCCCCATAGCAGGATAGTCAGTCCTACGTACGGCGGCACGGTCCATTTGGGGCTTGAACCCATGACGGACATGTTGTTAAGTCGTACGAGTTGCCGAATGTAGCACGAGACCGGCTCGACCGATTGCATTATGCAGTCTTAAATCACTGGACCTTATGGTAAAAATATAATATTACTTTGGCGGGTGTGCGTTTGAAAAAAATGAACCATATTCTTGCTCATAACGGAGTTAAAACATTCAAAACCAACTCAATGGCTCTTAATTAGCCATCCCTAAACATATCACGATTGGAAAACGTGCCTCGACTACTGTTACTTGCCTAAAAAGCAAAGAAAACTTTCATGTCAGGTATACCGTAAATGTCGGTGCTGGAAAAATATTCATCAAAGTTCAATTACCTTAGACGTTGATCCCAAATTGGATTTAATATGTTCGTAAAATGTGGTAGTGATTTTTCTGGAACACAATCCCTAGACAACAGATTGTAAACGATGAAAACGTGCCACAATGCTGGGTAATTTTCTTCCCCCAAAATGTTATTGATTTTTCGTGAAGAATAAATCGAGAAACGGACGGATGGAATAAATTATACGAAACAATACGGTGCTATAGAATATAAAAATACGTAAATGGTTAACATATTCAATTCACTAGCCCTTCATATTATCACACACATGATATACATAAGCACAGTTTTACAACATATTTAAACACTAAAAAACAGTTCCATATAAAACATCCCTCGAGACGACTTAATGGTCAGTAAAGAAACGTTATTGATTTACGTCAAACAATCCTCCAGACTATCATTAATTTTTCCATCCTTTGCGATGAATGGCACAATCCTTTGCGGAAGATAACGACAAACAAACGAAACAAGCCTTTTCTTGCTCTTGTCAAACCGTTGTTATTCTTCCATCCGTGCCTATCCTTTCACCAGCTTGGCCCGACACCAGCGATACCCAATTTAGCTAACTAACTAGCTATACCCTTGATATCCCTTTTCCTATACACCGCCCCCGCTAGCCTTACTTACACACGAGAGAAATGTACGCCCCCCATGGCCAGTTGTATCTCCCGTTCACTAATCTGTCGATTCTCAATGTACATGTGCTTCCTGTGTGATGTTTCCAAAAAGTGGCATTATTCAAAAAACAGTCCCACGATGACGAGGGTGAAAAATATATCCAAAAACCGTGTACCCCTATAGTGCGGGCGGAGGAAAAGTAAGCGAACCACCACCGGAACAGTCCGGGAGCCTCTCTCACCTGAAACAACAACGTAACGCGTGCTTATCGAGCGAAACAAATTTTCTCATATAAATTTCGGCATTAACCTTCTGCTTGCCCACACTTTGCCCAACATTGGGCCTGGCGGTCGTACAAGCTGGGCCGTGAAAAGAAATAAACGGGATCCTCCTGCCCCAGCAGCTCAAACTCAACCAGTTCGGGCCACGGAATCCCACGGGATAGCTGCCCGGGACGTCCGGATAGGCTTTTGTTTAACGAACGAGAAATGGATGATTTTTCCAGCGAATTTCCCTTAAAATCCTCCATCCCATCACCGACGCGCCTATTCCGAGGGCAGGTTCGGGGATAAAAAAAGGATTTTCGGTACCGTGTTTTCATTGAACACGCTTTGTTTCACTAACGAGATGCTTTGTGCAGGAGCGCTGATGTCCGAAATAATAACGTGGAGACGGGAGAGAGAGCAAAAAAAAAGATGATAACGAAACACCTTTCCTCTCCTGGACGACCTATAATTTTGACAAACCCACACACATACACACTATACAATACCCCCAAACAGGCTAGAGATACGCAGACCATCACAGGCACACTCAATGAAAGTTTCCCTCACCAATGGTCCCAAAGGAGTTTTTCCTCCCATTAGCGTGCACATCCGTTTTTCGTGCCGGCGAGCCCATCGCTGGAGCTCAGGCGACTGGACATCATCTATCCTGTTTATATTACTCAGTTCTATTTTTTTTATTAAACCTTCCCTCTCTTTTGTAGCACATCTCTCTTGGCAGGCCAGTGTGCAGGCCATGTAAATGCTCGTCTGTCCACACTATCACACCGGTCCCCATCGCTGTGGCCAATTTTGCGAAACAAGCCGTACCAGAGTTGGCCCCCATATTTACATCCTTATCAACCCTGAACGGATGGTGGCCGAAAAGGGAAATAAAAAGAATCCTTCTCGCGAACAGCGTTCCTGCCCGGTGACAGGATTGGTGCCAATGGCGCGAATTGATGGAGCGCGCCCGGCTCGGTTGATACCGATGCGTACCATTATTTTGCTTTTAGGTGATGAAGTTTATACTTTTTTATGGTTCTGCTCTTTCGCAGGGGCGGCACATAGTCGATTTGCGCTGAATAATACAATGTTTAGCTGAACATAACACACTGAGCGCGCATTGATTCCTTTTTGTCGTTGCTGTTTAAAAATGAAGCAAGTGTCCTTGTAAATTTCGGGTTGTCTACTCGTGTTGATTAAAGCTTAGCAACGGATTACGTGCTTCAATGAGCAAACATTGTTCAGCTGATGGATTCTGTTTTTCGAATGTTCTTAGTGTACTCGGTTATTTTTAAAGTTTAGGATAGTTATTGAAAGAAAAATGGTAGCAATAATAAATTAAGTTTAATAACATAGAGTGATTTTCCTGGTTCCTGGCATTTTCAAGTTTTCCGAATATTATGATTTTTAAAATCATTAAATGCCCCGGCAACCGTTTTTTATTTAAAAAACCAACGATGATGTACGATTTCAAGTTCTGGAAAATATAAAAAAAATGTTAGCACACGTGATCAATTTCCGTACGTACGCTTTACAACCCAGCACCGTCATATGTATTCGAGGTTTCAGAGCCGAGATTTTTTGTGTGACAGGAATTTCATATCCTGTGCGTCAAAAAGGAGGACCACATTCGAATTCGTGTTCCTTTTGTTAAAAAAAATGAAACGCACTCTCTCGTTATCATTATACCTTTTCGGTGGCCACGTTTGGCTGGTATGTATGGAGCAAAAAATGGATCACTTTCGCCGGATCTCTTAATCTCATTATCCTTCTGAGTTCTGTTTTTCAAATAGACGATGTTGCGTACGCAATTCTTTTTACCCATTTATTTCGTCACACCAACCCAATGCAATTAGCAAAAAGGCAATGACACCGTTCAATCATTTAACGCATAACGTAATCGTAATCGTTTTTGGTGCACTTTGCAATATGTCAGTTGTTACAGCTCAACAACACGTACATTGAACGATGTCAAGAATATATATTACATGCCCAATAAAAAGTGAATAGCTTACAACGAATAAGCAAACCCAATAGTACAGTTCAACATTTCTTATTTTAAGCCACAGGTAAACATTGTAATCAACAAAATGTAGGTTATAATAATGCCGTTCAGAGAGCATATTTTCATTACTGCCAATTTTACCGTCAGGATGTTCCATACAAAATCATACCGTCGTGGTCTGAGTGTTGGCTAGTCAAAACACAAAAACAAACCCAACAAAAATGAGCATATTGTTCGATGCATTCATTTCCCTCGCCTTACCATGTCTTATCGAAGGAAGTACTATTTGCGAGACAAACGCTTCCGGTGCTGTCAGTAAAATGGGCTGTGGCGCTGTAGTTGACCCGTGATAAAAGTTTTCAATTCAATTTCCACTCACGCTGCCTGAAGCTGCCCACCCACACGGGCGCCACAGGATGCACACATTCTCGGGCCAATTTATCTCTTCCTTTCCGTTTCCTCCATCACCCTGTACCCATTTGAAACGGAGAGTATTACCAGCAGTGAACGCAGACAAAAACGGCACGCAGAACAAATGTGAATACTCTGAGAGCTGCCATTCGCAGCCATTCGGAGGAAGCGCACTCAACTTCAAACACTCGCACATGTGGTTATTTCTATCCTTTATTGGTTTCATATCCTACCCTTCGTTGCCAGCTGAGCACACAGCGTACCGTATATCACACGGTTAGTCAGTGTACATGGTATTAAAGGGTTCAATTAAGATATGAAATCCCGATAAGCTAAATTACGTTGATTGCTTTTTCGCAGACAATATATTCGAAACATTAAGCGTTACCTGGCTACCCGAGCTCATCGACAAGCAATGAGCCGAATAACCTTCGACGAATGATCATCAAACGTTTCAATGGAGCCAGAATTGTTGACATTTTGTTCTTTAACCGTTTCCCTACTTCTAGCTTTACTATTAATTCACGCAACAACTTTTACACAACAAAAACCAAGCTTTATCAAACATAGTGTTCAACCGTGACACTACGTTTAATCGGTATAACCAACACTGATACAAATTTAAACTTTAAAGTTTCACAATGGTTCTCCCCTAACCGCTGTTCAAAATCATCGATCAAGCTCGCTGTCCATGAAATTGCCATTTTCCACAAGAGTGCCTTCAAAATTGTCTTCAAAAACTAAATTCATCTAAAAAAACCAACGAAGTAAAAATGCCACACGTTTCTCTGGGGAAAAATTGAGAAAAACGGTTGGCGTTATTGCGCTACCAAACGATGATACTATATTATCCCTCTCTAAGGTGCAGCCCTTTGATAAAAATTCAGAGCACAAGTGGCTAGCAGGAACCCTTTGGCTTCGGTTGCAAAAAAAAAAAACAAACGTGGCTTCCCATACAGATATCTGGGTAAGAGGGAGTGTGTGTGCATGGGCGAGGGTTATTTATTTTTGCACATATGCTGCGGAATAATTTGAAGCATAAAACAAAATCCTTTTTTGTTCTGTCAACTCATCCCCGTCACATACACCTAGAACCCCGGCGGCAAGAAATTCTTTTACTTTCCATTTCTCAATGGATTTCGCACCAATCCTGTGACCGTGTCCAAATGTTGCCCCGAGCTTAGTCCGCTGGAGAATTCGTTCATTCTAACATTCAACAAACAACACCATCAAGATCCGTCGGAAGCAGCAGGACTACATTTTAAAAATATGGAATTAATCAACAAGCAAACATTCGGGACTACTCCGTTCCAGCTCTTTGCCGTAAGTGAAAGCTTCTACTAGGAAATATTTGCACTAGGCACTGGTCATAAGGTTCAACACGTCGCTCGCTGAGCTGGATGACCAGTCGCGGGTTGGTGGAAATCATTTCGAACCGACCGTGCCGTGGGGCACGGCAGAAAAGGTCAAAAACAGGCGTTTTGGTAACATTACGAAACGCCGCTAAGGAGGGTTTTTAATTTGAGCAGTTAGCTGTTTATGTTATGCTCATGCATGTTTAATTGAGCTATCCGCTAGCATGTTGCGCGCCCATTTTGCTCAGCAGGCGATGAACCAGAATGTATTTTCCATCCTTTAGTCGGGGGGTTCGTTTGGAAACTCGTTGTATTATGCCTGGGAAAGGGGCTATCCCCAGTCAAATCCAATTCGTGGGTAGTATTGTGAGTGGTCGTTCTGTGCATCGGGCAAATGAAATGAGCTGATTGGCACGCGTCCCGAAGGAACCCGAAGGCGGGTTAAATCAATTTGAGCAAACATTTAGAAATTAATGATCCATTAACAAAATCCATTCACACATGCGGATCGTTTAGCATAACGTACAAGTGACTCTGAGGATAAGTTCCAGCACAGTAAACGAATGGAATATTGCATGTTACACGTAGTATGATGAAATATGTCATCATTTACAACATTTTCATTTTAGATTATTTATTCAAGCATCTTGAACATATGCAACGAACAAAGGTTCATATTAACGTACGTAATACGCTTGGTTTATTCGAAAAGTTGTTAATTTGCACTGGGACTATTATCAGCAACTATCTTGATTACTTTCTCCTAATAAGCAATCCCTGTAGTAATACAGTATTTTCCCCGGCATGACGATTCACCATTGGATAACTTTAAATTAGAACAGAAAAAATGATTCATTATTAGGACGCTCTTTCCCAGATTCCTTTTACCCATTTTCAGTATTATTCGATGAACCTTTAAAATATTCACTTTGATCTGAAAAAGTTTTCTAGCTCAGCAAGGAAAACCAGTAACCCCAAGGAATCGGTATGAATTTCTCATTGGTATTAAAACTTATTTCTCTTCGAAACTACAATTATCTTCTGCCTTGCAAGAGAAAGGTACAGTTCATCGAAAGCATAAAAGGCCATAATGACCATGCCAACCCATGGGAAGTCTCACAGGTGGTCCTAATGCCCTCGTCTGCCACATCGTAGACGCTCGTAATATGAATGCATGGCAAAACATTATTAACTTCATAATTCTAATCTTTATCCTTTTGATGTTCCACTACCGCAACATGTTACTGTGCGAAGCAATCACCTCTTCCCCCAAAACAGGGCAAGTGCTGCAAGCGCGACGAAGGATAATGCTACACCCAAACACGCATGTCGGATGCAGGATAATCTGTTTTATACATACCTACAACCACACAAGAACTTTCAAATCTTTCGATTGTCACAAAAGGCATAACCGTAAGAAAGTGTAAGTAAACATGTTTGGCAATAATATTGTATATAAAAATTAGCACTTTTGCGTGTTTTATGTAAAAAGCCCATGCAGATTATTTTAACATCTATATTAGATGCCTAAAATGGTATACAGGAGTTTTGGATAACGGAAAGGCAATTATGAAGGTTATAATTGATTATGTAACTTTCATTCTGATTCATTGAGTTTGTTGTAAACGTATATGCCAACTGCTAGAAAACAAAACGAAGAAAATACTATCCTTGCTCTCGGCAACGCTCTGTTATTTTTATGGGGTAGGTATCTTAGGAACAGAGTTCACATACAAGTTCAAGTTATAAGATAAAAAATACCGAAAAAGCAACCGAAACGATAGCAAGCTAACCTATAACCTGCAAAACTTCCCCCCATAAACAAAACTGCAACATATGGAACGTTTCAGCAATGCCCGCACCGTACACTACACCGTAACACAAAAGGGGAGAGAGTAAGCGGGGAGGGAATTATTTTTCCGTAATAAACTATTTACGATGGGATATTAAATAGCATACGAGACCCCTCGATGAATGCCTACTGCTGGTGACGTCTTGCCAACAATCTCCCCATCACTGTCGCTGCCTATTCAACGCAAACAACAACAACAAAATCATCTCTCCCAACCAAAACAATCTCTATCCACGCACATCCTCCCACCAGCATCATCACGATGGATCGTAACTGCAAACATGATTTGACCACAGTTCATACGAGCACCTAATATTTATGTTTTACTTATCGCTTGTCGCGTCCAAACGAAGTAACAAATTGCGAAAGAAACAGATGTGAGATTTTTTTTATCGATTTTCTTTCTCTGAGTTACAAATATTCCTCAAGCTTATTTTTATTGGATTTAGGTGTTTCAATATTCTATTTATAAGTCTTTTTTACCAATTTTTCAGTACTCAATTCAACAAAACATTAAATTATCTCCAGGTTGTTGCAAGATTAATTAAAAGCTGCGGTTATATTCAAATATCTGTAACCCTCCTTCGTTTTCATCTGATGGAACATGATGGACGTCTTTGGGTATTGCAGTCGGTCCCCTTTCCGAAATGATAATCTCATTTACCTTCCAATTGGCTAATGCAATAAAGGGTTAACAATGCAAAATCAAACAGAGCAAACGTTTCACTAGCAACAAAAGTCCACCTTAAACAGGCTGGTGATTTTAAATCTTTGTTCTCCAAATTAGATAAATAACGCGATAAATGCAATTTGCAACCGCTCTTCGATGGTTACTGTTCCCGGGTAAAGAGCATCCCCTCGGGTGAACCGTTCTAGACCGAGGGGAAAAAAGCACCATGCTTCATACTTCAAACAAACATTCAATTTTCTTTTCATTGTTTGTCGAAACATGTTTTACTTTTACCAATTTTCGTTTGCTTCGTCTGGTCTGTTTGTTACTACACACCGACAGCAGGGGTTGTTTTCCCACTCTTCTGTCTTCTCCGAATCCGTCTACCGAGCATGTTGAGATAAAGGTACGATTGGACATTGTTTGTCATCAACATCATCATCGTGGCTCTCCCGACAACAATGAACTCTCTCCCTGCCAGTTTCGCCGGTTGAGACTATTTTTTGTTCGCCACACATCCTTTGAGGTGGCAACAACCCTCCCACACGCGAAGGACAAACTTCACATTGTCCAACATACTCGATATTCATGCAAGCTTCAGACGACAGCCACTGGCCCTCGCATGTGCAGAAAGGATGCTTTAAAAATACACCTTTAAAAATTCCATTTTTCAGTACCAATAGAATAATACCAATCTGTTTTTTTACTGTCTCTCTCTCTATTACTGTGGACGTGTGTACTCACATTATTCTCGTCTTCTATTTTTTTTTTAAATGGTTCTCGGTAAAGAAAAATGACCCACACGAATAAAAACAGGCCCGCCCTAGCACGCGAAGGAAAATCGATTTCAATAAACATTCGATAAACTGTCGCTTCCTTCCTTCCCTCTCCCATCCCACACTTAGTCGATCAGCTCTTCGAAGCGATTGCTTTCTCCACACTCCTTTATCTATCTTTGATGATTCCTTTTCACTGCCGGATCCAATTGCGAATCCGCCCCAGAGAGCACAGGAAAACCGGAAAATTCAATCATTCCCATCCGTAAGCGTCACTCCAGTCCAGTTCAACTCCTACTCCATCACCCAAACGAGAGACACAGAGTGTGCTTGTCTACCACCTACCCGCATCACCTCCGGCGGAGGGCACCGAGTGACACACGCGACGGCCAGTGACGGGACGCGTTCTATGTGTTGCCACGTTGCTACGAAGGGACAGTAGTCGCAAGGCTTGGACAACGCAAAGCGGCCCGCGAGACACACATCACACAACATCGTTCATAGTTATTTCATTTTCTTTCTCGTTTTTCTCTGTCTCCTCTCGTTATCGTTTCTCCCCTTCCCTTACACCAGACGCGCTATCACGAAACGCTCGGTCGTAAGGCTACCACCACCACATGCGAAATAATGCTGTCACATTGTACACCCTCAGGCGTCCTCTTACGTTGTTGCACGAGCTAGCTGCTGGGAGGACTATCCAAAAATGCAGCAAAAAAGAATCCCTCGCACATTCGCAGCCGCCCAAGCTGCGCGGTACGCGGGCATGAAATAGTGAGAGCTGCCACAGTTCTCGCTGGGCATGGGGAGGTAATTTGAATCGAGTGGAAAAACAAATAGGTAAGAACCTGTTTCCAAACAGCATCGTCCGCAGCCGGAAAACAGCAGAAGGTGCACACAGCGGGGAATATATATAAAAAAAAACGATCTAGTAACGGCAACACACGATTTTCGCGCACGGTGAAGCATTTTTCCGTCACAAACGTGCTGGAAGGAAAGCCGTGTGTGAGAGCTTGATGTCTCGGTTGTGGTAAAATACATATCTCCAAACAGTCACAAAAAAAACCAGCACGACAAAAGCTCGCCTGGCCGGTCAGTGTCATATCACGTTGTAGAAATTGTACACCATCAGTCCTGCACTGCAGCAGCAGCAGCAGCAGCATCGATCGCTGACGGAGCACGTCAGGCGACAATTCTCCAGAGGCCCCTCGGGAAGTGACAAAAACTGAGAAACACTATCATCGATGGGACAAAAAATGCCATTCTTAAGCAGCACGTAGTTCTCGGCACTTCCGGCAAACTCTCTTTGCGCTCATAAGCATAAAGTTTGCAGCCATGATCGCGCAGCGTGACCGGGATAACTGCCATTGCAACACTTTATGTCGAACAAAAAAAATGGGATGGTTGCAAAAGACAACATCATTTGTTCAAGAAACTGTGAAAAGTACAGTATGTAACAACCGTATTTTCGTCCTGCAAGTTGTTAACGATTTTACGAAGGCAAAATATAGTTGAATGTGTGAACCTCGTACACATTTGCATGGTTTAATGGTGGCGGTAGATTTAAGGAACAAATATGTCTGGCTCATCAGAATGAACGATTGGTTATGGCATGGGGTAAAAAATCCAAAAAAAAGTCGTTGTTTTTTTTTAACATAATAAATTAGTTTTTACTTTTTTAGCTTAACAATGTATTATTTTCGTTATCAGAAATTTCAGCTTCAAATAATAAGCTATTGAATGAAAGCAGTGCTCTCCAATTTTTTTAGGATCACGAACCATTTGCCTTGGAACATACAATTGCCGCAGCCCATATGCATTGAGGGCCTCAGTATTTTTTGTAGTATTAGTTGAAAGCTTTTTGATAAACATATATTTAATTCTAAACATGCCTGTTGAAATTCAATAAAATTTAACGATATGTATTGTAATAAGCTTTTCTATTTCTATACCATCTAAATCCTACATCTAAAGCCTAAATGTACACCTTGAGAAACACCATCACGAACTGAGCACATAGAATGAGGGAAAACTGTATAACTTGTTTGTCTAATGCTTTTGCTGTATATCTGAAGCATTAAGTATGGACAAGATTGGATACTCTAAGTTAATTGACTTGTGCAATTACTTCAAAAATAATTACCATAATACATACATGCTTCGTTTATTTAAAGGATAATTCATTAAGTTGGAAAACAATTTTAATACTGACAGACAATGAGCATGAAGCAATTTCGCTGCGCAGAACATGATTTAAGATCCTTTATGACTCTGATGACAAACCAACATTAAACAAATGAGAAAGTAGCTTGGTGCGTTGTAAATTACATCCGAAGTTAAAACTACTTCTAATTCATGCGGTAAGAAAATCGCATTCGAAAAGCCATCAATATGCTGTCCAATTAAAACGTCTTCAGCAAACACAACACGAACACATTTAAAACAAAAATACATACATGGCACATGCACAACGCAACTCGCTTTTACTGCGCGTACGACCGCATGTGCTGGCATAGAACATTTGAGCAGATTTTCTCATTCTGTCGAAAGCGTAATTAAGGTACTATTTTTATTTCACAACAAACCACATGACGGTTTATACCGGCGTACTGCATATTGCTCGGTGGGCAAACACGTACACCGCACCAAAACGGCCGCGCGTTGCATTGCGCGCTTCAGCGTTGCGTGGCCCCACAGCAAAACCTGAACTGATTCAATTAGAACGACTCCTATAATTAATGTCTTTCCCGACGCCCGAAACGCACGCACGAGGCCAGGACAGGCCAGTGGACCGGGAAACGCCGGTAATCATTACTATGTAGAGCATTTGAAGAGCTACATAAAGTAAAATTACATCTTGCTACGAACTAAAAAAACAGGCTATCTGTCTGTATTAATGAGCATTATGTGGGGTGGCGCATCAAGACTCGACGAAATTCTTTCCACATGGTCATCGAAACAGACCTTGTGTCCTATTTCTTCCTCTGCTGGTGCGTCGCGTACCGTGGCATGATTAATTCTGGTCATCAGCAAAAGACCGGGGAGAATTACAGTTAATGGCCACTATGTGCCCCACCATAGCTCGAACAGCAACCATCGGTCATCACCAACACCATGATCATCAACATCCTCCTCATCACTACTATACCCATGATTGAAACGGTGCGCAGAGCAACGATCAGAGCTGCGTTGCACGCAACCAATGCAGATTTAATACTGTCATTAGAAATTAGGAACAACCAGGCTAGGATAAAATAAAACATATCTTTCAAATCCTCCGGTTCCTTACCCAACCCCATTCTCCTATCATCCCGGACGTTGCAGTGCCATCACGGTGCATTTTGCAATAAATTTCACTTTCGCAAAATATACTACTGCTCCAATCTCCCTCCCCTCCCCCCTTTTCCATCACACTTTTCACTCCACCAGCGACTGTTGCGCTACGGGAATGAAAACAGATGAGACAGTTTTATGACCTCCGCCGGAACCGTTGCGTGACGAGCGTGGAATAAGAAGTTTTGCTCCCGAAGACTTCTCCACTTCCTTCACAGGCGGCCACGCTCACCCCATCCTGGATGATGATGATGATGATGACTGCTGTTGAAAGGAAGGAAAGTTTTATTAGTTGCAATAAAACCGTCAACTACGCGCGGCTGTTATTCTCAGCGCAATCGGGCACAGGGATACGCTAAGAGGAAACCGTTCAGTGCCGCGAAGCAGGTTAATGAATTTGGATTTTTGTCGGACTTTCACTGTCCCTTAAACATAGTCACACGGGACAACACACACGCGCCCATTGGCTGACCAGTGGTAAAACATGCTCCGCACACAAATCGTAAATTTCTACACGCGCTACGATAATGGGTAGGGGTGTACGACTCCCTAGCGAGCGTTTCGTCATCCACGACAAAACAAGGAATTGTATTCTATCCTTACGCTTAATGTTGCTGTGTAGTTGAATCTTATCATTTACCTGTACTGAGCCACACACACACACATCCAACCAGTACATGCATTTCGTTCCACGAGAAACGAAAATTGTCAAATCGTAACCGCACTGTGCTCTCCTCACATTAATCGTCAATGTGTTTGAATAATTTATGAGAAACGCCATAAACGGAGGTCTTTATGATTATAGCTTCGGTGGAAATTGTTTAACAGCCAACGGTTGAGGAAACCAGGAAATAATGTTATGACAATATTACGACACGGCGCTATTATACCACAGTTGCGATATAATGAGCGGTCTTTCAGCGCGTTTATATACAAGCTACTGTAGTGCTGCAGTGAAATGTATTACTTGTAGCTTACTATAACACATTTTTGTAATCCCTTGTCACGCCAAGTAAAGAAAGGTTTTTACGTTTTCAGCTTGTATAATAATCCCGTCTTATGAGATTGTACCAAATTCCCTCCTCTTCACTGCTATTCGACATTTTGCAGAAACTTACTACAATGTGGAAAATTTTAGCCAAGACTGCAGAAATGTCACGCCCTCCGGATGTTCGCCGCACCAACTTCCCGAATGTCACGTCAATCACGTTCCAAGTTTGGGGAGAGATTCTTGAACTTGATTCTTTTTGCTTTTGCGGATGATACTCTCAACTAGAATTATACTGCGTATACATGCGCAACTGGTCTCAGATCTTCATGCACAATCGAACAACCTGAACACACGTGTCACCAGAGAAAGGGTAAACTGGAAACAACAACAGAACGTTCCCAAAAACACCAACCATCAACAACAAAAAAACGACCTATCAATTGATCATACCGATGCTCAACCAGCACACCCAAAGCAACGTATAAAACACTCACTCGCATATAATTTATTTTCCCATAACGAAACCTGTCACGGACAATGTGTTTCATGGCAAACACTTTTTCCTCCCGAATGTTTATGCCACAACAAAAAAAAAACGAACTCATCTCACCATCAAAGCACAGGCCAAATCAAAGAAATGACAAACAAACAAACAAAATCCGTCAAAAGAAAGTACGTAAAAAAAAGTATATTGCGCTCCGTGAGCCCAAAACTCCAAATCAAAGAGCATCAAACACGAGTCGGAAAACTGTGGACAGTAAATTGACAAAACATGCAACCAACCGGAACCTAAATGGTACGGACCATTTTTTAAAGCCACCACCAGATCCAGTTCGCTTTTGATCGATTGAGGCACACGGTGGAGGGACTTTCTTTTCTTTAAACTCAATCTACTTAAAAATGGTGCAAGCTTCGGGGCAGGGAAAAAGGTGTTAATAATGATGACGTTAGACAAAAAAACTGCTTGGGTATGGAAATTTATAACACTTGCTGTTTAAAGAAGGGCCTGTCTTTGAGTGGGGCACGCTTCCATTACTCGGTTTTCGTTGATTGATTTTTTGTCATCAACATTTTTCTTTGGTGATGATATTATTACTTTTTGTTGTTGTTTGTCCATCAAGTGTTCTTGAACAGCATCATAATTATTTCAAAATAAAGCGAGAAATTAATTCTTGGACACGAACCTATGCTGCGTTTTTTTTTTTCGTAATCGCTCAGACAAAAACAAATGCTAATTTGGGCAAGATGTTTTTACTACTCCCTCAATTTAAACATTCAACATTCGAGAGTTGCATTATTGAATGTATGATTTAGCCAACGGTTTTTATTGAAATTAATACAAAAAAGTAAATATACTATGCACATTTATCATCGAAAAAATAACGAGGGATTGTTTACATAACTTTGCAAACATTTATTGCTAGATTTTACAACCCACAATATATCGCCATAGATTTCATTAGAATAATTAAATAAGCGAAACGACGAAAAAGTTATTCTTCCAACTATCCATGAAATAACGTTGACACAACTCTCCGCTGTCACCACAATGAAGTCCTACGCCCGAAATTATGACCACAGCTACAGCATTAAACAGCTCTAATAATTACTTTGCAAATTAAGTTTTTACTTGCGCTAAAAAACGCTGGACACGCGATGATACTAGCGAAAGCAACCATGAGCTTCAGGATGATCCATGCCTTGTAGTGCAACCGAAAGTTGGAAAGCAGCACTTTTGGTTTCATTACCCCCTACAGTTCAAAGGTCACTCCGGCTATTCCCGTTCTCCTTCCGTACATTTTTATACATTCACCGGAAAATTGCACGAAACAAAAACAAAATCACAGCCCATTTTAAAATGTCTACAAATACACTGCCAAACAACAATGGTCAATCCCGCCAACTGTGAACTCCGACTTGGTGGAGCTGATTTCCACACTGAGGGACATAATTATTTAATTATTTCCATCCGAAACCGAAACCGAGTTGAAAACTGGCCGGACTTGCCAACTTGCTGACTGGTCGCGGCATGTCGCGAAGGATTTGTCCCCCGGTTTGACCACCCCGAAGGACTTACGACGACATTGTGCTGCCACAGGTTTAGCGTGGCGGAACGCTCGGCATAGAGAAACTTTCGGCCTGATTTTTTTTTATTGCGTTATTTAACTGCATTACAATCCTTCCTCCGAGTATTCTCCCGCGAGACCGAAACAGGATTGTTGGATACGGACCGATGCGTCCAACCGGTTATGCTACCGGAGCCAGCCACCCGTGTGGTTAGTGCTAATTTCGTAAAAATTGATTTAAAATTCATTAAAAACAAATTTTACTTAATGTGCCATCAGTACTCCTCTTCCATCCGTGGACACGAGAGCCTGACGCTCAAATATGTGTGTTGGATTCTTTTGGGAGGGATATCTGTGCAAGTGTATTTTGCGCAACCATTATTCATTCTCTTTGCGATGATGTTTAAAAATAAATGGATTGTTTTCTTTAATTTGGTACCATGCCACGGTGCTTTCACTGCATACGCGTGTGCAAATGCATAAAGCAGGTCAAAATTTTTTTTGATGATATCATCTGCTTTTTTTATTTTATTATGTATCCCTTTTGCGCCTATTGCTACCACGATGGCGGAATGTATCGTTAAGTAATGCATTGAGAATCCGCAATGGCTGGGACAACGATATTATAATGAATCATAAGTGCAAAAACCACACCTAAGAGTAATGAAATTCTATCAATAAGAGAATCGCTTCTATCCATTTACAGACTACGAGTTTCTACAGTGTTTTTATAATTAAAATACCATATCTAACGTACCTACCTACACCAAAAAATAGTTGACTAAAAATAATAGAAACAATGCTCCAACGATATGGAATTCTCAGGAAAACCTCGGGAATGAAATCCTAAAACCCTTCAAAACAACAATGTTTTACTTGCTTCATGCTTTGTTTTCGTTTTAACAAGCTTGTCCTACTACTACTACTAATTATCCAATCCATCTTTGACTAATCGCTATGCGTTAGTTTCGTTCATCCTTTGAGGATGAATCATCATTCTAGATCTAAAACATAAAGAAACAAGGCAATAGGCAATTTATCTACATCCTTTGATGGAATAAAATCAAATAGTTCATCAAAACACTGTGTGGATATTCAATCGTATCAGTACACAAGTTGCAAATAAACAACCAACCATCAAATTGATTCATTCCGGTTTCACTTTGTTTCACCTTGCATGTAACGCAAATTCCAACATGCTACCATCCTTTTGCGTGCCAAATGAGAAAATAGATTCTGAATGGTAACGTTTGACTGCAAGAACCATCCAAACGGAGACTCACTATAGCCCTGTGGTACGACTTCGAAACAGAAAGCATTTTCAATACACTCTTCGTTTTTCATTCTGCACCTCCCATTCACATAGGTCTAGCCACAATTCAAATCACACGATCTCTTAATCATACACGACCTTTCCGTCGCCTTCTTCTCACCGATTAATGCTATCTATCATTCCACTGAACAGTAATAGAAGGTGAAGACAGCAGGAAAGGATCGTACCGAGCGGGCACATGCGACGCAACAAAAAAAAAAACAGAATCCTTTTTGCTGTTTTATTTCAACAGAACGCGCGTCAAATGGAATTTTCGCGGATTTTCCATTTTCTCATCAGACAAACGTAAACATCGGCTCTGTCTATCGGCGATAATCTACCGGTGCTCCTATTCTTTCGACTTTCGGTGCAAATTGGCCGGGAAAATCGTCCTCCAGCACATGACAGACGACTCATTCAATAACAAAAATCATCACATTTCCTTTTTTACTTTAATCTATCATCAGCGACGGCGGTAGTACACACACAGTGGGAAGCTCTAATCACATTTTTTGACCATAAGTGTTTGGTAGGTTTCTTTTTTTTAACTAATCTTATACACAAATTATATATAAAAAAACGATGAGATAAAAGAATAGAGCAACACATTCCTTACTAAAACGGGAAATTATAAAAGATTCTCATTTCTGCCGTTTTGCTACAATATTTCGATATATTTTTACGCTTCTTTGCTAAAAGTTCCAGCATTCCACCACCAGCGGATGAAAAATGTAATCTATTTCTGATTTGCACAATTTTCCAAAGGTGTCTGCGTAACAAACATAATTCGCTAGCCACACATTTCCTCTTACATTACCGGTTGGATCATTGAACCAATCTAAAATCCTACCCATTATCTTTGAGGAGCACAGACTCTGTCCTGCGGACAAATCCAAGCCGAATCAACTCGTTCGATGATGGCCACAGCGGTTAACTCTTTCCGGTGCCGATTTGTTGAATTTTTAATCGTTTGAATTAACTTTTTTTGCTTGCAAAAAACAACCAGCAGTTTTAATTCAAAGCAGAGCGGAAACAAAACGCTACTCTACCCACCAAATGATATTATTCATTGCATTTTACGTAACAAAAACGACACAATCCACCCATAGAGCATCCTTTCGATGGCGCCAGAGCAAATATTTCGCGATCGAGAGATAGTATTCGCGCCGCGTGTTAGGTTGGTGTTGCCAAGAAAATATTTAACCAAAAACACGCTCTTCGCACAAATACAATTTAACCAGTTTCGAGCAGGCGACGAAATTCGATTCATATCTTTGGCGCGCTATTTTGTCCTGCTTTATCTCCAATCTGCAATACAGTAATCTTAAGTAAAAGCCTTCTCAGCCGGTCGACCGCTGAAAAGATTGCTACAGCATCATCGGTAGCTACATTACCATCACCCACCCACTGTACGAGAAGGAGAAAAGCTTTTTTTTTATGCCCTAAAATAAAGATTAGGCAAGATGCGTGCAAACAAACCAAAACGCAAACAAAGCACACGAAAAAGGGACTGCATTACGATAATTACTTGCTAGGAACACATTCTCCATAGCAGCGACGTAATACTTTCAATAGACAAAATACACCACGGCTACCGGTCTCTCTTGACAAACCGTTCCGCCTCACGACGACGGTATTACGATACAAAATTTTGAAGAAATTAAAAAAAATACGCTGTAAACCAGCAAGGCGTTCCCATCTATCATGCCACCCCCAGGGCTGGCATGCCTATAGGGGGAAAGCAACTGGTCGGGTAAATTTCTATCTTACAGGACCTGCTTTTAGCAACCAAAAAAAAAAACACACACACACACACACACAAATACATCCCCCAACATAGATCGGCATCTGAAGGGTATTACTAGTAGGCTTTTATGAAAATTCTTTCAATTTCTCTCCAGCAGCGGTGGCGAAAAAAAACGATGCACATCTAGTTGAGATGGGATGTGTTCACGAAATAAAAACGCCGTTAAAAACCTTCACAAACTGCTCCGAAACGCGCCTGGGACATCTTCTTTTCGCCCGGCAAATATTGACGAATGTTCGCGCGAGCGATGGTTTTTGTGTTTCGGAGCAAATATTTACTGACCCGTAATCCTCGTACTTGGGATATTCTTTCATATTTTTGCGACATTTTTCAGTGCAATGGGGGGGGGGGGCGGGGAGGTTTTTTTGGGTTGCATAAACTTTGTACATTGGCTCATCCTAACATATGAGTGTGGAGGCCGACCCTCTACACAGTATACGATGTAATTTCGATGTTTCAGTATATTGTTGGGGCTGCGCTGTAGATTGGCTCGAGAAAAGGTTGAACAAGAGAGTTTGGGTTTCATCAGAAAATTGGAAAGCAGACATCATTTTGCTTCAAAAATCAACATAATGTGGCGGGTAAAAGCAACCATATTTGCAAGCACTTAGTGCTCACGATGCTCATTCTATCTGCAAAATATTACTAACTTTAAGGATTTGGCGTTAAAGAATTTGGCAAGGCAACCACGTTCGAAGATATTCTTACACCCCTAGATCCCCCAGCGGTGTGTTGAAGAATCGCACCCCCTTTTCCAAAGATCGTCGGTAGTGGTGGTGCTGCTGCTACTGCTTTCAAACACAAAATAAGCTGACTCGCCCGAAAACGTCGCTGACAAACGATGCCAATGTTTGTTCATTAGATAGAGTTGGAGCATTTTCTTTTAAAGAGGCATTGATGAGAAAATATTATTTGCTGACACAGGGCCTGCTGCCTGCATCGACCGGCCCCTGCCAACACACTGGGGGCGGATGATGATGGCGGGTGTCTTCATTATACTCCGAGATACGCTGCGTCGATCCGAAGGGAGCGCTCGGTCGGGCGCTACATGGCGGAAGAGTTTCGTCGTTAGAGCAAATATTTTGCCTTTTCCCACCGGGGAGTAATGAAACCCGCAATGTACCGGGACAAGCTAGCCGGGGCTGGCCAGAAACCACTCCACAGAACTTGTTTTCTCTCGGTGTCTGTCTTTTCTTCGGCCGACCGAAACGAAATTGCTGTTTGCCAATGCCGAACGGTACGAATACGTTGCGAGATTTGAAACTGAGAGGGTGAAAAGCATTTGCGTTGCAGCCGGGCAGGAAGGAGGGCTGAAGATTTTTGCAGCCACCATCAATCAGCGAAAGCGCTTGTGCGATGGCAGTTAAGCGTATTGGTGTACGGCGCGCGCACGCGGCAAAACGGAGACGTGCCGAAGCACCGAAAAGTTTGGCACTGCGAAATGGCGATAGGCAAACATACTTGTTGGCAGCAAGACATACAACCCATTCGGACGCTCCGGCCCAACGTGGCTCGGGGGGGTTGTTTACGAAAAAGGAAGACTGAACCTTTTGACAAAACATACAAATAACGTGAAAAGATCGGCTCGCAGGCTTTTTGTTTTATGAGCAATTAAGAAACTTCATCAGAGGGAGAACCAGTTTCAGACTACAAACACCTGCAAAAGGCTCGCACAGTTCATTGCTCGAGAAAGCAGGATGCATTGTATCACATTTTTAATTTCCAAAACCATCGAGATCGTAAACGCATTTAATATCCAGCGAGCACTGCCAAAGAAACGAACCACGGATTATGCTTCGCAAAACCATTACAAGCCAAAAACAAAGCCTTGGTAATGGTTTGCATTCCAGCTGAAGCGAAATTCCGCAGCAAAACTCAAACTCCGACCAAACTGTACCGGACACGGCCGTATCAGTCTCAGACAAGGACGAGCCACCAGTGCCGACCTGCTGCAACCACATCCAGTGTGGCATGCACTGCAAACAATACAACAGGCCAACCCTCATAATTCGACTACTTTATCATTCCACCCGCACCGTGCTCATTACACAGTCCTTCAATTAAACTTGCGGTCTACCACATAAATAAATCCTTTATGGAGCAATTATTTCCGCCATGTCGCTCTCCCGGACACGGCAACCCTCATCAACATCATCATCGTCGAGAGAGCGTCAGGTTGAAAAATAAAATTCCTACCCCGTACAGCACGTTGGTGCCGGCGCCACAGTACTTACCACCGGTGGAAAAACAAACATTCGCACAAACACCGGCCCCCCCACACACGCAGAATGGCGATACGAGAATGGACTTTACATTATCGCAATCGCAAACAAGCAAATGGGAAGCATTTTTTTTTTTCAACTGCGCTCATCTCCATACCGTAATCCACCAACATCTGCACTTTCCCGGTAACGATTCAACTTCGACAACGGCCAACTGCGGAGATTGTACGGAACCGTCGCTCTGTGCTGGCCGGCCTTGCAAAGCTCATTACATAATCGTGCCGTTTCATTACGATCCGGGGTACGGTCAATGGCATGAGGCGAATATGTATGAAAAGTGTGCTCAGCAGCACAACATCGGTGGTAGTTTGGTAGAATTTTGCGATAGAAGTTATGTTAATTATGGAAATATTTCTTCCCGCAGCATACCGAATAGCATTGCAGCAAGCGGGAAAAAATGCGAAAGGATGTCCCGAATGTACGCTTTACCGCTTCAAATATGATTAACGTATTTCAATAATAAGTGAAATGCCGCTCGAAATTGTTTAGTTTTGTTTGTGTTTGGCTGTTTCTTGCCGCTTTGGTTCTCGACACGGTGTTATGGTTAAAGTAGCGAATCATTTATCCGAAAATTCATCAACTTGTCATTGCAGAAAACTTTCTGAAATGTTTAGCTTTCACTGCGTACCGTCCGATGGCCAGTCTTCGATTTAATCAAAAAGTTTGAATTTACTTATGGTAGAGTTCCGAACAAATTCCGAACAAATCATAATTATGATGAACGCGTTGTTCCTAGACTTCTGAAGAAAACATGAAAAGTAGTTCGCATAATATTCCAACAAACGAAACGGAAGAATCGTCAAGAGCAAATCTTTAACGCTTCTTTAGATTCTGAATTATGAATAAGATATCAAGAAGATTCATTTTTAAAAACAAATACTTAATCAAGAATATAACAGTAGGTCGTATATGTAAACGTAAGAAAGGATGACCAAAACAAAAGCACCTATGTAATATCCATTCAAACTCAACTACTAACGGACAGGAAAACTCTTATATCCTTACTTTAACGCATCACCCTGGGCAATCCTGACGACTCATCATCCCACCCGAAGCCTACCATTCTCTGGGGAAATTCAAGCAAAAGCGTTTGCACAATCTTACAACGGGTCCGCTAAAAACGAAAACCTCTTCCCCCACCGGCCTAACCACTGTTCTGAGTAAACAACAACAAACTATTTGCCCTGCTAGGCTCAAGTGTTTTGAACCGCAATACGTTGGACTGACATAAAATCGATTCGTCAGTCAAATTACAACAACGGCTACACGATTGTACTAAAAGAATTGTAACCCCCAAAACGAGGGCCATCGAGGGCTAGTGTACCGACCGGTTGGCCAGTCCTGATGCTCCAGGGGCAACAATGATGCCTGTCAAACTTCTCGTGCGTGTAGTGGGGCAAAGAAAGATAGAACCGTCAGCGGCAGAACGTAATCCAATTTCGGTGTGCCTATGTGCAGGATAAAATATTCATAACTAATTCATTTTACGGACGTCTGCATGAACGGATGACTTGCAGACCTTCACTAGGCCTTTAATGTTTCATAGTTTGGATAGAAAACTTACTTTTTCTGGAAGGAAACCCCTACCGTGGTAGAAGGAGACACTCGATAACGGAGATAATCGATTGCAGTAAATGTAGCATTTTTTTTTGAAGACAGATACAGCGATTTTTTCAAAAAATCTACGCAAAGCATTCAACAACCCGCTTCCCTACAAACATGTCTCATAAACATGAAATATTATGCACAGCACTTTGAACATGAGACATCGGGATTTCACGGCGATGAGCTCGAGTTCCGCATTTTGTTTTATTCCTTCCTTGCTTATGAATCGCAGGGCTTCATAACTTAGTCATTCATCCGCAGACAGGTCGTGTCTGTTAGCCTTCTGGCATAATCCGTTCCGGGGCTGAACATTTCCACTAACATTGTGGTAACTTTTGCGCTCACTCCACTGTCGCCACAGTTTGACCTATACTCCGGATCAAGAAACTAGCACACCAACTCATAATATTCAGGGCTTTCCGTAGCCAAAACAGCAGCGCACGTTTACCATGCGAAAGAACGGCCGCACGCGACAAAACCGAAAAAAAGACCTCACACCAACGGACGTGCTCCATTTCGTTACAATCTAGCACACAGCAGCGTGTTGCACCGAAGTGGGATGCAACAGCTGTGCAATGGTCACGTAGCCCGGCTGCCTGGCTTGCCCTCTCTTACGCAATCACCCGGTCAACGAGCCCGACCGGGCGACGGCTGTCGGCCATTCGCTTTAAAAGCCCCCACCGCGTACAGCCACGCGACAGTTCAACGAATAATGGCTACCAACGGTACCGTCTTGCGGTTCCGTGCACTCTACGCACCGGCCATGCTGTGGCTGCTAGGGATAAGCTTTCTGATCCACCTGCCCGGCTCATCATCCGTCGCAAGCTCGACCAAGCCTAGCAAATCGGGCAGGGATTCGTCCGCCTACCGCTCCTATCATTTCGTATTGCTGGTCAAATCCAAAGGCTCCAATAAAGCAGACGTCACGGCAGGCAATGTAAGCGAGGAGCTGGTGATAATGCCCGCCGATGCAGGGTTGCTCGAACAGTCGAACGCGAGTGGCGGGATCGAACTGAAACCGCAGCCCTTGCCGGGGCACATCACATCGACGCTGGTGAAAAAGTACCACTCAAACAGGATCGCCAGAAAGCAGGCCCAACTCGTGGCTGCTACCGCTCTCTCGAAACGCTCCAAAAATTCCAACACGGTCGCTTCCACGACCGCATCTTCGAATCTGCTGCACGGCACTTCCCCTGGGACCAGCAAAAAGCAACGCTACCCCAAGAAGGCAACGCCAGCAATGGTCAAAACAAAGCTACCCAAGGACAAAGTGACCATCCACCGATTGAATTCCAAACTGGCAGCAAACCTTCGCCAGCTGTCGCTCCCCGATGCGGATCTGGCACCGTACGAGCTGGTGGCCACCTCGAAAAATCTGCACGGACAGCCGCGAACAGTGCGCAAAACGTCCCAGAAACCTACGGCGGACAACAAGCAGCAGCCGAAACCGCGGTACGAAGTGATTGGAACGTTCCGGGATGCGCACGTGCCGCAAGTGAGGACACGGCGACAGTCGACCACGATGCCGAAGCACAACAGCGGCTCGTCGTCCTAGCACGGCATGGTAACTTGAAGTAATAGTTGTATTAATTAGATGTACACATTGAACGGAATAGCTAATCTGGCAACCGGACAAACCCGGCCAGAATGTCGGGCCCCCCACGGCCTAATGGATTCATTTTACCGGCTAATTGTAATGCAGGTTCGACATTTGCTAACTAGCGGTTGTCTGACGGCGGTTTCCGGAAAATTGAAAGTTATGTAAAAGAGCTACAAAAAGGCGGTCACAGCTATAATTTTCGGTTGTTTAGGCTTGATCATTTAATTTATATCATGTTTCATACAATGGAAGTCAGCAAAGACACAAATAAAGTCTAAAGGATGCACTGCTTCCAAGCACTCCACTACCACACCACATCGGTTCGATTCAATTGTTTCATTTTCTTTCTAATTTATTTTCCTAATCTTTACCTAGCACTACATCCAAAGTGAAATGAATAGCTTACCACTCGTTATTAATCTAGAAAAATACACTTAAATTCAATCACATCAAACACGTCTTGCTGCATGAGATGAAGTCAGCCCTGATTTCATTTGTAATTTCCAAGTCCATGGTGATCTGCTAGTTCAGTTGGAAAAGCAATCCCTTACAGCAATGTTCACACCCTTCACCCAACTCCTCATATGATTGCAAACAGTGTTGCTGGTTTTCTGGCATTAAATTTATGAGAGCCCAACAATTCTACAATTGCTACTACTTCTAACGAGCGAAGAGATGTGCACATACTATGAACAAGACTGAGAGCGAGCTAAAAGCGAAAAAGGTAAGCTAACATTATACTACAATATTTTGCCTGGAACAGTAACACACCGGGAGCAATTGGATAGGGTGTGATTCGAATGGATTGCCCGGGCACACTCCAAACTTCAATCAGGCCCTTGAGCAAACAAGTCAAAAATAATATAATTCCCCCATGCAGATGGACAACCGATGAGTATCGGACATGCCGGGCATGTGTGCGGGATCTGCATGCAACGCCACGTTCACGCTACAAAAACGAACGACGCAAAAATCCGATTATGGGCAACAGATTAATCATGTAATAATCAGCACCCAGCATGCTCAAAACGAGACACCCCCAGTATGCAGCCAACAAACGGTGGAAACGGTTGATTTGATTCGACATCAAATACACCACCCACCACCACTCGTGGACAACATTCCTCTGCTTCTGAGCTTACCACCATTGCGTCAGCATCGTTAAACCTGCCACCGAACTCCCGTGGGTTGGGATAAAGACCAAAATTAGTACTGCTCATCGGACGGCTCCTAGTTGCAACAATGCATCGTACCATTTTGAGCTCACAAATGCGCTAGCGCCATTACCCATTACCCTGATAATGCTTTGCTACAGCCCTTTTTCATTATATACTGTCCCCGCCTAACACCGCTCTACTGCAATTCTTCACATTCCCCCAATTTGCCTGTGATGATTATGACGATAGCAGGGTGGCCTAACAAGGTGCAACGAGAGCGCTCGTTTCAAACGGGAACGGATATCATAGTAGGTTTTTTGCATTGGCACACTGCAGCGATGCGTAAATGCTAATATTCGAAAACACGTCGACCTGTCAAAAAGTTTAAGAATTTGGAATTTTAATATTCAGAGAAAATTATCAGATTTAATTAAATATTCACTTTTTTATGAATTTCGGGTTACGGGTTACAAAACAATCATTAAGCTAGAAAAAAAGAAAGAAATAACACTTTATAACACATTAAAGTTTACAGCGTTTAGCATTACAACTGTATAGCCGCATTACATAATTTTACATTTTGTTAAGGAAAAAATGGTTTAGTTTTCAATCCAGGTACCTTCCTTTCTAAAAGTATTTTCGCTGTTTCCATAGAAACGTGTCGAGTAGTAGATATTTAGACATGAACTTATGTGCATGTGTTTGTGTTATGTCCATTAGGGAATCGATTGAAGCTACTCGACAACCCCTAACGGGAAATGGACAAGGATGGATGTTTCAAAAATCTCAAAGTATTTTTTTTTTTTCAATTTACAACAATGAACATTTGTTTTCTAATACGCTCTAAGTTAATTAAACAAAATCATGAAAAAGTGATGAAAGTCATTTTAACTGACTAACATACATTTAAAAGAATGGTCTGACGCCAACTGCGGTTTGCTATGGATTTTCTCTACTACAATTTAAAGACAAAATACAACTTACAAAGAGCAATCGAGTCGAATCTCTCGACTCGAATATGATAAGCCTGATGGTTTCCTAGCTATAATTCAAAAAGCATCTTAGCATCACACATATCATGCTTAGAATAGTTGTTCCAAGGTTTGACATGTTTAAAATGATGCTTCCTATGCAATCATTGCCTTGCCCGATGATCTCAAAATCCCTAAGATGAACGATAGGGCTACCATATTTATAACCTTAAATAAAACGTTTCATTTCCACGACCAGTGATAGCGACGCAGCGTGTGTTTCATTCATTCTGGTAAAAGTCCCAAAGATGGTTAGCTTCTTCGTCTCATAAATAAATAAACAATCGAGAGCAGAAGGTGCCTCGGGCTAAAATATGACAATCTGTTTCCATTTCGGGCCGTTACGATCCACAGTTTATGGGAAACTCTACGAAAGGACGAACTCGACGGACGTTATGGCTCTTTAACCTGTTGAGCGTAGGCAAGGGGGTTTCCGTTGGTGTGAGGTTTTCGCACGCCCGAAAAGAAACTGGACCGCAAAACGTTACCTGCCCGATCCTGAAACTCATTCGCAACATCCGTCGCAGCTTTAACCCACCCGCTCAATCCAGTGAAACAGCGCGCCATAGCAGCCAATGATCCTAATCAATCACTGAACCCCGGTTCCCCCACCTGGAATGTAGACGAGTGCCAGGCGGAAGGTTAAACGGTACGAGACACCGGATTCGACCATAACCAAAAACACACAAAAAACCCGCATACACACACACAATTACAGACACAGATAAAAGCAGCAGCCGCTGGCTGGTTCGACCCACTGGAGACCAGCAATGGGAGGGATTGAATGTTCGCGAATTGCCACACTAACATTCCCATGGAATGCGCCATAAATTGTCTGCGATGCTGACAGTTGTGTCCGCTAGCGTGACGATTGTTCCCTGCAAGTCAAGAGCATATCACGCGGGGTCCAGAATGCTCATTGCCACAGCGAAGGGGAAACAGGACAAAGCAGCAGGCTGTGAAGAATGGCGTTGGTGGGTGCTTGACAGTGCAAAACGGTCTAGCGGAAGAAAGTGATGATGGAACGATCCGACGACGTCCGTCCTTCGCTCCTGTCTTCCACAAAACTGTGTCCAGATTTCGTATGTACCACCTCCTGCCATCTTCTTTTCCCTTGCGATTTACACTATGTACCGTCGGTAGCTTACACAAGGGAACCCTGTGCAAGAGATAGTCCACTTGCCACTAATTTGCTTTGACTTGGAATAGCCCAACGACCACAAATATTTGACAGACTACACGGTCGTCAGAAGAGAAAAGTTATTTTAAATGAACAGATCTCGTTGAATATTACGAATAATTTTACAAACGGTGAAAAAAGCCACTTACCTTCTACCGCACTCCGGAGTACATGGTTTCCCGTACATTCTAGTTCAACACTTCAGGCTTACTGCGCAATTGTTCCATTCATTGTGCGTGCAGCCGTATATCGATCACTTTAAATGTTAGGAAAATTAAGTTGGAGAATTTGTTCACTTCTGCATATTAATAAACTTACCAACTTACGTGTTACTTTGAATGTTGTAACTGCCTTCGGTTCGATTCAATTTACACACACTGTACTTCTGTGATTCGATGTTTCGTTCGCTTTTTCCACGGCGCCATTACACAAAGTAACTGATTCGAAAGTTTTTCAAGGATTTCAGATATTCCGTCCAGCTTCGGTGGTGGTTGTTGCACAAATGACTAAATTTTCACAGCACCTGTTGCAGTTCTCAATTGCCAATGGTTGCTGTGATCGTGTGGAAGGACAAGCACGAGAATTCTTGATCGTGGCACACTCTAGAGAAGGAGACCATTGGATGATGGCCTATTCAAGTTCTTCTGCTCTTTCTTCAATGTATTTTCACTTGTACTTATATTTTATACCTTTTTGAAGTCGATCAATTCCTACTCCGGGTCACGGCATGAGTAATTTGCAGTAGATGACACAATCGCGGCTAATTTTACGTTTAGCTTGGGTATCCATTGGTAAACAATCACAGGGTGTAGCTGTCAAAGCTTAATTATCGGATAATCCGTCTAGTTACCCGGATAATCGAATCGATCGCGAATTAAAAGAGAGAAAAAGAAAGAAAATAAGAATGATTCAATGTCGGTGCCAGCTCGCGCAAGCCCAAGAAAACAATAAATGTAAAAGCATGAACATGTGACTTATATTGTAATGTTTATATCAGCTTTTTTTCAATGGACTGTGATGCTGCCCCTTATCTTCGGCACAGCAACCGTCGTCGCATGAGCAGCATAGTCAATCAGCATACCATAGCAAGATAGTCAATCCCACGTATTGGAGACACGCTCCATACGGGACTTGAACCCATGATGGGCATGTTTGTAAAGTAAAGTTCATCCCCTACAAAAAGGAGGATATAGTATGAGATATAGTATGAGATTCGTATAATAAGACGATTTATTTTATGTTACATCATTTCAATTGTTCGAATATGATTTGCTCTTTTTGAAAATCCTATCCATATATGTATTTCATGAATAAGATACACATAAGCTCAGATCAGATAACACAGCTTTCAAATATACAAATGACGGCCAATGTACTTAAATTTGATTTATTTCAGTGAAAGTCTACCGCTTTTATTTTCCAATTGCTTTAGGAAGAAAAGCAAGAGTAATTCGAACTGTAGTATTGAGATCGTATTGTGATTTCTAATATTTACTTCACTTCACAGTCGAAAGCATTTCCTTGCCGATACCGATTTCACTGCCCGTGATAAAGGACTGCAACTTCAACAAGAAAAGTTTAACCAAACTCGCAAAGGTACAAAAGCAAGTAAATATTTAGATTTATCGAAACCACTCCAGCTGCAATGGAAATTGCATTTCGATATATCCTTTGCTGCACACTTATCGCAACGCTTTATCGAACAGCAAACCTGAAACCATTGCTCCTAGAACTCTCCTGGGTCCTGCGTAAACAGAATCGTTCAAACGTACAATCCGAATCGATAGATACGTTTTTATACGATCGCTTCCCCTTGGCGCTCGTCCACCGTTGATGTTTGTTTAATTTCACATCCCATCGGTTCCACATTGAAGCTGGTCGATTTTTCTGTGTACTGTATGTAGTTTGGGAACGCTTCATTCACGTGATTCCTTTTTGAAACCCCGCAAAACAGCACACTGAAGCCGGTACGATTTCACTTTTTTATATTTCAGAACATGCTTTCCAACATCAAACAGGGATCTATGCCAGAAGGAACCTGAACTCAGCATTGCTTCTACAGGAAACAATGCATTTTCCTGTCATTTCAATTAAACAATCGTTTGTTCTAACTGTTGGAAGATATTAAGAACGGTTGGCATAAGGCCCGAAGACAAATAATCGGTCAATAAACAATTTATGGTTTTTATGACAACATTAGATTAGTCGTAAAATGGTTTTTAATTAAAACAACGTCTCTTACCAACAAAATTCGAATCTATATCAAACACTAAAAAAACTATCAACTATTTTTAAACAACGGTCATTATCATGTAGAATAGCAAACGGTTATTAATTCCCAACTGATGGCATGCATTGCTTGTCACGATTGGTTCGTCTTCGAGATTGATGAAATTATGAAATCAAAACTAATCGACAAACTCAAACAACGCTTTGTTGCAAACCAGTTTATACAAACCTTGTGCAATGATTCAAGGTACCCCAACGCCAGCAGCGAAAATAACCGCCTCTCTATCATCCTGTTTATTGATCTCAAACAACCGTTTTAATTTCACTCCTACCGTCCTTGTGTGGTTTTTCTACGAAATGCCACCACTGCAAAACCTGCACAAAGTAGCTGTAGTAGTTTTTCACCGCCCCAGGACAACTCACATGCAACATGCAGCATCCGATAGCAATTTCCTTTCCGTTTTTTTTTTTTTGTTTTTGTAATTGCATCCAAACGCAGGCCGGATTAGCTGCCATCGCCAACGGAACATTCACTCCGGGTCGGTAATTTAAAAGCTGCCCGTCTGATGAAGGACTGGCAACTGTGGCCGAAACCATCCAGCAGAAATGCTTTCCAAAAGATTCCTGCCAAAACCAGCCGGTGCCTTTCTTCCGATGAAACGATCATCCGAAACCGAAACATGGGCGCAAAACAGGCTGCAGCATAATATATTCAAGTCCGGTAGCACTTCGAATGATGCCCCGAAGTGCATTTCTTCTTTCGCAGCCCGTTCGCTCCCCAAGTCTGCGGATCGAGCTAACGGTATCGATTTGGTTGCCAATTGGTCAGGAATTTACTGAATCAACGTAGGGACGTATGAACGGCAGCTCTCGTCAAGAATGTTTCTTCTCTAACCTTGAAAGTGCATCAGTGGTCTGCCCGAAGTCATCGTCTAACATTCAACGGCGTCGGTCCACATTCAAACCGTCCCATCTGCCCAAAAACGAAAACCGCAGCCCTGGCATACGTGGTGTAGCAGGCTATCCAGCATGTTTCCTTATTCTATTCCATTGAATTCATCGGTTCAGCGTGCCTTTCGTTCGCAGCTACTGTCCTCGTTCAAAACAATTTTTTTCGAACAGGACAGAGCAGCTCTTTATTTTGGTGCTTTTTGTTGGTAAAATTGCAAAGTTAGTTTTAGAGGTTGGAAATGGACTAACTTTTTAGTCAAAAATGAAAACAATATCATTTTTATGAGTATGTTGCAGCTAATTTTCGCAAGATGCAATAACTCAGCTATTATTATTAATTCTTCTTCTTTGGCACAACAACCGTTGCGGTCAAGGCCTGCCTGGCCTGTACCCACTAGTGAAGTTTGCTTGACTTTTTGTTACCATAGCAGTATATTGAGTCCTACGTATGGGGACCTGGTCCATGCGGGGCTTGAACCCATGACGTTGTTAAGTAGTTCCAGTTGACGACTGTACCACCAGACCGGCATTATTATAATTAAATGATTAACAAAATAAGTACAATTACAAAAAATACAATTTTTATAAGGAATGAAAGCAATGCTGGTATGGCTGTCAAAATGTATGCATGAACACGTTTTTACGCCCGAGCATGTGCTTCACTGGTACTGTGGTATGGAAGGGAAAGCAATGAATTAACCAAATTATTACAACTAAATTGCATATCTCTTGTGTAGATTGCAAAAAAATCTGATTTGGTTGTCAGAATCTATCCCTAGATGTATTTAGTCGCGAATGCATGTATTTCGCTGGCAGCATCGTAACAGCTTTGTAATATCAAGTGATACAATTGTGCTATCATCTGCGACGATTGTCATATACATGAAAATTTTGTCTTTTCATCTGAAGCATCTGAAGCAACGCTTGTCATAATAGTTGATACTTTTGTTCTATCAAATGAAAAACACTGTAATTAGCTTTTATTTATTATTCACTTAAACCAATGATCTGTACCTGTAAAATTATTATTTATCTAACCGTCTTACATCAGTCCAGAATGAACTATACCTGATGAAAATCGACAGTATGACATTGTACACGGTGCCTAATTTCGTAATTGTAACCTTTTCTTCTTCTATTTACCGTTACGTCCTACGCGGAAATGCCGCCTACAAAGGGTTTCGAGCCTTTTCAGTACCACGCGGCTGGATATTTAGTCCTTGCTAGGGGGGGGGGGACTCCATATGAGACTTGAACACACGTCTGGCATGATGTTAGGTCGTCCGAGTTGACGACTGTATCACGGGACCGGTCCAATCGTATCATCATAAACACTATCTGTCACATGTGAATGTGTGTAGGAGTGTTCCACAATCGATGTTTTATGTTAATGAAATTTTGTTTACTCTACAGATGCCGGAAAGCATTCAAGTTGTACGTTGAACTGAAATCAGCTTGTTGATGGATTTACCCTCTGACCAAAACTGTACCCAACCACACTGATGATACATTGCTTTGCCAATCAGTAAAAGCAATCAGCAGGGATTGCTTCATGTATACATTTTTAATGACCATTTATTGTTCAATCCATCCCATTTCCTGTCCAACATTTCGATGCCCCTTCGTACAGAGTTAAGCAATGGAGTACGTTACAATGGTTCGAAATGTGCATGAGCACGTTTTGTCAATCTGTAGTAATAGCTAGAATGTACAGATAATGAGAACGGATAAATGTATTTCAATTATCATTACTATCTTTAAAACCACGAAGTTAGAAGAATTTGCCTTAGCTTGTTTTTAAAGCACAATGTACTGGGTTCATTTTATTGTGAACCATCGTGCAGCCATGATGCTAATTTGCAGTCCTTCCACTTCCCTCCTGATTTTCTATTTAATTTACTGCGACGCTTTATAAACACGTTAAAAGTTTGTCTTTCAAGATTGTAAATATTTCTACATCACTGTAACGCCATTAACCCGTCAAAGAAGTGTATCTGCGAATAGCCTCAATAAAGCAAAACAATTTTTACCGTTTGTCCTTTTCGGTTTTCTTCGATACTGCTTGTGGCTTAGAAATGGCCCCATGAAACATCCGATCAAGAGTCACTGTTGGCGACGCCAAAAGACGGTCAATATTTGCAGAGGATTAATTAGCCCTTAAGGCAAGCTGGGTCCTCTTTCAAAAGTGTGTGAGTGCCAAGCTAAAGTTTGCGTCGTGATGTGACACATTGTCCACGGTCAGCAATCCTCCCAGTCTCCTACCGAACGCCATTTACGCCAAAAGATGTGCGAGTGGAACGTTCGGAGGATAATTTTAATTACGCCCCAGGAGGGAAATGTCCCGGTGGCCCTAATCTACTAATTTAAATGTTAGCAACGGCCTCAAATGCAGTAAAACCGTGCATGCTTCAGAGCGAAGGGAGTCTGCTCCATGGGTATCCCGACAGAAAGGCCGTGCAGCAACATCTTTGCTTCCCATTTCCTTTCGTACTGCTGACCTCCAGGCGGGGTGAAGAAACTGTCGTCTTAAAGACTAAAGATTACCGGAAGAAACCTTTTCAAAACTCTACTCATCTTCGAGCATCATTGTCCGCATCCTTTCCAGGCGCCGTACCCTTCGTACCTAGCCTGCGCCCAAACATAACCCCCCGTTCCTCGGCTACGATGGGCTCGTTTCGGCGGAGAGTTTTAAGAACAATAATTAAAATGAGACCAAATTGCAATCTGATTCAATTACCAGATCTGAAGATGTCCCGTATCCCTGCACGCAGACGAACGCATTGGCCGCCCTACCGCATTGTCCGCTTGAATGCTTTCGGGGACGAAATGGGCTAAAGTTTCATCTTCAAGTTGCTTTGGCATTTTAATTGATTTATGAATTCCTTCCCAGCTTTATCACTCACGTCGACGTCCCGCCAGTGACGCAATGTCCCAAGAATGGCCATTAAGCTTTTAATCTAGCTTCAACTTGGCCGAGCGATCGATCTCTGGAATGCTTCTGGGGTTAGACATGGTCCATGCTTCAGTGAGCGTACATCACAGTGAGGTGACATCAACGGTAACCGCAGTAAGGCAACACATAAATGACATTGGCAATTTGTCCGATAAGCATCGCGATTCTATCGCAGTTTTAGTGATGGAAAAATGCAACAACAAACTCTACGTAGGTGGTATTGGGGTTCATTTTTAGCACAACTATAATGTTGCTAAAAACCCTTTACCCCGATTCCAAATATACGTTTCCTGCATACATGTTTTGTTATCTTTCTGTTTCGTCTCGTGTCCTTTACCGCCTACATTTCACGTCGCTTTTGGCTTGTACTCCTACGTACGCATATTTTACATGTTCTTTTTTCGATGTTTTACATTTTTAACTTCCCACCACATCATGCAAAAAAATACCCACAATTTTCACTCTGCTACCCGTACCATTATTAAAGTTAATGGAACATGTGTTTTTAACGATTGTTTGCCCATCCATCGCTCACGAAGCTCGTGCTCGAGCTGGACTGCATTTGATTCGGTTTGAATTATTATCACACAAGGCTCCATCGTTTGACACACTGCATCGGAGCAAACAGTAAAAAGTGAAGCGCGGGACCACCTACGTGTAATCTTCTCCACGCTGGCCGTTAATCAAGTGAAGCCCAGTGATACGGACAGGGACATGATTTTAACCGCCAGTCAAATCAGTTCCACTGTCAATCGCCAAGAAGTCAGCTGTGAATGACAACGTTTAAGTGGTGTTACCTTTTTTTCGTCTGAACTGCCGAAAGCTTTATCTGCAATTTTATCCTTTTTGTTCATGCTGCACCATATTTCACTATAATCAAGGGGCAAGGTAGCTGGGTAAAAAGGGGAATGCACTTCAAAAACACTGATAACGTTCAAACACAAACTGGAATATTCAAACAAAACCCATTCCCGCCGTTTTTCCTTCTGTCCCGTCACAAACACCAAAAATTTCAGCAATGGCACTCCCGGCGGCACCTCATTGGCTGCAGCGAATTATTTAAAAACTCATAAATTTTGCACTCATCCGTTGGCATTATCTTTTTGACAGTTTCTCGCCCTCGCCGGAAGCCTGGTGGGCCCGCTGGTGTATTGATGAAATTGGGTGTCCCCTTTTTGCCTGCCGTCGGATTCCACTGCGCAGTGCCCGGTCTATGGCCGAATCTGTACGCACCTGTTTAAATTAATTAAACCTCCAACAGGCTACTGCCTCTCAATCACTTTCTCGTTAAAATCCATTGATGCGTGTGTTTGCGTTTGTGCGTGTGAGGGCCTGAGGGTGGAATTTGCTCTTTTTTGTTTTCTACTCCTACGGACATCATTTTTATTCCATTTTTGTTTTTGGATACCGAAACCACCGATTCACAGTTGAAAAACAGTTGATAATATATTGCAAAAATATTGACACCCCCCACCCAGTATACTGCCCAAAATGCATTTCATTGTTGTTCTTATCGAAGCGTTTAATAAAATGCATTACCTGGAGTCCTTCACCCTGTACCGCCCGGGATAAGCCGTTCCTCACAGTTGTCGATTGATTTATGGCTATAAAACGGTCATATTCAAGTGTAGCTGCGCGTGATATTGATATTTCGATTGCAACAAAAAAGGTGGGCTTTACTGTAACACAACAACACTCTTGCGGTTTCTTAACACCGTATTGCTTTATTAATATTCATTGGCGTTTTCTGTTGCTAAAGCGTAAATTATATTTCCCTACAATTTTGCGACCGGTCTGACGAACAATCTGCATGATACGTATTCGAATCGCTTCAGAGCAATTATGACGATTCACCGCATAATATATAATTTCAACATTATCACGGAACTATCCACCTCACCAAAACGACCATCATCACATTCAAATCATGAATTTACAACTATTAGCTTTGAAACAAAACGCCTGCAATTGGAACTAAACTTGCTATCACCACAAAATGAATGCGCAAAGCCCGTTAGCTCAATGACAGTTTAGGGCTGTTTTCCGGCGTGAAAACTAATTCCAGCCGCATCCACACCTGCCAGTGGATTATAAACCACTTAATGAGATCATTCACACCCCTAACTGCACTTATTGTTGGAATTCGGAGAATTTCCGATTAGAGTCCCTTTCGAAAGTATCCCTTGCGACGGTTGCCACAAGTGGCTAGGATTTTGGAGAACATTTCGATACCTGTTTGCGCAGTACCCTCCACACAGATTTAAACACAGAATTACAAGTGCCATTAGGCACTGTAGTTTTGTGAGCAGCCAAGGTTCATTGTGCGTTTGTTTGGAGGAGTTTGCAGTCTAATTATAAAATCTTGAAATGTTAGAAACAAGGAAAATATGAAATTAAAAAAAAAAACATAAATCATTATCACAATCAAAAACTACAAAATCTTAGTTTACCTTTTCCTTGTTTTTTCTTCTAGAATTCCAGTTACTAGTATTATTTACTCAATCTTTAGTAAACAATCAGTTCATCATTCAAATCACGTCCAAAACTAAAAAGGTGAGAAACCTTCGTAACTCGTCCTATCAGAACGAAGGTTTGATCAACCGACCTAACAAACAACAACACACCGTGATTAATTTAAACTGACTAGCGAAACCCTCGTAAACAATTTGTGTGAAGGCTTTTTAAATAGAGTAGTGTCATTTTAAAACGCTCATGCATGTACTTCAAACAAAAAACGTAATTTTTACAAAAAATCCTTTTAAAATTGAATGCGGTAATGTATAAAGGGGCGATCCCGTGGTACAGTCGTCAACTCGTACTGAACAGAACTGAACTCGGAACTATACGAAACTGAAGTAAGTCTATATAGGCCCGGCATGCCAGCGTAGGACGTTACGCCAAATAAAAGAAAAATGTATAAAATATATAAATTTCCAGCAATATACTAAATAACGAACAACATTGCATCCTGTAAAGTATTCTATGTTGTTTATTTTGTTCAGTTTAATCAATTTGTTGGCACGATATCGACCTCGTGCGAGATCTGTGCGGCGAAAACCTTATACGCGAGAGCCAGTTGCAAGAAAGTCTACAAAGCTACAAAAATAAACGGATTGTTACCAGGCGTAACTACATTCAAAAAATACGTGCGAATATTTCTTTCGAAAACTACAATTCGTGCAAATAGTTATCGCGATGAATCAACGCGAGTTTAATTGTGGTGGCTGCGAGCGGCATATTACTGTGAATGATATGGTGCTGTGCAATAAGTGCAAAATGAGGTACAACCACGGATGTGTCGGCGTCACCACAGTGACAAAATACCGGGCGTTGTGTTGCGATTCGTGTATGATAAAGGTGTCAAAGTGCAAAGCTAAGGAGACGGGTTACACAATGACCTCCGAGGAAGCCAACGCGAAGACGAGGAAGCCTGCAGATAGTTGCGACGGTGATAATAAGGCCAAAGAAGCAGTATCTAGCGAGGGCGAAACCTCGGCGAACAAGCTGTCCACAGGAGAAGAAGTGCCCATGATGATCCACGCTGCAAGGATGACATCTACCACGAACGCATCAAAAAGGGCGTCAACTAAAAGCATAATACAAGCTGCACTTACACGACTTGTAAAAGTGCAGCATCTAGAACGAGAAATGGCCTTGAAGAAGTTCGAACTCAAAATGGCCAATCTGAAGTTCGAGCAAGAAAAGATTCGGCTTCAATTCGAGTACGAACGAGAATCGATTCGATCTTCCGTGAAGAAAACATTCACAAAACAGACGAATTGCAAGCAGCTGCAGCAGCAGCAACAGCAACATCAACCGCAGCAGGCGTAACCAACACAATTATTTCTGATAAATAAGCTATCCTATCCTTTTGATAAAAAAGAGCTTAGAGTTTTCAACAAAGATAAACAAATCGGATAGGGCGTTTTTGCTGACTTAGAAGTGAAGACAAGTTTCTTTTTTTTAATTTTATTTAGAATTCTACATTACAAAACAATTAGAACAAAAAATACTTGAACTGCGATCAAAATACGAACCACTTACAACCAATTTTAAAATACTTTGAGAACAGTCTTTCCTCGAGTTACGCGAGTTCCAGTTACGCAAATTTTTAATTTTGCAAATGTCAAATGCAAACTAAACTGAATTATTGCGTAAAAGTTTCAAATTGTTAAAAAGGCTGGAAAAATATAATTTTCTTTACGAATCTATTACATAAGTAATTAAGTGAATAAAAGTGAATAAAATATGAAGATATAAAATTTTATCAAAAATAACCAATCATCAACTATATTTTGGCTGAAAAACGCAATGTTCGATTTTGCGTAATGCATTTTTGCGTAACTCGGAGAAAGAGTGTATGCTTTGTTATTACACCAAAAGATCAAAGAACTTTAAAATTGTACAGCTTTAACATTTTTACATATGTTAGTTGTACCAGTGACTGACTTTGTGTCAAACCTGGCCAAAATTTCAGTTTCAATTTAGTTTTGTTTTTGTTTCAGTTGCTCCTGTCAACTTTTATTGTTTTTTTTTTTGACAGGTTAATGTTTTTTTATTTCTTATTTTGCTCATATTTCCTAATAAATGCACCACACCATTAGACAGTACACCTTCTAAAGGAGGATAAAAAGGTATTATTTACGATAAGGATGTAACCAATAAAAACACAGTAACTAAACCACAAAACAGACCCAAACAAGAAGTAATACACTTTGTCAATTGCCAGGAATAAATAAAGCCATATCGAAAGGATATGAGCCTGCTGCTGCTCGCTGGAGGACCAACGTCCTGTGGTTAATTAGCTTACTATAGCATCAGACCGGAAGGACACATCTATTCCGAAAAAGAAACGCCTTTCAACGAGTGGCCACTGATTTAAGGCCGTACTGGCATGTTGCAGTTCAACAAAATATAAATCTATACGTACTCCCTCCCATTACTCCTACGGTTTAGGTTGCTTTTTAAAAGACAATAAAGAAACGACAGAATTACCCACCAAGTGCTGTAAGTGCACCTTCCGGGCGTGCACGAAGACGCAAACCGTTGCAAAAATTAGCTGTCGTTCTTTGAAAGGAAACACATAAATTATTACGCGACCACAGCAAGGCCATCGTTACTGCTTGGCCGAAAGCACCTTGGTGAAGAAAAATGGCAAACAGGCACTCCCGCCCCGATAGCCCGAACCCTTCGAGCGCAAATATTTTGGCCATCTTTAGCTCACGCTGCACCTCGCCAAAGTATGACCAAACAAGAGAAACAAAAACACGGCCTGGTGAAAAGTCTGCTGGTGAGTCTGCAAACTACCTTTTGCTTCCTTTTTTGCGTTACTGTTCTTTCCTTCTCTCTTGTTCGCGCTTGTTCTCGCTCCTCGCTGCTGTTGCCATCGCGATTCGCTGTTTACCGCAACCTTCTCAAGCTGACTTTCTCCCCGGTTCCTTCCGAGGTTCCACCAACGGTACCATCGTTGGGTCTTCAAGTCGCCTCCGATGGCAGGTTGAAATGAAATATGAGATCGGAAAGACACTCCAACGGGAGCCAGCGCCGCTTTCAGACACTTTCCACCCATCAAGCGCCTGTCGTTCGGGATTTCTTACATGTCGCCACCGTTCAGTGTCAGGCCACTGCCGCCGTACGTTCGAGAGCCACATTCTTCCTGCTTGCCGTTCCGCCAGATTCTTCTCACAAACCGACCCCGCCGCGGGTCCACGATCCGCTGGCGTGATGGAGTTTTGATGTGTTTCCCGCGGTCTTATCGTAATTAAAAATCTGGTTTTTAATTTCGTTTAGCGTGCACTGCTTCCTTGCGGGCTGAAAGACATGTTTGGTCGATAAATTGACTAATAAAAAAATATATTCCCCCATCAAACCATCCCGCTGCTTTGGCAAGGAAAAGGATTGGCACCGACACATTGTACCTTGCCGCTAGAGAGGGGTGGTAGTGTAGTGGTAGCATAGCAACAGAAAATTCCAGCCCATCGTTTGCTTAGATCTGGGAAATATGAAGGTACCGGGCAATGGGCTAAAGCCAATGATCGGCACCACGAGCGAAGCAAAGGGTGGGAGAAGTGTCATGGTGAAAAACACCTACATTCAGCCGGGCGTATTTAAACTATTCGATGTCATTTATTAAAGGAGAATGTTTGATAAAATTAAACAATATTCCATCGGTTAGCGCAAAACATATTAATAGTCATTTTGATGTGAGGCCAAACTTGTTTGATGTTTGTTGTGGAATTTTCAATCCTCACTTCGTGCCAATCATCTATCAAATCGTTCGCATACCAAAAAACCAAAACATAACGGACCGAGCACATATGAAGTAACCGCTGCAGAACGCCCCTGCACTGACGATTGATGTGTGCGACAAGTGTTTGGGCAAGTGATCGGCACAAATAGGCATGCCGGGCTGAAGAACAATAAATCAAGCGGAGCCACATTTCGAAAGTAACAATTAAGAAAAAATGCCCACAAATTATAGGCTCTTGGAGCCGGCCGAACCTCGCAATTGGGCTGCGATCGTAACCAAGCCAACGAACGGTTTGGGCCACTGTTTCATCCAAGCTGACTGCCATTCGCAAAGGATGGACTGCTCGTAAATTACCCTTCACACGTCAAATAGATTCGTTACTCGTTTGAAAGAAAATTGATTAAAATAATGCCAAGCTCCATTAAAGTACAATGTTATGGCAATTTCCATCAACATCGTTAAGCATTCTAACATTTTCTTTTAATCATTCACATGGCGTCTATCCTATTCTGCTACAGTGTTCATCTAAGCGCTTTAGCTAATGCAATTTAAAGGAAAATTCAGCGATACCAACGTTTGTTTTTCCTACTCACTGTCACCGTTTTTTTCAGCTATATTCATTTGACTATGCCACTGAAAAATCAAACTAGATTCTAACGTTCTACAACGGTTTTTTTTTATCTCTCACTCTCTCTCTCTCTCTCTCTCTCTCTCTCTCTCTCTCTCTCTCTGTCTATCTCTCTCTGCATACACTTTTTTAGCACACAGCTATATGCTGGCTGACTGTGAACGAGCTGCAGCTCACGTGGAAAGCAAAACAAGAAATCGTCTGTATAAAATAGGAAAACAGAAAGCGCTTCGAAAGCAAAGCAGTGCTCAAACCCATCGGCAAATGGAACGATCGGACGCGGTAATGCAATTCGGATTCGACCATACGATAAACAACAAAACAAACAGACAACATATATAAAAAAATACAATTCCCCTTCAGCATACAGCAAAGCATGTTTGAAAGAAAACTATTTCCAATAAGACCATTTTGTGAGCGGACGAGCGTTAGGAAAAACGAACAACAACAACAATATTACCAGCTTTACGGCAAAATAACACTACCATTCCGCATGTGCGCGTGGTAGATTGCGTTTTTTGCCCATGTACATGGCGCTCGCACTATCATAGCGAGAAAATTTTAAATTAAATTGCACGATTGAAATCCACGCTGGATATCGGAGCGATTGCTTTTAGATTTTTATTAAATGCAATTTAGCGCGTGCTAATCGGCTTAGTGTAGATCGACATGAAATATTGATTCTTTTTAAAATTAACTTCAAAAAACGAATTTTTCTACCCTTCACATTTTTCTCAAGTATTTGTTGTTGCTTGAATGGTACACTCACGCCGGCTTTGAGCGTAGTTTGCACAACAACATTAAGCTAACCAAAACAAAACATGCAATACCGTTCAGGCCCTGCAGGCCTTACTGTTGTGTTGGCTCGCCAAAAAAAAAAACACACACACATTCCCAGGCCGGTCACTTCCGCGTGTTGATATGGTTTCTGATTTGTTGACCCACCGAGCAAAGGAGTCAAACGCTTCAACTTTCCTCGTTGCGGTCGCCCAAACTAACCCAAAAGGGAAACCCATACAAAATATAGCAAGCGATAGAACGAAAAAATAAACACTGATCGAACAACAATAACAAAACGCAAAAAAAACGAAACGCAGAACCCTCGCCAGTACCAATCATGCCGACATCAAAAACTAACTAATCCAACAGCGACCCTCAGATGTCACCCTAAGGGCACACTACCGGTTGCAGAGCCCAGTTGGCCGTACAATGGGCACCGCCACCGGCGCACCGGTAAGTTGTATGTGGGGTACGGCGGAACTCACAATGACAATAATGGTAAGAAGGAGCGGCAAACACACACAAAAAAATCAGAGTTCAACCTTTGCCGGGGCAGGTTCATAAAAGGCAGGATCATATGCACCCTGCGGTTAGATGCCCGGGATGTCTGCCCCCGCAACTGGCCTGGCTGGCGAGGGACAAGTTCATCAAGCCGTCCATTCTAGCGCAATTAGTATCGAATGTTGATGTTGTTGTATGTGTGTGTTTGTATGTGTGTGTTTGCGTTCCGATTGTTGGCAGGCCTAACCAGATCACACCCGATTGTGTAGATACCATTCCCTTCGGCTTTGTGATTGCGAATTGTTGGTACAGTTCGTGGTGGCTGCATTTTCCTGTCTGATGAATATGATTTGATGAGAAATTCGATACCAATTTTCTACATTTCGTGTTTCATAAATCGGCCCACCCACCGCCCTAGTCGGAGTTTTTTACGCCCATGTGGGCGAACAATCACAGATGAATTTTGCAGTAAAGTAAGATGAAAAGGTTTGTGCTGTTGATTATTTAATGCTGGAAGAACTTTAAAGTTGTGCACTACGAAAGGTAAAGTTTTCCCTAACGCGCGATTCAACAAATCCTGCCCGTACGCTCCGGAGGAAGAGCCTCCAAAGACAAAGACAACACCCGAAACGCAAACGCAAATGTATTGTTTGCCGCAGAACAATAGACAAACGAGCGAAACTCCATCTTGAGGTACCATGTTTTGCTGCTTCCCGGAATGCAACGAATGCAGGCAAATTTGCGTCCCACACGGGAGGTGCGATTGAATCAGGCGAATCGCTGCCAACTCTACCAAACCGACGGTTCCATCTCTTCCACCGTTTGCTGTAGCTACACACAAACACCGAGATATGTGGCACGGTTTATCTCTTCTGCATACAGCGAACGCGCCGAACGAGTCTGCATGCTCTGTCGCTTAAAGAATGTTCTGATATTCTTCCACGAGCGGCAGCAGCAGCAGCACGAGGGCCAAGTTTAAAAACCACGTACCACGGGTTAAGTTGATCGGCGTTCCAGCTTCCATCCAACGGCGACGACCCAAGCAAGTACAACAGGTTCCGCCGCGTTCCATCCTGCGAACCCGAGGGGGAGCGTGGGTAGCGACCGCGGGGCGGCAGCTTATCGATGCATGGTTGCCTTGACTGCCATGGAAACGGATCGGCGAAACGCGAAACTCACAGCAGGGCTGCGGAAGATAAAACGATAAGCAGGCTTGCGATACGATCCCCGTCCACCGAATGTAGGAGATTGGCCCAGTTGGATGGTTGGATGGGCGAGTGGCGGTGGTTGGTGCGAGGAAATGTGACGCTGAGCAAGGGGAAGGTCATACCGCAAACCCTTCGGAGGGAAAAGATTTCACTAGGAACAAAAGACATCTCGGTAGAGGGGCAAAACACGGGACAACGTGAAGCTGGGCAGCATGAATAATATATGGACGTTGTTTGCTTAAAATGTCACCCTCGTCAAGTTGTTTTTATTTTGTGCTGGTTTATTAAAGAAAATGTATGCCGGCAGAAAATCTTTCCTTTTCTGCAACCTTTCGGTAATAATCATGCTTTAAAATAATGTACGAGGCGCTGGAAACGAGCATCTCACTGCGAGTCGTGCGAAGACGGAATGTGAGACACCAGTGAGGATCGCTGGTGGACATTGTTCGCTGGTTGAAGGTAAGTAGACATTTTTACCACACTTTAACTAGCTTCGATTCGATTACATCAATCATTATAGCTGCCTTTTAATAAACACTGCTTTCTGTAGCACCAAATAAACTCATCTGTACCTCACAGTCTCGTTTACTCATCGTGTTACCTTCTGGAATCCATCGTCCCAGTCAGTCCAGGAGTTGCAACCTGTTATTCTGACCCCCGGCCCATTCCTAACCAATATTAATTCATTTGTGCCGGGCTACCGAACATCCCTCTGGGTCCGAAAATACTTTTGCGCCATAAAATCTGATTTATTTCGCTTTTTATTTAATGTCCCGGATCCCGAAACAAGCACCATGGGACGAAACCATCCCAGTGGGAAGATGAATGGCGACAAATCTAAGGTGCCTTCTTGTTAAGATTGTTTGGTTGCTTGATTCATCCAGCTCGCCCGCTCTTCCCCGCACGGGTAAGTTTTTTTTTTCTTTTCCCATCTATTCTCTATTCCCAGCCTGATGCGCGGCCTTACGGAACAGGTCGTGATTGCCGAAATAAAGCCATAAAACCATATCCATTCGTTAGCACGCAGTCGAATAGCGATCGAAATTCATTATTTTCCCAAATGCCCGCAAGACGCGCCCGGTAACGTTCGCGTCATAAATCTAGCCAGCCCAGCAAAAACAGCCATTGAAGTAGTTGCCATAAACCATTTCCCTTGCATCCCCTGCCTAGCCTCTGCCGATAAGCTACGGACAGCTTTTATCATGTAATCTGATCTAAATTTTCCCGAGCTCTCCCGGTCTTTTCATTTTCTTCCTGCATTCGACGACGAGCTTAGGTAGTCTGTACTGATGTGCTGGCAATCGCACCGAGAGGCCTTTTTCTTCTTCGATGAATTTTTCCCAACGAACAAGAAATTTATGAGAAAAACAATCAAACTCGCTGTCTCGCTGAGTGAGTGCGGATAAGTGCAAATGAAATCCGAGAACCATCTTTCCGAGGGCTGTCGTGAAGTAATGATCGAATAGTTGCTTGTTACCATACGACGCGCATGTCTACCAGCAAAGGAACACCTCAACAAATGGGAAAACGAATTGCTTTACATTTTTCGGAAATAATCATCAATCATGCATCCATGCCATTGCATCGTTGATGGATGTTTGGAGGTGTCTAGCGCTTTTTTTCTCTCTCTGTGCAACAAACACCAATCGTTACATTCAGTGGATCGTATGCATAGTTGTTCCTTCCGCCAGTAAACGCCGGGTGGCGACCAATTTATCATACATTCCTTGCTTACCGGTAGCTTCAGATGGAGAGCAGACAACAGCTCACTTACAGTAATTGCATCAATAAAAATACATCAGATCTTCAGCATTTTGGAAGCCCCATTGCTAAATCCTTCAAAGAGAACGCTTTAACTTGTTTAAATGCATCATTTTTCGTTCGGGCTTATCAGAGCGCTGGTCGTGCCACAATGCTACGCCCCTCGGAGCAGTAATTTGGAAAACCCCAACCGCTTGTACTAACCGCACATTAGTGCTTCCCTTTCCACTTCGAACCCACACCATCCTAGCGTCCTCCATGATATGTATAAATATGTATATGGAAAACGCAGATCGACCCCACCAAGCAACAAAAAAAAGAATATCATCAACATTCCCGAGAACCTGCAGCAGCCGCATAATAACCGCGGTAATAAAATTCAATTACGACCCGATCGGTTTACGGGCGTGAGGCCCGAAAATAACAACAACGACAAGGGGAAGGCATGCAGGCATGGACGAAGCGAAATACAGGTGGCGGGGGGAGGGTTTTTTTCTGCCATTCCAATCCACCAGGCTGATGTGTCCTACGGATTGCGAGGTACCATTCGATCCCGCGACCAGCGTGAGGTCCAGAGCTGCCGGGAAAGGAAATCCATAACCGTTTTCAAGCACCAAGAAGCTTGTTAGTGGAGGGTAAAAATTTCCATTTCTTCAAGCACACTCTCGCAAGCGTAAGCCTGTGAGTCGGGGCAGGGGGTGGCATTGCCCCGTTCCTCGCTGTGTGTTCTTCTACCGTAGAATTCAAATTTTCAAACGCGCAACAAGAACGCTGCGGCACCACCGGTAGGGCGGCTTTGCTAGGTTTTCTGTTTTTGAAAGTAAAAATAAAAAAGACTCCCCCTCTATCCATCTTCATGCCGTGCCGGTGTATCGGGTGCAGCGTGGAGGGAGAAAAAACAATCCCACCATTGGAAAAAAGCCTGTTTTCCCGTAAACATATTGAATTCGAAGCGCAACCGGCAAGCGTTTCATCCATATTCTAATGTGCAACCCCCCCCGATTATCATATATGCTTGCCTGCCTAGCTCTGCTCCAGGCACCAGAGGTGACTGACTGCCCCCCGTACTGTACGTTTTTTTCTCGGTTCGGTAGATTTTGGGCTACGAAAAAAAACAGCACGTGCCACACGTTCCCGCACGGGTATACGCGACACGTAGAAATTGAATATTGTGCCAGCTTTAAGTAGAAAAACAAAACCAGATGAAACAATCCCGAATCTTCCCTCCAGGCTCGCGGAAAACAGTTACGGAGGAATTGAAGCAGCGCGCGTTTGGGAGTAAAAGACACCCTGTCTGTCATGAATTGCATTATGGTGACGTTAAAGCCTGCCCATGTGGATGATGGAATAGCGAGTTCCAATAACTGGCTGGATGTAGCTGTACATCACATTTTCTTATCTCACCGTATCGCTTTCCCACCATAGCTGACCTACAGAGTTCTGCCAACCTACAGGGACTTATCGGTCATCATCGCCGTCGGTACAGCCGTCAAAACCCATCAAAGCAAAACCTCGGCACCAACACGGATGACTGCAAGGGCGAAAGCGGCTGTGAACCAACGCGATTGCCATTAATCAAACAATTGTTAACCCCCGAGCACGACATTTACAACTGGTATCCTTTTGGCACACAGTCACACACACAGAGGACGCAACATCAAGGAGGGGGAAGTTGCACCGAGATGACTCGTCTTTCCTATCCCTGCCTATCTGCAATGACTTGCCGATGGTTAAATGGATTTATTTTTTATTCAAAAATTCCCAACGGACACACGACTAGCGCATTCCGTTTTGGCGCACGTTACCCGGATCTTTCGGGAAAAATCGGGACTCACGAAAGATCTCGCGGTCCCGATATCCTATTAGCGATCCTCTTGACAGCCAGCTCTAATAAGCAATTAGCCATTAGGGCGACCATTTATGGACGCCTCAGCCGAACAATTCCGTATTCCGGCTCATAATTGAGACATTCGGTCGCTTTCTTTTTCACTTTATTGAAATCTACCCCGTGGCACTGGAGGGAGGGAGCGAATCGCCCCGGCATTCCCTTTCCTTTCCAGGCACGTGTCGGACACGTTTGAGCAAATATCAACCAGCAGCGGGTGTACCGGTTCGCTTCCATTCCCTTGGGGGAGAGACTAGCGGTGGGGTAGGAAGGGAAGGGGACAGGAGAGGGAAGAAAGGGGGAACCGACCGGTAACCGCACCAGACGGCTTAATTTTATCGCCCAAAACTGCACGAAACCACGCACATTCTGTGCCGGCACAGAATGCCCGGGTTAAATACTCATTAGCAGTGCGCTGCCTGGTGCTACGAAACCGTGCCCAACTTTTCCCACCACATGCACCAGCGGCAGTGAAATGCTAAAACGTTTCAAGAAAATGCTTTTACTTTTAATGAACGAAATGTGTGACCATAATTCTAGCCGACACCAAGGGCTACGCAGGAAGTGTCGCTCATCACAAAATGCAACATGCTGGAAGATGTACGTCCGAGCCATAAAATCCTACTGCCCTGTCCTACCGCTCACCAACATCAGCAAACGGTGTTGTTGTTTTTGTTTTTTATTGTGACGTTCTCCAACAAGGACACTTTTTCGCCCATTAGTTGGTCGTTTGGGCGAACACATTTAGAACTCATAAATGCCGTCATGGCTCCGTCAGCCGTCGCCCCTTTCTGCGAAGATAAATGACACTTTCGGTGTAGCGTGTTTTTTGCCCAGCGAAGAAGAGCGCTTCCCTGTCATTGATCATATTTTGCTGCCGCGCGGCGACTAGCGAGAGTGATGGTGTTAACAAAACACAGCGAAAAAGAAAACAAACTTACGCCAAACTTTTCCTTTTCCCTTTGCAATTGTTAAATCGTTTGGAATTGATTCGGCAAATCTCACACTCGAACCATTAAATGCGGACTCTTCAAATTAATGACAGTTAAAAGTTCCCCCCCAGCGATGCGCGAAACATGCGTTCGGACAGGCTTAAGCGAACTTTTCGAAGCCCAAGAAAGCTGGCCAGTAAGTGTAGAGTGCGATTTATAATTTTTGCTTTTTGGAGCAGTTACTCGGAAGGCTCGGAACATGTTTGAGTTTTGGGGTGGGAATACAGGAGAGGAGAAAAATTACAATTCGTTCACAACTTTCCTGCTAATGTGAAACATTGTACCAGCTGGTTCGTCACACCGCTCGAGTGATTGTGCTCCACGTTGTATCACTTGCTACAAGCCATCGCTCTACGTTGATTAAGGTGTAGCCATAGGCTTCTCGAGAGCACAAAATTACATAATTGTAGAGCTACTTGCGCATGAAACCCCTTTTCTGTTGGCATGTTCTATCGTTGTTCGCTACTCTCTTCCTACCGCTAGCATAAAGATTGATGAAATCTTAAACATTCCACAAAGTTGCGTAGAGCGACAACACGCACGAGCACGATCCATAGGAAGGCGCACCGCGAGATGAGGGCATAAATCAACGGCAAAGATAAATGTGATCTACTTACATCTGCACCGCCGCTACCCCACGCGCCTGAAACGCGCTCCGGAACGAGTTGCTTGTCCCGGCGAAACCCCACCACATCCCCACCCCGACCGGTCCCCGTCCTAGATTCGGAAAGATTGTCGTGTTTTTAATTTTATTCACATTTAATTGCTCACCATGCCGTACCATGCCCACCTGCACGGGTGCCCGCGTACCAGCCCGCAATGTGCGATCGGCCGCAGCGAATGCTGCTGCTGCTGCGATGAGCTAATAAATGTTTAATTACTTTCGCAAGCGAGCGAGGAAAAACTTTCCACCACCAGCCGGCATGCAGCTGGATGAAATATCGTCTGGCAAAAACCTGGCAAAGAGCGATGCTTCCGCTGCTCGGTAATGGCGGCAGTGCTAACGACAAAGCTCTTAAACAAAACACTCATAAAAATTGGCAAACTTTTAACCGTATTTGCGTATGAAAATAAACAGCCAGTTAATTACCCCCGCGCCAATGCGCGAGCGGATAGCGAAGAGTAATGTGATAGATGAGTTCAATCTATTTGCTCACAGCGGCAAGAAAAGCTAATCTTCTCCATGCGGATGCCGCCGCAGCCGCCACTGCCACCGCTGCTGCCGAAGCAGAACAAACCTTAAAGTACATAAATTATTCATACCAATTCCATCGGCGGGAACCTATCCAAGCTCAAAAGTGAAATCGAATCCGAATTAAAGTCACCGATAGACATTAATCTCCAGCAGAACCTCGAAAGCCACTTGCCGAAGCATCTCGGATTCCGGAAGGCTGGTACACGATGTCACGCTAGAAAAAACGCGTTGAGCGGGCCGGTGTGCCGAGCCTCCCGCGCCTTATCATTCTTACTCGCCGGGCCGACTCGCCGAAGCTAATTGAGACCGTGCGCCCAACCCTTGGCAACCCGAATGCCCAGCCCAGTGTGCTGCACGGTCATGGGAATTGTTCCACTGGTGGTGGACTTCCTTTACGGGCTTTTTTTTTTGCCAACCAATTCAGTAACTAACGCTCTTTGATTTATTTACTTTTTTTGCCAACTTGTTTTGTATGTGCTTTTTTCTGCTCCTTGCCCACCACCAACGTTTGTGTATCGGTGTGTGTTCCACCGCTACCTTTGTCCGCTTATCGCTTGCGCCTTTGTTGTTGCGGTACTTTCGTTTGACAAGCGTTTAATTTATGGATTCATTCCAAAGCCAATATGTTCGCGGTCGGTGTACCGGGGCCTTGATTTTGGGATGTTTTAGCAGGCACAACTGCGCGCTGCTTCCCGGTGCGTGAGTGTTTGTGTGTGTACGTGTTTGTGTGTGTGTGCCCCGGGGAGGGGGTAGGTTTGTTTTGCGTGGTCCCACGCGCAGACTTTAATGTCCTTCTCATCCCCACAGAATGCTGGATCCCCACTTTAAGGCACCACGCGGCAAGCAGAGGCGGCCAATTTTGCACACTGACGTTCGCTCCAACGTCCCCCTCCCCTAAATGGCCCACACAAACAGACAAATGAGCTCCTTCAATTGCAATAACCATGACATTCGTGCTGCGATTTTGCAATGTGCATGACAGGTTCGGAATATGTTTTTGGTGGGCCCCTGTGTGCTCGGCGTTGAGAGCGAAGTTTACTTTTTCCAGCAAACCTATACGTTCGCTTTTGTTCGTTGCGTTCCCAGCTAGGCTAGAAGGAATTTGCTTGATTGACTCTCGGCTAATCCACCGGCCCTCCCCAAACCCTCGCTAGGCATTCTGGCGCGGTTCAACTATCGTTGGAGCTCGCCGCACTGTAGCGTCCGGGAGGGCTCTGCAGGGGTGGAGTTGACATCCCTGGTATGCCGTGCTGTTGCTGTGTTGTGTTTCGGATTTTGACCGGTGCATTGCTTTGAAGAAAGGATCAAAGGACAGTTGAATCACCATCGCCAGGAACGACAATGCGCACTTGGAAACGGGAACGACACGCACGCCGGTCGAGTGGTGGAAAATTTCAATCGAATGCTCCGGCTCCAGCATGATTGCACTAAACTTTTTCGCAAAAATCTCACTCACAGGCGTATGCTAACCATGTGAGAGATGTTTAAAACACCATTCAAAGTCAATTAAGCAAAGTTGGAGGTTATGCTTTCGCCGCTGGAACAGGATGATAATAATAATAATGTAGCAGTTTGTACGGCGCCGCAAAGCACACAAATCAAATGTTAAAAAAGTTACAGAATAAATGTAGCAATAGTTCACTTGTGAGGAATTTAACTTTGTTTCCTTCTCGGGACGCTACAAAAAAAAGAATCCCCGAACCCACCGGGAGAAAAATGTCTCATAAAGTTTTCCCCGTTTTTCTTGCCGTCGGTTGCTTCAGTTGCTAAAACTTGGTCTGCCGTGTGCCGGATCTCGAATTTCCTTTTCTGCAGGGTTCTTGGGTACGGATGGGATGCTTTTTTTCCTTATTTCTTGCTTATCCTAGTTTTCCTTGCAAAACCTTTCGTTCGGTACAGTTACGTAACATACATTCGCGTGGGCGCATTCAAAGCACTCATACACACACACACATACATAGGCCGTACGCTAGGCCCACGGACGGACGGGTGGTATGAAAAATTAATCCAATCAAAATTGCTTCATCCCTGCATCGGAAAAAGGTCCGTTCGGTAAGCGTGGTCGGTCCGTGGATCGTCCCTAGCCCGGGATGGACGACATTTTCGCATCGCAACAACACTTGCATGAGAGTGTACATAAGCGGAAGGATAGCCAAAACCGCAAGGCAAATGACGGCAGGCGGGGAAATCACCTCCCCTACACCGCTCCTCTCTTGGCGGGTTGTGCGAGAAGCAACATCAAACGGGCGGGCGAGAGTGAGATGCTCTGCAGAAAAATAAAGCAAGAAAATCCAACGTCAAAACGAAAGGCAGCTAGGTCGATGGAAGTAGCATCGACAGCAGCATAATTCCATGATCCCAACAGCTCGGGCACACACACAAACACGCACACAAAAACACCCCACTGCACGTAAACACCGTGGCACGCTAGGTTCCGAAGGGAAACCGAAAAATGTGAACCAGGGGCGCTGAGGCAGCCCGAACCGCCGACCTCTGGCAGTCGGCCGGCCGCCTCGACAGCTCACGACAGTGCGAGCGAGAGAGGGTGTGCGTGTGTGTGTGTGTGCCGGCGCATTCGTGCTTGCAAGTACGGGGAAAAGGAGCGTTACCCCTCGGCAAAAGGATCCGGTTCACCTCGGCGGGCCGGGGCACTATATGCGACCGGGAGGGTGCAAAATGGGGTGGCTTTCTAGTGACGGAGGGTTTGAAATCGGCCGAGGCCAAGGGTTATGCGCGCGACAGGCGAGCGAGTGAGTGAGAGAACTGAGTCACTGGCAGAGGGTGCGAAAGCGAGAGAAAATACATGCTTGCACGGTTATTACCAAGAATCTCATCAATAAAAAATGCCAGCGGCAATTATAAACACAATCAACGGGTGCGGGCGACGGGCTGCGCGGGGTGCGGTGGATGGCACTAGGGTGCGCCCGTCAGGGTGCCATCCGTCCGAGCCGCGCGCGTCCATCCTCCCCCTGCTTACCCCTTACGGCCACGACCGTTCTGCACGAACGGGCGCGTACGTCCACTTCGGAAACGAACGACACGACGCGCGAACGGAACCGACAGGTTGGATCGATGAAATTGTGAACCAAAGCGACACTAACGACCCGACATGCTGGGTTGTGGATTTTAGTGTACATGAACGTCGGTTTTAGTAGGTTGCCGCAGGCGATACTAGGTAGATTAAGTAAATAGCTAAGTTTGAACTGACAGTTTGTGCAAATTTATATTGTCTCTCTCATTTTTCAGTATGTTTGAGTTTTGTGAACATTATTTTGAGTCAATTTATGATTTATTTATATAATTTTCTGCACTTAAACTAATGTAATATTTACTCGTGGAACAGCCTCAGTGTTCAAATAAAAGTTGCTGTAACGTATACATGGCTTGTTTCTCATATGGAAATATCGACTAACTTTATCCGGTTGCGTGGTAAAATAAGTCCTGAATAATACCGACATGACCGCAAGACTCATGTCCACAAACACACCACAAACAGAAAATATTCACTCCTGGTTTGCATTGTACTAAGACTCTTCATAGAAACATAACCATACAACTCAAGTGAAGAAATGTGTACAATACAAATGAGAAAATAAAAACAAACCGCATCAAACAAATACAATTACGACGGCAAATAAGCAACAGAGTGGCGAGGCGAATGCTTTTGAAATAAGGTTTACACTTCTGATCCGGTTTATGATTACTTCAACAAATTTGTTTTGCCTTTTGTGAGTTTGTTCGCTGCTTTTTGCTTGTGTAACGCTGAAAAGTTGCATATTTTCTCGATTAATTTTAAACTCTTTTCATTCCGATTATTTAATTTGACTTTCTTTTTTAGTAAGTAGTATATAGTACGTTATTTCGTTACGTTTGTGTTGCATTATTTTCCCATTTCAGCTCATGCTCTCATAGAGCAAGCTCATTTCAGCTCAGCAATGTTTAGAATCATTTGTGAATGTGTACATATAGATATGGTGCGGATATGCTAGTGAAAATATAAAATACCAAAATGTATGATAAAATAATCCTGCTACGGTAAGTTTTAAAGATTCTGTATTTCATTGCTTCGGTTTTTGTTTTTATATTTTGACGATCAAGTTAAATGACACGTTGCATCCCACAACCTTTCTAATTTTTCAAAATGCTGTAAAGCAAAATGATAGAATATTCTTAAATTTAAGTATTTTGGAGGAATTAATTTCGTTACAAATTATACGTTTGTACTAACATTTCAATAAGCATTCAGTATCTTCACCCACTTTCCTTGTGCGTTAATTCTTTGTGATTTTTTTTTCTCTCTCTTCAGTTCTTTGTAGTTTTTTACCTGAAGATTTCGCAAAACTTATCAAGATTAGAGTTAGAAAGTTAAAATTTCAGCTTGCCTGTAGTACAGTATGCATTATCCAGCTTGTATTTTTCATACCCAATAGACATGCATTTCATAATATTGGATTTTAACTATTATGTACAAACACAAATACATATCAAAATCGTATTGTTTTCCATTTGAATGATAATCCATAATTAATAACACTATTAGCATATTTTTCATTTCAAACTGATGCAAACCTTATTTGATAACATATTTTTGCTTCATTAAAAAATATAAATCACTAATTCTGAGACGAATCGACGTTTGTTGACATTTATGTGTGGCTGAAATAATTTAGGCCGAAAATCTAATCAGCTAAAACTATGTCTGATAATCTGAGATAATTTTACATAATTTTAGCTGCCAACTGTAAAACTTCAGATAAAACAAAAACTGGTTAGTTTCATGAAAGCTGCCACTACTATTTGGCTTCTCTTTATTTATCAGTAAAATCTAGAGTTTCGTATGTTAGAATCCGATTAATGTTTTAGTTTTATTGAACAAAGTATCGAGACTAAAGTAAGTTCACTGGATTATGCGAATTAAACGAAATATATAATCAATATGAGATACATAAACATAAACGACATTAATATTTAACAGTTACAAAACTAGAGCAACAATAACGATGATAAAACGTCAATGAACATGAATTTAAAACAAACTAATTATATAAACATTACTAGTTCTAATAACAATTCTACCTAATTTTGTTCCAACATCAGGGAACACAGCAATACTACACACCTAATCGCTAGACATTGTGCACCACTAAACAACTCCAATAACATGTCTTTGCACGCACGCATTTTAGCTCAGCTGTTACGTGTGGACGCTTTGTTCACCGATGTTTTACAACATGTGTCATCCCACGCTTTATCCCCAGGCCACCCTGGCATCTGCCTTCACTCTTCCAGCCCAACCCTACCGTACCGCAATGAATTCTAATGCCGCATGTTATGCGTCTAAAAACAGCAAAGTTTTAGAATTATTGTGTACTTCAAAACGGCGACGCTTTTAGGTCGCACCGTTTTACCGGATAACTTTCGCTTCCCGAGGACCCCATCAGCTCCACGCCGGGCATGCACTTGAGAGATTTGACGATTTCTGGAGACGGTTTAATGAAGATGGGCGCGCATCTGTGAGTGGAAAACATAGTAATGCGCACTCAAAACACCAAAAAAAAAAAGCAAACAAACAAACTCTTGAAACTCTGCCATCCACGAACGAGAGCGGCTTTTTGAGTGAGCGAAAAGTTTTCCGTTTTTCAACTCCGCTCCCTCCCCGCAACCCTTCGCCACTAAAGGTATGCCAATTTCCCTGCTGGCCTCCTATTTGTAGGCCTGTTGGCAAAAGCAACAACGACTGCGATTGATGCACTGGCAGAGGCGGAATCACGCACCGTATGTACGTTGTCGCACGGATATGGTCGGGTTGGAAAACTCCTCCGTTCGGCCTTCCTGCCCCGGAAAACCCGCACACCCGTTGCGGAACAGTCGCCTGTCAGGAGATACGGATTTAGGATCGCGCTAACCACCGTCCCCTCGCATTCTCACACTACCTCGCACGGCCTATCGTAAACCGCATCGATCCGTGGATAATTTTGAAACAAATTCACCCATACACCGGATTGACGCTCCTTTAATTCCATCCGCCTTTCGTCTTTGCACAAGTGCCTCTGTTGATGTTGGTGGTTGGCGCTAAAGTTAATATGCTGCTGCCTCTACCACACCCTTGCACGCTCCGTCTTGTGATTTTATCCTCATCTCCCTTCCCGGCCCTTTCCTTCATCGCCCTCCATCGAAAGACAACGGCGGCCGAGCGCGACAACGATGGAAAAGCCAACCCGATACACACCCGCCCGTACGCCTGGTACCGCAGTCACGTTGCGTAATACACGGCCACAAGGCAAACCCTTTTTGCACTTTTGCCACTTTTCACTGCGAAACCAACGGGAAGCGGCGAAACGCCTAATGCGGAAGGACCGACGGGGAAATGGGGAGCGATGTTTAAGGTGCTGTTTAATGAGGTTGAATTTATGAGCAAACTTTCTGCGCGTGTCGCTGTCTTGGCGTCGGCGGTCGGTTCAATCGATGCCCCGACCGTCAGCCCTGGGAGGACGGAGATAAACGGAAGCCTCCCAGTCGGTCCGATTGGTGGCCTACTGGCAGGCTGCAGAGCTGCACGGCTCCCGACAGGAGTAATGTACATTTTACGGCACTCTAATGAAACCCTTTTTTTGCAACGTGGGGGTCTTGCTGGAAGTTCAAATTGCTATCATACTGCACGTATGAAAATGAGGGGCAAAAACACAGTTTTTAAAAGTAGCTTTTAAACAGATATACTTCTGCGAAAGTGTAAACATGAATATGCATAATGTACATTTAGAGCTATAATCCGTACAAATATGGGATAAAGTGCAATAACGATTTGAACAATATTTTTATTTCCATGTTTATATCAACAGGAGTAATGTTTGAGCAATTAAACTGTATTTAAATATAAAACTAGAACTAAGTATATTACTCAACTAGCTGAATTTAATTTCTTTGAAACTTCACAACCTTTGCACGATTGAACTACGATTTCTGTCAAACATCTGAACTGTGCTAAAAGAAGTGTTTTCGATTTATCGCTCATCCTACTAAAGCAACAGAAAATCACGTTTACCTCGCAATGGTGCATGAATTTTCAATCGCTTTCCAAAAGCTGCAGCTCTTCAACAAACTCATAAAGCGGTATAAAAAAAAATCAATAGCCTCAGTATACAATGCTCCATTTAAGCTTCGGCCGGGATGGTCCAACAGTGAAAAGTTGTGAAATACGGGTTGGCCAATAAAAAACGGCACGAGGACAAGCGAAAAGAAGGGATAAAACCGGGAAGCGGTCAAATGTTTCGTATCGGATGTTCGATTGACCCACTTACAGGGGGGGGGGGGGGGGGGGGGGGCGAGGCCCACAAGCCGGATTATTTTGTTGCGATTCGATTTATTTTACAGCCTTCCGCTGGTCCGCTCCAGCCCGCGGTCCTGCTTTCCACATTCGTGCCACGTCCACAGTCGCCATGGTTGCGAATGCTGCAGCCATCGAAGCGATTCGAAAAAGGACACTGCAGCGCACCGAGTGCACCAAAAAGCAATTTTGTTTGCCAATTGGTTTAAGCGGCACAGCTGAAACCGAGGGTGGAAATGTGTGTTGAATGGAAAACGGGTTACGTGCTTCTTTTTTTTTTTGTTGCTGCAATTGAATTACATTTTAAAGATCTGCATGGACGCTGAAACCTGCAGATGTTACAGTTTTGATGAGAATATTTTATATCACATGCAATATCGCGCTTTCGCTGCATGGTTCAGCATTAATTTGAACCACTGTAAAGAAAATCAATTCAACGCAAACCAATCGACCCTCCGACACTAATCGGCTAACCTTTGGCTGAATTAATTACGGATGAAAACCGTGCTCAGAATTATCGTTAATTTAATACACAATTAAAGAGGATAATCGGCGCTGTTTCGCATTCAAATAAACATGCACAAATTATTTCTCTCCCACTGCGCCCACAAAACCACCCCCCTCCGGTGGAGCTTTTCCGGGCCGACCTGAAGCGCATCGGTCGTTTCCGGACAGTGTCATCAGCAGGGCTATTTTGCGCAAACAGTCGCACACCGCACGCTCACCGGACCACCGCACACGCATCGGGGCGCACTTTATGGCTCATCATGCAATCAATATCTCAAAACGGTCACCTGCTGCCATTGCCATCCCCTGCATCGCCCTACGCATGACAACGACGCAACAAAAGCCATCCGACATCCGACTGGTGGTGTGAGCAAGACAGCACCATATTAACACCTTCCCGTACAGGGATGAACGTTGGGGGAATACGGCACGGAATTACACGCATAAACCCCACATCCTCCATTCCTGCATCCTTCACACGCCGAATCAAACGACCGTCTTGGAGACACTCAGCAAGACAGACAGTCAGACAGACCGACAGACAGTCAGAGCCCGGGAAAATCCCGCTCGCGTGGCACAACGATTCCGACCGAGCGTAATCTTCGCTTGAGACATTTTCACCGCATCCCCCCCTCCCTTTCCACCCAATCGATCGGACGGCACACCTGCCAGGCCCTCAACAGGTGAGGCAAATGGTGCCGGGCAAAGGCGTTCACCTGTCCGTCGGCAGTCGATTACCTCACAAGAAAGCAAAACGCCAAACGCGCTCCCTCCGCACAAGCAATCGCTCTATCTTGCTCGCACTCTCCACACTTAAAGCTACATTTTGCTCAAAAACACTCGCACCTACGCACCAGCAAGCCAAGGCACGCTTCCAGTCCGGTCCTAAATCGGTGGTGCGGCTTTAATGTGAATTTTCCCGCCCTTGGGGTGACATCGTCGTTTCGGGGCGCAACGCTGGCAGGGTTGTTCACTCGAGCTGTTCGTTCATTTTGCTTGCGTTCGCCTCAGCCGCGGGAGCGTGAAAAGGTCGGAAAACGACCGCTCGAAACGTGGACAGGACGAACTCGGGACGGGTCGATGAACGCGCTTCCTCGCTGTGGCAAGAGCATTCATCCTGCATCGTTCGGGGCGTGAGAAAGCGAACGGGGCTTGCACTGAACTTTCTCACCAACGAGCAGCTTGCGTACAAGTTCTTGCGTTCCGCTGTGCAGCTTGTGTACAAAATGCGCAAGAAATCGAATTCAATACGGCGTCATCTTCGCCGTGAGAAAGTAAAGTTCAAGGTCATTGGTAAGGAAAACCCCTACCACTGCCGGCTTTCAACGTGTCTTACACCCACCGGACCTGTTGTACATGAACATCAACACTGCTTGCGAACGTTGTGAAAAGCCTGCAATCTTGGGGCGAAAGCTTATGCATAGTAGACGCAATTTTCTCTGATTTTTTCCATCGGGCTATTTTTATGTACAGTTATCGCGGGCAGAAATCAAATTACATCAACGCGTTCTATTTCCAGCCACACGCACGTTTCACCCAAAAGATAAACATACTCTCGTGGTTTTGGTTCAATCTCTCGCTCTCTCCCTCTCTCGTACAGCTTCATTCTCACAGAATTGCTCAAAGTTTTCCAGCTCAAAGGACACAGGTATTGCGTTCCATTCAGGAAAAACGAACGAAAACGACAAAGCACGTGAATTCCCGGAGAACGCGTTTGCTGTACCAGGGTTGAACGGGCTTCGAGAAAGTTCCATTGAACTGCTGGCTGATGGCCATTTATTTTACGGCTGACGAAAAGCGCAATTCTTGGGCTTACCTATTTGGCGACCGTTTCTGTTACACCTTCGTCACTTTCAGTTAGTCACACACATTCATTCAGTTTACCTTTCGCCACTTGCCATTAAAATACTGTACTGCGCACAAGTTTTATGTTTTTCAAAGCTTTATTTGTAACCTGTAAATGGATTCGATGAAGCTTTCACAATGCAACAATGAATTCAATAATATGTAATGACTGCAGGTCACACACTCTACAGATGAATGCCCACATGTATCACTGTTTGCAGCACAATTGCTCGCAGTTAATTCCACTGAAATCGTTTACAAACATAAGCCCAAACACACAGTCGCGCGTAAAATAGACAAATCGTTCGCAAAATAGTCTCTCCATCGTACTGGTGCGTCCTTGCACGTCCGAAACAAAACGCTGGCCACAACATTCGCTCGGTTGCTTTGCCCGCTCCACGAAGCTCCTCACAAAGGATGCACGGTCACGGATGGTTGTAGTTGTACTATTGAATAGCGTGCTTGTAGTAGAGTGAAAGGATGTTCCCACCAAAACGCACCCAGCAGCCAACAGGACCAAGCGAATGAACGAGTGAAATGGTTCCAACGACCACCAAGCGTGCGCTTGGCAGGATGCGCGAACACACACAGCACCGATGGCTCTCGGTGGCACCGGAGTTCAGAGGTCGGTGCATCAGGTGCAATTGTGCGGGGTTGCATCATCAACGGCATGGTTGCACGCACGCACCTACGTCATCGCCAGTCAAAACAACGACGATTTCCCTGCAACACAGCCGGTTTTCGGAGAGAGAGAAAGAGAAATGGAGAGAGAGACAGCGCAGCACACAGCGTGAGCGTGAGAAATTGTTCTATCTCACGCATCGCACTTTGTTTCGCGAAAGGCATGTGATTGAACGAGATTCCTCGATGGTGGTTAGGCAAAGAGGGTCATTTTCCTCCACCCGAGTGAATCTTGCTCGCAGAGAGCACAATTTTCCTGCATGCAATGAAACATTTGCCTGCTCAGTCAGCTTGCATGGTTTTCCTTTTGGTACGCAAATTTTAGGGACAAACTTTGGCAAGGTGCCTTTCAACAAAACGTTGAACTCGTAGTAGAATCAGTAAAAAAAACAATCAACATTGTCGTTCTAAGTTTTCTTTTTATTTTCGCAATCTGATTGACATTACTTATGGTCGGAATGAGCTTCATATTGAAAATTAGTATAATTTAAAGTAATGTAATAAATATAACAAATTGATAGTTTTCAACTTCCATCTACCCATGGTTTGATTTTATTTCCTAGAACTTCATTGTTCTGTTTAAAGCTTTAACAGGAAAAACAATGCAAACATCATGCTGCTGTTAATTCGCCATTGTTTCCGTCATCTCCAATATCCTGAAAAGAGAAAATTGCACCACTGTCGTCAACAACAGGTACGTGACGGAAGGTAAAAACGCAACCATTTCTGCCCGATAACATAAAGCATGATTTAAGGATCCTGGCAGCTACGTGTGCGTAGCCGCCCCGCGCCTACAGCATGTCAACTGCCGAGCGTGCTTATGGCGATGAAATGATCAATGAAAAGTCAGCGAATAACACCGGAAGAGATTTCAATGCTACTTCCCGTTGTAGTACGTTGTACGACAAATCACTGCATTCGTTAAGGTGATTCGCGTATTATTCGCCATCATTGCTGTCGCGTTCATACGCGTAGGCTCTTTCGGTATGCAACGCACGTAGCAATGATTGCTTTTGCCGGCGCAACGAACGACGAGCGAGCATAAAATGATACGGGCGAGAATGTTCGGTACAGCTTTTTTGTCCTAAAAGGACGAATGGTTGTACCACATATATAAAATTATGTTTCAAAACACAGGCATTAGCCTGCAGGTGCATGTTTACCTTTACGTTTCGTACTATCATTAAATATAGCAACTTTTAATTTTTTGCATATAGGCATAACTGTTTCATCTCATAAATGGAAATATTTGCATGTACATTTTTGGTTCTAACTGGTTTTTCTTTACACAGTTGCGGGTGCCTATTAAATACATTTCCGATAATTAAATTAAGTTCATTTATTTAGTCAAATTGGTAACATTCTGTTCTATTGGATAAATTTCTGGCTTTTGTATTACAATGCTTCTGCACCGTCACCCTGGTACATAGTAGTGATGGGTAAATTCAACAAAAATCCGGAATCGCTTCCGGATGACTCCGCCAAAATTGGAAGCGATTCCGGAAGGTAGGTGCGAAACTCCGACCTCGGAGCCGTCCGGAGCCGTTCGGAGCCGTCCGGAGCCGCTAGTCGGCAGCCGGAGCCGGTCGGAGCCGTCGGAGCCGTCGGAGCCGTCGGAGCCGTCCGGAGCCGTCGGAGCCGTCCGGAGCCGTCGGAGCCGTCCGGAGCCGTCGGAGCCGTCCGGAGCCGTCCGGAGCCGTCCGGAGCCGCTAGTCGGCAGCCGGAGCCGTCGGAGCCGTCCGGAGCCGTCGGAACCGTTGGAGCCGTTGGAGCCGTTGGAGCCGTTGGAGCCGTCGGAGCCGTCCGGAGCCAGCCGGAGCCGTCCGGAACCGGCGGAGCCGTCGGAGCCGTTGGAGCCGTTGTAGCCGTCCGGAGCCGTCGGAGCCGTCGGAGTAGTTGTAATAGTCGGAAGCATTCTGAAGCGCATTAATTTCCCGATATTAGTGATAATTTTATTGTAAAAAACAGCTAACGAGTAAAAAAAGAGTCTTCTTCATTTATTGATATGAAGTTTTTTTGTGTGTTTTTTTTTCAAAAATAAAGCCAAAAATAATTGTTTGCTCCGTATATATACATAGGAAAAAAAAAATGAATCAAATTAGGAGGTCAAGGAGCAATAGAACTATGACGGGAGGTGGGTTTGATAAAATACGAACGAGGCAGACGAGTGTAATTATGGCAGTTTTGCACGGTTGTTTACATCGACTAACGTGTATGGTTTAGGCCGCACTTGTTTTTTTACCGAATAACATGATGGCACATGGACAAGACAAAGAATATAACTATCAATCATCCGTCCATCTTTTATGAAAATAAAGATCAATAATAGTTTGATTCATAGTTTTTCCCTATATATACGGAGCAAACAATTGTTTTTGACTTTATTGTTTAAAAAAAATCCAAAAAAAACTTCAGAGCAATAAATGAAGAAGACTATTTTTTTACTCGTAAGCTGTTTTTTAAAATGAAATCATCGCTGATATCGGGAAATTAATGCGCTTCAGAAGACTTCCGACTATTACAACGACTCCGACGGCTCGAACTGGCTCTGTCGGCTTCGACGGCCCCGACGGTCCCAACGTCTCCAACCGGTTCCGTTGGCTCCAACGACTACGACGGCTCCGACGGCTCCAACGATTCCGGACAGCTCCAACGGCTCCAACGGCTCCAACGGCCCCGAGGGCTCCGGACGGCTCCGACGGCTCCAGCTGCCGACTAGCGGCTCCGGACGGCTCCGACGGCTCCGGACGGCTCCGGACGGCTCCGACGGCTCCGACGGCTCCGACGGCTCCGGCTGCCGACTAGCGGCTCCGGACGGCTCCGGACGGCTCCGGACGGCTCCGACGGCTCCGGACGGCTCCGGACGGCTCCGACGGCTCCGGACGGCTCCGACGGCTCCAACGATTCCGGACAGCTCCAACGGCTCCAACGGCTCCAACGGCTCCAACGGCCCCGACGGCTCCGGACGGCTCCGACGGCTCCGACGGCTCCAGCTGCCGACTAGCGGCTCCGGACGGCTCCGACGGCTCCGGACGGCTCCGGACGGCTCCGACGGCTCCGGACGGCTCCGACGGCTCCGGACGGCTCCGACGGCTCCGGCTGCCGACTAGCGGCTCCGGACGGCTCCGGACGGCTCCGGACGGCTCCGACGGCTCCGGACGGCTCCGGACGGCTCCGACGGCTCCGGACGGCTCCGACGGCTCCGGACGGCTCCGACGGCTCCGGGCGGAATCGACGGTTTGAATTTTTCGGAATCGGAGCCGGAGTAGCAATGCTCGGAAGCGATTCCGAGCCGTGGGTGCGATTCCGGCTACACATCACTAGTACATAGTACACGAACGACTTGAGAAATGACTCGAGAAATTTATTTTTGTCAAGCTACCATTATTAAAGTTGATAGTATACTCTTGTAATTTGCTATAACAGTCAATAATTATAACAGTCAATAAAGCTCTACTCGATGAACTAAGCTTTGAAGGTCTTCGCCAACTTAACACTGTTCTAAACCACAATAACAATATGTTAGATCTAGTGTTTGCGAACGACAAAGTTACTGATTACATGAAGCCAATCGAATTATGCATCGAAAGTATTGTTGAACCTGATGGACATCATCCAGCTTTACTTACATACTTCACGCTCCTGCAATACAGTGTACCGTCATCTCAACCCCCACGTCAAGCAGAATTCAATTTCAGACGAACTAATTTCACTGATCTCGTTTCTGCACTTAACCAAATCAACTGGGACTCTATCGCTGATTATGACGATTTCAACGACAGTGTGGCTGAATTTTCTTCTCAAATGAATGAACTGTTTGAACAATTCATCCCACGGTTTAATGTTCGTGCTCATCCACCATGGACCAATTCTGCACTACGTTTGGCTAAAAGTCGAAGATCACGGGCTCTTAAAAAACTGCATCGACTAAAAAACAGCACTAATCAAATAAATTTTGCTCGCGCCTCAAAAATATATAAGCAGCTGAACCGAACCGCCTACGCCAACTACGTCAGGAAAATTGAAATCAATATCAAAAGACATCCCACATCATTCTGGAAATTTGCTAAAGATAAGGAATCCTGTGGACGACTTCCTTCCTCGATGCAGTTTGAGGGAAACACCATTACCGGAGATGAAGAGTTTTGCAATGCATTTGCCTCATATTTCTCTTCTGTGTACACCAACAATTCCTCGGTACCGTCTAACTCAACATCGGCTTTATCCTTCATTAATGACGAGGTTAATTTATGCACACCACTAATCAACGATGATGAGGTGGAATCTGCTATTTCGTTGTTGAAGCTTTCCTACGCACCTGGGCCTGACAATATTCCCAGCGCAATTCTCATTAACTCCAAGGCTGCTCTCATTCCCATACTGACCAAACTATTCAACAAATCCTTGCAATCGAAATGCTTCCCGCGTCTTTGGAAATCATCATGGATGTTTCCTGTTTATAAAAAATCTGATAAAAGTAATGTGTGCAATTATAGAGGAATTTCAATGTTATGTGCGTGCAGTAAACTGTTTGAAAAGATAATGTCTCGTCATATGCTCCAAGCCTTTTCACCATTAATTTCTAATGTTCAACATGGCTTTATGCCGAAACGATCGATTGAGACCAATCTAATATACTTACTTAACTTTTGCCACTCCTATATTGACAAGGGCTTACAGGTTGACGTCATTTATACTGACTTCTGCGCTGCTTTTGACAAGGTCAACCACTTTCTATTGCTATCTAAATTATCAAAGTATGGTGTTCACACAAATGTTGTTGAGTGGTTAAGAAGTTATTTAACTGATCGTTGCATTAACGTTAAGATAGGAACTAGTTTATCTGCCACATTCCATAATTTATCTGGTGTTCCTCAATGGAGTATATTAGGACCTTTACTATTTATTATATTTATTAACAATGTCGTGTTTGCTATTCCTCATGTTAAATTGTTATTATATGCTGACGATCTAAAAATGTTCCTACCTGTTAAATATTCTGACGACTGTGAAATGTTACAAGACTCGTTAAACTATTTTTCTGCATGGTGTTTTAATAATGAAATGTTACTTAATGTTAGCAAATGTAGTTGTATAACATTCTCAAAGAAAAAAATCCTTTTATTTATAACTACAAAATCAATGAAGACAGCGTTCCACGGTTTTCTCAGGTTCGGGACTTAGGAGTTATTTTAGACAGTAAGCTTAGTTTATCTAGCCATTATCAAACTATCGTCACTAAAGCTTTTAAACTGTTAAGGCCGGGCTACATTGATCGTACTCGCAAGCGTAATTTTGATTTTCACTAGCGCATCTGGCGGCGGCTGGTGGAAGCTTTTTTGGTCATCGAGGGAATGGACCTGCCGGATCTCAAAATTAAATAGTTTTTCCATCGTTTTCCATTGCAAAAATGGATGCAATGCGTGCAAGATATGTGTATCTACGTTTTACAAAACTTTTCTCCTCCGATTTAAGTAAAAAACATGGAAAATTAACGTATTTTCTGGAGCGGCTCCAAATTGTTTGGCAAAATGCTTCGGTCAGCCGCCGCCAGATGCGCTAGTGAAAATCAAAATTATGCGTGCGAGTACGATCAATGTAGCCCGGCCTTTAGGATTTGTCTTACGTGTCTCGGCAGACTTTAAAGATCCTTTCAGTTTAAAGGCCGGGCTACATTGATCGTACTCCTGAGTGTAATTTTTGTGAACGCGTACGCCATCTAGCGGCGGCGGGTCGAAGCTAGAGGCTGGTATAATTTATCTGTCAAAAAGTGTTTTGGGTCCAGAAGGCTATAATTTTACCCAATGATGGAAAGATGTTGGAAGATGGGGAAAAATGTTGCCTAGCGCTTTGTATGAATGACGATTTATCCACCAACAACAATTAACGGCCTATTTTGTTGCAATTTATGGACGTTTATCAACATTTCATACGGCACACAAGTAGCCTGCTCGAAACTTGATGAGACACCAAGTATGAATAATTTTGACACATAAATTATGCCGACATCTAGCTTGCGCTGGTCGTCGCCAGATGCGCTAGTGAAAATAAAAATTACACTACGGAGTACGATCAATGTAGCCCGGCCTTTAACTGTTCTTTAGTCCGTCCCATCCTGGAATTTGCCAATGTAGTTTTGTGTCCCCATCAAATCACATACATAGATAAAATTGAAAAAAATCGGAAAAAAATCACACGTGTTATGTTTCATCGTCTTCCCTAGTCAAACCAAATTCCACGTCCTTCGTATAATGTTCGGTGTTTACTGTTTGGCTTAGAGACTTTACAGCATAGGAGAACTACGGCTCAGATAACTTTTATGCATAAATTATTAATTGGAGATTTTGATGCACCTGACATTTTAAATTTTATTTGCTTTTCTACTCCCTCTAGAGGTCTTAGAAGTAGAGAGCTACTAAGAAGCCCTTTTAGATCGACTGGTTTTGGTGCCAATGATCCACTGCTCAAAATGATTGATGTGTATAATAGGTTAGGGTTATCAGCAGATTTCAATCAATCCGTCAGTCAGCTGCGTCAGCATATTCAAGTTAGTTCTAGGGCCATACTTTAAACTTGTACTCTGTAAGCATTAAGATATTTAGGCATACTACCCGATAACTTTGATTCAAATAAATAAATAAATAAATAAATAAATAAATAAATAAATAAATTTTAATTGAACCGCATTAATCAACAAGAAGTTCTATATAACAATATTTGTATAAAAAAAACATTGCCAATATCTATATTTCTATTACGGTCACCTCCTACTTATGAGCATTAGAAGATTTATAGTTTTGTCTGAACTTTTTAAACGAAGGAGTGTGCATTAAAGTGCGTGCATCAGACTAAAATGTCAAGCAGCAAGAATTAGAATTATGATCATTGCGAAATAAGTGAATCTTTTAACAATAAGAATTTTATTATTATCTTTGACAGCAAAAACCTCGAGGTGGTAGATGAGGTATGCTGTTTTGAACATTTTTAACTTCGGACAACGTATTCATAAGAGGAAATTAGGGTATCATATGAACATGTGGGGATCGTTTTCCAATTGGGAGGTGTTCCAACGCGACCCTCAGTTGCAACAGAACTCAGCGAAACAGTAACGCAGCTTCCGCAGTCGGGTCGGCCTTTCAAGACTTCTTAGCTACCACCCAGCAGGATAGTCTATCCTTCCTATGATGGCCGAAGGCTACATACGACGCATGAGCACACGATGGATATGTTGTGAAGACGTGACGAGTGGACCACTGTGTGACTGTATTAATTTGAGAAGAACCGAGGAATCATGTTCGTTTAAAAACTTATCAACGTAATCAACATGAAATATTTCAAACTCACTTGAAATATATCAAACATCTTTCTAACGTAGCTACTAGCCGCTAGAGGACGCTCACATCATTTCAAAATGTCTGTTACTGTAACTTCCACGAAACGCTCTGCGCAATTCGTACGTTGGGAATGTCATCGATATTTCAATACGAAGTCAAACGTTAACATATTCTAAAAGTAATAATGTTTATTGTTCTAGCCTAGGTCTTAAAGACAACCGAATACCTCCCTTTCACAATTATTACTTTGGCAAATGTGTTTGTTGAACGTCCAAACTATCTTTCCATTCTGAGTCGGTTACTTCCCATCTCTTTTTGTAGTTTTTTAACCTTTTAATGGCAAACACCCGATTCGTTCAACTATGCTTGAGTTTAACAAAAAACAAGCAGCTTGCCATTTCGTATGGACAGTTTTGCCAATCATACAATTTTTCCCACTTCCTATGGCCAACAACAATCTACCAAAACTTGTTTTCATATTTTTTGTTAAATAATTTGACAAAGTAAGCGTCTTTTGTTGTGCTCTGTGAGAACAAACTAGCTAAATGATTTTCTACATTAATGTAAAGTTTCTGTCACGGAGCATTTGTTCATATAATTTATCGACCATCCTACTCCCCGTTAGCGATCTTCTTTGACCCAGGCAGTCAGCTACAAGGCAAAGGAGACGGTATATGCACTGTTACTCGATTCCCTACACACTTCGAGGAAGACATTTGACTTAAAGTTTTGTGTTCGTTTTTTCGCCTTCGTTCGTCTTAATTGAGTTTTCAAGCAGCTGCGGCAGGGTGGCGTGCTCTAATTGAAACTAGGGTCAACGTATCGTCTTTTGAAAAGTTTTCCTTTTCCTCGATGGTTCCGTTATCTGTACACGTGTACAAAATGTTCCATTGTATTGCTTTTGATATTTCTCTTCTCACCTACGCCACCGTTTCGATCGTTGGGAGAAATCTTAGCTTAGTTGTCTTTTTTTACAATTGTTGAAGTTACTTCCGGTGCAAGGGTGGAGCTCAATGTACTTTCTCTAGTCCGATCAACTTCTCGAAAAACATGCAGTAATTGCGATCATTGTTGTAGTAGAACGGATCCTCCAAGATATCCCGAGCATGGCTCAGTGTTGCAGCAGCCAGTTCACCCACGGTCCACTTGCGGTCCTTCAGCACCCGGCAAATCGTATCGAGCTGCAATCGTTCAAGAATCCCATTAGTTTTATTACCGCACTGTTAAGCACCTGCTAATCGAGCAAACCTTCGACAGTTTCTCGTTGCCCGCAGTGTAATAGCTAAGGTAAGGCAAACCAGCGACACTAGCGGCCATCCACTGGATCACCATTTTGAGCTGCACGTCTCCCCTTTTGCTTGCGCCACAGCCCCAGTTCCCGGTGGCAACAGGTCGTAAGTTCACATTTAGCGTGCGTTTTTGAGCAAGTTGTGATATCTGTTGTGTATGACAAAGGATAAATAGAAAAAAAGAACAATGGTTCAGTGACTTCTTTGCAATCGGTTTCTGTGCCACTGTAAGCATACCCAGCGGGACACGGATATCGAGAAAATGAAGAAGAAGTAAATAGAAAGAAAGTGAGGAGAAGAGATAGCACACGTAGATACGAGAAGTGAGCACATTAGAGATAAAATATTATCTTTGCTAGTGCACGATTCGCACAAGTAGCACAACGAGCACACAGATCCTAGTAAAACTCTCGCATGCGAAACGTAAAACAAACACACACACAAAACAGACGAACAAGCTCCACATACAAACGCTGTCATAGCTACCTTCAGCACCACATCATCACACTTGATATCCTGCGTGTAGGAAACGGACCAGTTCGGTTTGTACTGCAGCAGTTTCGTTTTCAGCGACGACTGCCGCTCTAGCTTGGGCGGTGGAACCTTGGCCGGCACGGTCACCTCCGTTACCGAGCAGCCAGAGCCGCTCTGGGTCGAGCGCAACTTGTGCAGGAGCTTCCGGTGGTCGGTTCGGGTGAGCTGTATGTTGGGACACTTGAATAGCTTTGCCGGTTCCAGTGCAAGATAATCATGACACTGCATCACCCAATCAATCCGCTCGATCGATGGGATGACCCAGCAAGGAAGGGTGGTGGGGCATTTAGTGTGATCGTTTCATTTGTGATGTAAGATGTACGCATTTGTCAGATGACGGGATAGGCAACGCAAAACACAAACGCACAACGCATCCAAAAGCATATGTGACCGAATGGAAGGGTATGTGGATGAGAAGAAACGGGCACGGGCGACCCCAGGGGCAACAGGACCCAGCAGGGTGGGAAGGTAAACAAAATCGGTGTGATGGAAAAAAGAGAAAACAAAACGATTTAGATGGATGGTAGAACATAAGCGGATGATAGTTTTAAGCAAAATAAAGTGTCGTTGTGCGTCTAACTAATAAAGGAAATCATGGAAATCATCCACAGCCATGGCATTCAACACGGCGTATGTACAAAAGAAACGGGCAGATACCTTCGAAGCAATCAAACAAAATGCGCAAAACGCTACTGCTATGATAAGAAATCATTGAGTCCTCGATGCTCCAAATGCTTACACGCCTCAACTAAGCCTTACGCACTACACTATAGACTCACTACAAAGCGCATCAAATCATCAATCATTGAAGAAGAAAAACTTTTTCCATAAATACAATACTAACTCTAGTGTCTCACTAAAAACGCTAAGCTAGGTTCTTCTCAACTGGCAAATGAAAACATTGTCCTCTATACCAACCGACCAACTTACCAGCTGTGCTGCCAGTTTGTGCTTGTGCTTGGCCAGTTCCAGCGAAAGTGATCGCACGTGCAACAGAATCTTTTCCTTCTGGCCCAGCGATCCGGTCCCTCCACTTCCGGCAGCGTTGTGTGAACCGGTCGAATTGGTACCTGATGCGTTCCCGCTCGACAGGCACTCCTCGGTGAACGGAATGCCCACGAAGCTCTCGCTGAGCGTGCGCTTGAGCAATGAGTTGGCAAACTTCAGCACAGCCTCGTCCCGGGCATCCAGCTTTTTTGGCTTATCGGTACTGATTGGTTCTTCAAGCCATCTGAAAGGGAGAAGTGCATGCGACAGATTAGGACGCAATTTCGGAAACATCATTTGACACAGCGTCCAAACGTACTTGGCAAACTTTTCATACACCTCCTCCAGCTCCGAGCCGAGATCCGAATCAAAGCTGTACTTGGACGACTCATTGGTTCCCTTCCGTTCCAGCGTCCCGTTCTGCTGTGGTCCACCAGCTGTCTTTTCCTGTGACTGCCCATTCCATTCCAGCTCATCGTAGTTGCTATCCATCGAGCCGTCCAGCACGAAGCCGCAGGATCCGCCGCGCCTGACGCGGATGTCCAGATCACGGATCTGCGATCCCGCCACGCTGATCCCGACCGCATAGCTGCTATCGTCCGTGCTCCCCGACAGTCCGTTCGATCGGTCATGCTCTAAAGCCGCCCGCAGCTTCTGTGCAAACTCGTACCGTCGCTCGGGCGTATCCAGCTCTGACGTGTACGCGTGCGCCCGCAGTCCATCCTCGTCGTCCTCGTCGAAGCTGTCCTTCGCACTGTGGAACTCGTCCTGGCTCGAACCACAGCTCGATAGTGTGTCGGGCCGCGTCAACCCCTGCTGCTGCTGATAGCTGTCCGGGATGCGTAGCGGATGTCGGTTCACTGGCAGACACTCGCCGGACGAACCGAGAATGATAAACTTCCCCCGACGGTTCGAACCAGTGCCGGAGCATACGGACGGTGCGTTTGGTCGTTCCGGCGATAGCCACGATCGCCGCTTGTTTATGTCCTTCTCTAGTTTGTTCGAGTCACTGCTCGAGCGCTTCGAGTTCGGTGTTGCCTGCCGAATGAAGATCGTCGTATAAACGTCTGGCGAGCCCGGCGTCGACCCTTCCCGATCCCGCTCTCCGATCGGTGACAGACGCCCTTTGCTAGACACTGTTTCTAGCTGATCAAGCTTCAGCCCTGCCCCAGTCCGCTTGTCTCCCGCTTTTGCCGCTGGAACCGTCGGCGGCTCACCCAGCGCCACTGGGCAGGATGTGTTCTGGCGGAACGCCAACAGGCACTTGTTCAACTCCCGCAGTATGTCGTCCTCCTCGAACTGCTGCGACGGCAACGCCCGGTAGTTCTCTGCGTCGATACAGCACAGGCTCGTCGCTTTCGGTTCCGCGATTCGCTCCAACAGTGGTCCCTTCTGCCGGGGATCGACGATCCGCGCCACGTGATGCACGTTCTCGATCTGGAGCGATTCATTGTCCTCGAGCGACTCCACGTACAGAAGTACCGCGAGTAGCTCGGGAAAGGTACAGAACTGGATCGACTCTTGCGTGTCGCCGTCGGCCAGCACATCGCCACCAAGCCGCGCACTAGCGAACACCGTTTGCAGCATTTCCGGATCGGCTTTGTCCAGCTTGCCCTCGTGGCGTATCTCGACGTCGCACAGGGGCAGCTCGCACTCCAGCCAATCCTCGATCGTGAGCCACTGCTTGCCCGTCATCACCTTGCGGGACACTCGCAGCGAACCGTCCAGTGACGTCCCGCTGCGCTCCAGCCAATCGAAGTAGTACAGGAAGCTGCGGAACTTTGCCCTCTGCACGGCATTGCTGTCGAATGGGGTAGGGACATGCATCGCGAAGTGCCCGTTGAAAGGAAAGGTGCAAAAAACAAACAAACAAAACAACAATACCATTAGTCCTACACCAGATCCAACCTCGTCCAGTAGCGAATGCGGTGGATCAACCTACTCTACTAAACCTCTAAAAAAGTGTGTAAAGTTAAAGTCTTGTAACGTGGGGTGTGTTTTTTCAGTACGTTTTGGAAATGTCGAAAAGAACGCGTTGGCCAGCAGGGACGCGACCAGCCGATAGCTCAGCTCGTAACTGTCCGCCTGCTGCTGCAAACTGAAGCTGAGACCCCGCGGCGGCCGATACTGCTTAAGGTTGCGGGCATGCCGTGCCAGCGCTTTGATCGTGTGCCCGAGGAAGTGGTCCCGCTCCGAGGCGTCCATCGTGCGCTCGACAAAGTGGCGCAATCCATCGAACACCGACGTATCCTTGCCATCCTCGTCCGGGTCCAGGCTGACACTGTAATGAGGTGGTAAATGCATAACAGGACATGAGGCTCGTTTTAACAGAGGTGCAGCTTCAACGGAACTACCCACTTGCATAGTTCATGCAGCTTCTGCATCACATCTATCACCACGTCCAGGCAGCTGGATTCTTCGATTTGGGCCAGCTTCTTCTGCACGTTGGACCACCAGGGCAGATCGCACGGAAGCATAACGAGCGCCATGTTGACATTGATTGTTCCGGACACGTAACAGACGCTAGGTGCGATGCTGCGAACGATTCCACTATTTGTACTCACTAGCTGGCACCGTTACCCGCGATATTGAGGTAGTGGTTACAAGCGAAAGTGAAATCGCACTGCTGATTTTAGTTGAATGTAAGCAACGCAATTACTGGTAGTTTTTTTCCGGGCACAAATCCAACAACTACTACAGCAAATTTATATCCATTCACCGTTTCTTTTTCTTATTCCGTACGATATTTGCCGACTAGTAATGCTTCTCCTTTTTTATGTCTGGTGGCGTTGTCTTTGTGCGTTAAGAATTCTGAAAAGATGGAGAGAATAATGGAGAGCTTAATGATGTGTTTCTCGGTAAGATAAGGCAAATGTTTGATCGGCTAAATATGTATTAGCTCTAACCACAAGGGAGGTCCCTTGTGGTTTGGTTTGAGATTGCTACTGTACGAAGCAAGAATAACAAAGGATCAGTTTAGTGAAAAGATTAAGTATGAGAAGTGTGAATACTGAATTTATGTTTTTATCTTCAATAACTCATCTATTGTAATAATGTATTCTGGATAATTCATTTAAATCAGAGTATAGGTATAATATAATAAACTATTTTTATTATTATATGTGTTCATATTGAATTTATTTCTACTGTTTAAATCAATTTTGAAACTAATAAGTATATGATTTATTTATCAAAATTAGACTACTGGTGTTAGAATGTATGTCATTATATAGTTTATGTTTTTTTAAAAACTAGAATAAACATAATTATTCTACTTTTTATTGAAATCATCCTGCTAAAAGTTATTTTTTAACTTCGCTTCAAGGTTCAATGCACCATAGAAACTTCTTTAAGAAGAAGTTTTTCAGTTTGAGCGGATAGTTGCAATTTTTTTCATATTATTTCTGTATAACATGCTCAGTTCTTGTACATGATGCCGTGTATCATTAAAACATATTCAACGAGCGAAATATCTAACTAGTTCGATCTAGAGAAAAAATATTTATTTTGAAAAATATTTCAATACTTTCAATTGAACGTTTCAATTGAACTTTAACATGCAAAGGAGTATTTTGCACAATCAGTGGATAGAAAACTATGAAAAAACATGTATTTATAAGTCATCCCAAAAAGCTACGTTTGAGAAACTTTTTAAACACTATTCGATTAGTGTGCTTAATTTTTCCATGCCCACTTGTGTTCGTTTCATCCTAGCTCGTCTCTGTGCCAGTAAGCGAAAGGAACGATCCAACAAGTTGCTACGAAAACAACCGAGGTTTCGCCGTGGTGCTACATAAACCGAAGTAAGTGAAAACAAGTTGCGCCCCGGTGCTGCGGCGTGAGAACATTTCACCGTGGTCCTAATTTTATCCCAGGAAAATCCCAAACCCCTGCGCCAGCCAGCGCGAACCACTTATCACTGTCGCGGCTGCATCCTGCATCAAAATATTCACCAGGGCACACACCGCTATATTTAAAACGACCTCCCCCCTGCAGTAAACCCAAATTCTCACGTTCTCGTGCTGTATGTTCGAGCACGAGTGTGTGTGAGTGTGTGTGATTTCGTCGCCGTTTCTGCTGCTATTAGTGCTGCATGGCCGGCCGGTCCTATCGACAATCTAATCAAATTTACGCTCTACCAGACACCTTGTGCCGCGTACGCGCAAAGGAATCACGGTCGGGTAAACGGTACGGTAAACGCCCCTCCAACCTCCTTCGCCCCCCCCCCACTCTCTCTCTCTCTTTCTCTCTCTCCCTCTCTCTCTCTCTCTCTCTCTCTCTCGCTCTCTTCCATACGCTATCTCAATGGCACCGTCTTCGTAGTGGCGTCGTAAGCGACTACTAATGAAGTAATTCACCTCCGCACGCTTCTGCACTCAGTGGAAAATGTAAACATCCCCCGGTAGTGGCGCCCGGCTCGGTACGAACCCACTCGTCGCAGTACGGGACGGCGTATTTTGGGTGGGAAAAATACGCGCTAATGGAAAGCTGACAGCCAAACAACGGACCTGGCGGAACCAACAACCACACCACACGGCAGCAGCAGGAGCGCTGGTGCCACTATCGCGTCCCATCGTCAGCGTGACAGTTGGAAAAGCGCAAACACCGATCTGCGATGCCCGTCCCGCCCCCAATGTGCTCTTCTGTTCACCGTCGCGCAAACGACTGTTGTGCTTGACGTCATCGGCAGACGATAAATGCAACACTGTTTACTCATTCGTTGATCGTTGAGGAAGGTTGGGCTGATCGTGTTGAGCATTACATCTGATTAGAACAATGAACAAGCGATTTAGCATGCATACTACACACTTTTCTGATTGTTTAATAACATTTGTTAACGCACTCCTTTTTTATATCTTATTTTAGCCAGTATCGTATCGCACATCACGAATCATGTATTCGTGACATAAAGTATTCACACAGAGAGAAGTAAAGGTGCACAAAGGACATACTGGTATAGATTAAAACTGTGCTGTAGTTTTTCAATACGGCTTTGTAAATTTGGATCTAATCTTTGCATTCTCTAATATCCTATCATACGCTAATTTGATGATTAAATTGAAGCAATTGACTACGCATTTCAGAGCGAAAAGGTAAGGTCATAATCATATTTGCAATTTTCCACCCTGTCATACTTTTCCCATCTGCCATGTTTGCTTTATTTTAAGCGTACTCTTCAATCTCGCAGCACAACCACACAACCGTATGGCGTCCATTCGATGATTAATGGTTGTCCCCTTCACCGCAAGCAGCTGACGTGAGCGGTGAACGCCAACACCATGGGTAATGAGGCGTAACGTAAAGGGAATTCAAGTGTTGCACCATTGCACAGGGACCGAATGTAACGCAATTTTACGCATTAAAGAGCCGACGCTTTGCCCTAAAGTGTGGAATATGATTCCACTCCGATCAAATATTCTTGTAGTATTTTTTTATGAAGAAACTCATGCCAATATCGTAATCGTACCTTATGTTTAAAGTCTTTGCATTTTGTTCAATCAGCGTAGACTTTAAGGACATCCTGCCAAAAGAGCTCAATGATAATTATGGACCTAACCACGCTCAAACCGAAAACGCTCAATGGAGACGCCTGGTACGTTTCAGATATGGGAAACAACATCCAATCATTCGGAAATACACTGTTTCCCTCGATTCTATCTCCTCCGCAATCCCTATGTATAATAGATTGAGTTTCTGGTAGCTCTAATTAATTAATCTGCTTCCTTTTATTTGTATGCTAGCTCGTGTATTGATCGGTCTCAGCTTGCCATTTTCTTCAAGATAAATCCATTCCGAAACGCAGACATCGAATAGCAAATGCTTGCCAAAGCGCACCCTTTCGGTCTGTTCAGCGCGTAACGTTGGTTTTATTGTCATTTTGACATTTAACTTTGCAATCATTTTCGACCACGAAAACAAAACTACACACACACACACCCTGCACCACCATTCCAAAAACATCCTTTGGTTAAGGGATTTATTGTTGTCTGCTGATGTCGGCTACATCGCTCGACGAAGCTCCGAAGCTTGCGTGTGCCAGAATCGGAAACATTTATTTTTATTGAATATGTAGTTTATGTTCTTCGCACAACCTTTGCCATTAATTTTGCCGGACGGCTCTCCCATGTTTTGCATCGCATTTGCACTGCCCAAACTAATGGGTTGGGCTCTGCTTAGGTCGGAGGATGGGAGCACCCTGTCTGGCATGAGACTCGTCCTTGCTTGGCGAGCGGGTGACTGCGTGATTGTTCGCGAATAGCACATGCAACACACACACACGCACACGATCAATATCATTAAAATTGCGGCCTTACAGATCGTGAGCGAATTTGCGTGTCACGATTTGCTAGCTTGCACACAATCATGGGAAAAAATAGGTGCAACACAGCGCAGAGACTGAGTACACACCGAACCCCTTTCGCATACAGCTATCCACCCAATCATGGATGAGCTAACAAGCAAAAGCCGCTTTGGACAACAACGACGGCTGCACTAACATTGCACCACCATCCTGGAGAGCCTTGTTTTCCCGCGACCATGCAGATTTATGGTATCGAGTGCTATGGGAGATGTATGGCAAAGGGCATGTTGCTGCTGGTATTTTGCTTTTATCCGCTACAATACAGCTTTGCCCTACAACAGAACGTGCGGGCGAGTTCGATCAATAATCAAGTGAGATAAATATCTCAAGGACAATCGCGATCAATGGTGGAAAGAGGATGCAATATTATTTCATATTAAAAAACTGTATATTTTTAATAACATTTATGAGTTGGTTTGCTTCAACATTAATTTAAATAAACTGACAACTTTATTTAAAGTTACAACTCAGTTTATCGACTTATAAATAAGTTAAAATAAGACTAATAAAGTTTTTTTAAATAACAACTCAGTTTATTGACTGAGGCAAAAACTGTCAACAGGTGCAAAATATTCTAGATACAATCAAAAAGATAAAATAACTTAAAATAAAATAAAATAACGGTCAAAACTAACACAAAATGGTTGTGTGCTTTGTTGTTTGATGAACATTTTGCCATATTTTACGATTTACTGAGCAGAACACTGATTTGTATCTTTGTAATTAAAGCAATTGTGTTGTATCTAAACAACTGCAGCTACCGTCCCTCTTCGATTACGTTTGGAAAAGTGATTGATTTTTTTTTCGACAATGAAAATTATTCGATAGGTACAAATTATCATTACTTCAGCCAGTGTTGTAACAAGTTTATTTCGTCTGCTCAACTACTGCCCGTCCATCAATATTTGAGTGGTCGACTACTTTATTTGTAAAAAGTACATCAAACTGACCGCAGAGCTTCAAAACCAACCATATAAATCCACCTGCCATGATCTCTTACTTCACATCACACAGCACCACACTTCGCAACACGAATGGCATACAAATGGCGATAAAATACTACCCACAAAAACATGTACGTCCAGCATGAAGGAGAAAGCTTCACCCATGGCTCGATAGAACAGCGAACCCATTCTATCTACCATTGGCGTTCGCTTCCGGCACGGAGCGTGATAGTTAGTCGTTTAAGCGTCCGAAAAAGACCGACCTTTTGCTGCCAGCTGGTGCACTTGAAACCAGCAGCCGGAAGAGATACCGACCCACTTGGTGGTAAAAAGATAGCCACCAAAGACCCACTTTAGCTCGTCGCTTTTATGCCAGCACAAAAAAAAAAAACACCAAGCCTGAACGAGAAGGAAAATGAAAACAAAGCCAAATATCTTACATTTTTCTCTACGGAATGTATTTTGTCTTCCCCATGTTCACATCCACCAATACTATGAGTTTTTTTCCACTGGACAAACTTTCCCAAAAACCACTCGAAAGCTTTGAACACACACACGCACGGAGAATAGCCGTAGCGAGCGGGCGTTCTTTGGGTGCGTTTCGCACCACGTTTTCACGCGTAAACTGCCACATGTAATAGATTGGGAAAGTTGGTGGATTTTTTCTGTTTGAATTTATTTAAGAATGTCCTCCACAGCTTCGGAGTCTTTTACTGCGTCGGTTGACTTGAGTCAGGTCAACTAAGCCGCACCTTTATCAAGAAAGTTGTTTTTTTATATGTTTCCATCTCCTTCTCTCTTTACTCCAAATATTGATGGAAGCTGCCCACTTCCGTTTTCGATTTGCACCCACTTATGGAGCGAGCTACGACGCGAAGTCAGGACCGGACGCACTCCTACATCCGCGTCATCGATCGATCCCTTTTCTGCAACAGCGATGATTCTGAAAAATGGGGAAAAGATTTCGTTCAAGCAAGAGGAAGAAGAAAAACAATTAACATACGGCAAATGTTGGTTCAACTTTCTGGCTTGTGTAAGTTTGTCGACCAACGTGCTAGAAGCCAACACAGTAGCTATCGCAACGGAAAAGTTCACGGAAGGCGGGAAGTTATTAGCTTGCGCTTTCTATTCGAAGAAAGCTCTCGCACCACTGTACCACGCTGTTGCGTTGACTGTGTATCACGCGGAAAACTCCCGGAAGTGGCTTGCCATCTTTACAGTTGCCCTATCTTCCCTCCCCTTTTTACCTCTCATATGTTGTCGAAGTTTTCGTAACTTCCGCTGAAAACAGGCAACCGACACTGAATGTCATGATGCAAGCAACCTTAATTGACGTCAGCCGAAAGGACTTTGTCGACTTTTAAGCACAACAAGATTACGTGCTCCTCGTGCCTGGAAACCGTGTAACTGTTTTCATCTCGAAAACAAATATCATAAAGCCTTTGCAAATCCAGCTGCAATGTTATTTGCGTGCGAAAGGTTACAGACCTAGCTGGGTACGGGAAGGCTGGGCGTGTTGATTTTGCCTACGAAACGCCTATGGTATGCGATAGGCAAGTACGTCTGGGAACTACCACGCAAATACAGCCCGTGGGTGTACTTTCAAATAAATGAACTCTTGCATAAACATTGTTGCATAAATCAAACGTTAATGGTCGGAGTTCTTCAATCACTTTTAATTAATGATTTTGATTGATGAATGTCAAACAAAAATACGGATTGGCAACGCGCATTTCCAGATCCTTGATTGTCTGTTTGTCTGCATTAAATCATAGCTTAAAAAATAGATTTTACAATAGACTAATTAATGATGGTTTATTAAAGCACTGAAAGGTTCCCTATGTACATTAAATTGTATCAAATTACGAGCAACGGTTAGCAATTATTGATATGAACACTTTCATACTGTATTACTTCATTACCGTCAGTTAATTTTAGAGAGTCACATTTCATCTCAGAGAGTCACATCAGAAACTCTAAATGAAAAATCTTGCACAGCAAACTTATTTTGTTCTTTGGCGCAACTTACCTTGCAGTCTAATATTCAAAGTACTTAGGCGCAAGCAAGCTAGACGATCTCAACCTCTTACAACGGCGTGTGCACATTGACATGATCGAAGCCTTTGCGTTCGAACATTTTGAACGTACTCTTGTTTTATACTTGTTCTCTTTTTTGTTTTATATCAAAATGAGCTACGCGCTCAGACTGGACTGAACAAAAATCACTGGACTTAACTTTAGGTGAGCTGAAATTAATATCAAAATTAACAAGACATGCCAATGACATGTTGATGGACTGCTTGCATCGATTATGTCCATATAAGACTTTGTTTTGTATTTGTAACTCAGAGAGTTGTTTTGAGTTGTTTAGAATCGAATAAGTTGAAAGACATAAAAACATTCTCTCATAGATAAATGTAAATTTTAAGAACCCATCCACACTGATAGTTCTCACAATCTCGGAAGCGTGGGGATCAGGTTGTGCCTACGGTAAAACTGATTACCGCTGCGCCATCAGGACATTAATGTATATGTAGACTCAAGTATAAATAATATGTAAAATATTCATTTAATAAAAGAAACAGTGTGCATAAGTTGCAACGCTAGCGCAGATAGTAATATAAATAAAAAGGCCTATCTTTACAGAATCCATCGATACATCTTACATCATTTATTTCATCCATCTTCATGCTTCAAGCATTGATGAATCCTGTTATCTACGTCATCGTCGTCATGCTCATTAGCCTCGCTTATCGCCAGCAATTGCTAGCAAGTAATCCGGCACCTAACAGCGTGTTCGCATGCTTAATCTATAGCTTACAATGCGCTACTCGGAAATCCCTACCGCGCAACGTCACATGCCGCACCAGCGAACCCTTTCCCTCGTCACAGCAGATCAATGTTGCTTTCCTTACCAATCTGTTTCTGTAAATTTGGCCCGACACATTCGCATAGCGACGCTATCTAAACCTCCCAAGAAACCAATCTCCAGTGTCAGATTTGATTCATTCTAGCAGCGTTGAAGAAGGCTCAACGAGCGAATGGTTAAAAAAAGGCGCACGGTATGGAAACAATTTCCAGCCAAATCCATTCTCTCTTTACGGTTCCCTCCCACGCAATCAAGTCTTCTTGAGTCGAGTGTCTGGAGCGGGTAGTGGAAAAAGACTTCCTTTTTATTGCAGACTTTCCGCTCCCTTTGTGCGATGCCGGCAAGTCTAGAAAGCTTTTTGGGTTTCACTAAACCAAAATAATAAAAAAAAAACCAAACCATCCCCAAAAGGATTGCCACAAATGGTTTCCAAAGGCCATTGGCCGACTATCACCACCAGCAAGTGCTGGTCTTTCGTCCTGATGAATGAGCGTTTTTCGTTCTAACTTTCATCAACCGCTTGTTTTCCCTTCCACATCCTCATCTCTCGCGTGTTCGCTTTCTCCTAAACATGCTATTTTCTCACTAACGCTCTAACCCGTCAGCGCTCGGTACGGCTGCAAAGTTCGGTCGACGATTGCTATTTTTAACTTCCCCATCCGGTGCGATTACACCACACACCTTCCAATGTTGCCCTTCGCGGGTGTTTCTTTTCGCACCCCTGAACCAAACCGGGCGTTCAAAGAATTTGGAGCTCATCTTCCCTTGCCGCCAGATTCGCGACATCTTCTGGATGGTGAGATTAGATTCCTTTTTCACGCCTTGATCCACTCGGGCACCAGGCTCAGTCAGTTTGTGGACCAATATCAAGCAGTTGGAGAACTGAAGCAAGACAATGCGAAAAAAAAACCCCACTAATGCAACAAAAGGATAATCCACTCGAAACACCTGACGCTTCAGGTTAGGCTCAAGCACGCCAGATAAGCACGCCGGTTGGCCTTCGCCTTTTTCTGCGAAAGATGTCACCACCCAACCGACGCGCCTAGGATAACATCGATTGAGCACGTCAGTCCCTCGACGCTGGCCAATGTCTTTGAACGAGCAAAGGGCAACAGAACCATTTTGTTTTTCTTTCCTTTTTTTTATTTGTGTTAGCTTTTGTTTCTCTCTTCGTATCAAGTTTCCATCACACGTTCTAGCAATATTGAACAAAAGCTCCCCAAAGACACCTGCCATTTATGTAGGTCTAAATTTTGGGGACACATTCTCATCCACCTCATCGCTCTATCGCTCTATCTCACGGCAAGGTGGAGCGGCGTGTTTGCTTCACGGTACGATGTCACTGCTGCTCGAACCGAACGCCCGATACCAACCGCTGGCGAAGGGTGTATATTTGCTTAAGGTAATAAATTTGTGTCCCATTAGTAAATATCTCATTTTTCATCTCTTCATCAAATGGTCGATAGGACGGTTTCGGGCTGCGATGAGAATTTTATTACGTGAGCTTCTGGGTTGTAGTGCCATACTGTTTATTGCCACTCGGCACTGCCGGAAAACAGGACAAAAAACACCAATCTTCTAATGGGAACCAGGCGCAGGATATATTACAGTTCATCCGTTCGGCGCGGATGCCGTGCGGAAGCTTCCCGAACAAACAGCATTATGCGTGTTTGCTTTGAGTCTCGTCTACGTGGAACGATTTATTTCCGACGGACAGCTATTTACTTTGCCGCTTTCATCGACAACGAAGCTTACATTAAATGGAAGGATCATTTCACAATGTGTTCGCTACTGGGAGGCATTTCAAATAAACTGAAAATTGTGTCAGCCCTGACCGAGAAGGCCTAAAATCTATTCCATGCCGATTGTACCTAAACGACTATTTAAACAGAAACTCCAGTACTGTAGCTTCATGCACACATCATGTATTTGATATTTTTCATTCCTAATCACGAATGAAAATGGCGTTCCAATAATAAAACAACAAACTCTACAGTCACCGCACGTGTAAAAGACCATCAAAAATGTCACCGAAATAAGGGAAGGAAGAGGTAGCGGACCTCTTCCTCTTCTCTTCCCACCTGCACATGCAATTTGATATTAAACCTCCGCTCGTGCATATGCGCGGCTATTAATCATGTTTCTTTTTTTCATATGCCTTGGTGTGCTCCCAGACTTCAGTCCTGCTCTTCGGATGACTCAAGCCTGCACCAATCCAATTCTAGAGGCAATAAGCAGCGAAATCATAACCACATCAAAGGGCGAACTCGTAAATATTCTTCCCACTGGGCGTCAAGCGCGGGGATTTGCACCGCGCAGAACCTTTCGGTCGATCTTTCAACCAGTTCATCAGTGAGTAACTGCCTTCGATTTATGCGGCCCCCGTCCACTAACCCATGGTAAGCGGGATGGGGAGGGGGTAAAACCACTCCCTCGCGGGCCATCTTGTGGGCCAGATGAGATGCAGCGCGTCTGCCGGATCGCAAGAAACGGAATGTTTTCAACCCACACGACAGACACGACAACGTTTCCCATCCGAAAGGGCGCATAAGACGTGTTTCCCACAGCTGCACCCGAATAGCATCCCGATGATGCATCATCATACCGCTCGTGCATCACGAAAATGAGAGAAGCACGAACACTGCACTGCGGTGGAAACGCTGTGGAAACCATCTCGACGTGCAACGATGCAATGAAAGGAGTGGGGGAGGGAGCTGACGGAGGGGATAGAAAAGCCGACTACCGTGCTCTGAACCAGGAAGAGGAAAATAGCTGGCCACACACCCACTCACATACACACACACAGAGACGTTCACGCTGAACGTCATCGTTGAGCTGCGCGGGATGCAGCGGGATTGCGGCAGTGAAAGGGGATGCTGGGACCAGTACGCCCGCAGCAGCATTCGCTTGCTACGTTGGTGGTAGTAGTGTAAGGGCGACGATTTTCCTGCCACACTGGCATCGTCCGATGTGTCAGGTTGCATTCTAAAATTGAAATCGAACGTATGGCTTGCGGAGTTGAGAATAAGTTTACGATCACAAAGTATGAAACGCCGCTAAAAGATTGCTTTTTGGAAATTGCTTAAAATTAAATCTTGACTGATGGAATACAGCAAAAAATATTTAAAATTAAAATTATAAAACAATTTATTTTTTTAAAGAATCATAAATGCACAAAACAATTCACAGCATCTTGAATAACACAAACAACATGGCCCACAACTAACCAGTCGCCTTCTGCTTCAAGTGTTGATGAAATATGACCATTTTTTCTCATCATACCTTGTGCCTTGTTGAACGTCTCCACTGTATTGGTGGAACCGGTCAGAGCCAATCCTTCGACTGCTTCACCCCTGTCACTGTCTCTCCACGTCGCACATCTGTAGACGATTTTTCTTCGATTTTCCCTCCCGCTACTGTGGGTGTGGGTGCTGCTTAAAAATCAATTTGCTTCCGCAACGTAGTTTTCGCACATGATTTCCATTTCCATGATTTATGCTTTCACTGCTGCTCGGTTTTGCCGGCACCCGGCACGAATTGCTTCTCAAACCGACAAGCTGCTTAGCATTTTTTTAGCGAAGAATACACTATCTCTCTTCGTACGTCCACTTCACGTAGATAAGACTGAAGAATCAAACACTGAAGATATATTTTTTTTCTTTCGCTCGGCAACTTACCACAAAATATATACAGACACGCGCAAACACGCACACACACCAGCATATACGTACGGCAACCACTCGCTAGGAGATGTTGCAGGAAATGCCGACTTTAAACTTAGCTCGAGCGGCTCGTTTTAGAACGTTCAGCGCAAATGGCACGATTATCGGTACACTCGCAAACCTAGCACAAACCAAGCGACACTCGAACGATTTCACCAAGAGCGGGCGAAATCGACAAAGAACGAACGGCACAGCATATTATTCATCTCTTTGCCTCCGCGGGCAACATCTTGGGGCAGTTGGGCGCGCCAAAGCATACCGCCGGAATTAACTCGGCCCGTTGCCGGTCCGTAGATAATAATGCCACTCGTTTGCGGCTACCCCGAGCACTGCTCCCGTACCACGCACACACACACACGCTCCCTCACACAACAACAGTGGTACAGCGATTGGTTAAGAACGGTTCACAGCTAGACACGGAAAAATCAACGTTTCCTCCGGCGTTTCGAATGAGATCAGACAGCTCGAATCATCAACATACACACAGGCACACACACACACACAGCTACAACATTCTCCACCAGTTGGTTAAATTTACTGACAGCGGTAGAGATAGGATGGAAGAAAGTGTATCGGTAGAAGAGGAAGAAGAACCAAAAGAAAAACACACACTCACACACGGGCCCTCGAGCGAGGCGAATAAGCGAAGAAAAATCCAATCCGTACCGTACCGTGGTCGAGGTGAAACTGAGGAGGAAAACTCTCGCCGGCTTTGAACGTACGTTCGCGGTTTACGGATGATACTGCGCATAACCGCCCTTCCTACTACCCTTTGCACCCATCCACGAGAGCAGTTTTCCGACTACACCGAACAACAGAAACAGTGCTAGTGTGAGAGAGCGAGAGAGAGAGAGAGGTTTTCCTTCAAGCGTTACAGGCGTTACCGACACTGAATGCCAATGGTTACTATGGTTGCCTCGAAGAGAGTGACCGAGTCTGACCGGTGACGTCACGGTTACAGATGCGCAACCCTGCCTGGCCATGGCGGTGCTAGTGGATGACGATTTACCAGTTTTCACCGTTCTTGTTCTATTTTGACGATGAGAGAAAAACAACCCCATGATAAACACACCCGTTTGTCGTACCCGTATGTGTGTGTGTGTGCTGCTCGTGTCGCAACCGTGTGCGTGTTTTGCTACCGACGAATCTCGCCGACGGTTGAGCAGATTTTCCTCACCTCCCCCCACAGAACGGCGTGCGAGTGTGATCGATGCAAGCGAAAGTGAAACCCCTCGCTTACCTCTTCCTGTCTTGGCGAGAATTTCCACACCAGCCCGCAAAGAACGGTTTGCTATTTTTGCTCTGACGTCATCGGGAAAATGATACGTCTTCGCGTGCTCAGGCTAGCGGACGTTGCCATTTCTGCACTGCCGAGTGTCGAGCATATTCTTTGCTGGCAGGGGCCCGAAGTAAAGAGAGCGGACTGGTGTAGGGTGGAGCGGTTGAAAGCGTGTTTAATTTCGCGTTGTTGATGCGCTGTTTCATTTTTGCGTGTTATTGGCAAACGGTAAGCAAAATCTATGCGACACACACGGTACTGTGACGTTATTGTTTTGACTTCACTCTCTATCGTGACGTGTCATTGCTTTGAACAGCACCTTTCCTTGTAACGTCAAGGACAGCATGACAACGGCGCACGTTTTTTGGGGCGTAAATTTCACTCAGCTTAGCCAGGTGTAAGCCGTATATAAAATCATCTAGATGAACATGGGCGCATTATTGCCGTAAGGGAAGGTATACATTCAACATCCCTATGTTTATGCTTATGAAAAAATGTATTGTTCTGTTTATTATTACAAGGTTGTTTGCTTTACCTTAATGTAGCTGGCTTCCTCGAGTCTTTATAAAATAGATCTTAAAGCTGTTTTTTTATGCCATTTTACGATTACACGCTACAACAATTCGAGACAGGATGTCTTTGTTGCGGAAATAATATGGGAAACCCTACAAGACAAGTTGGGGAAAAGCACCGTGCTAGAAGAAAAACAGCTAGTCAGTTGATGTTATAATATATAATGTTACAGTTGTATGCATTGCTCATGTTCTTTATGATGGTACCTAAACCTTATATGAGTAGCCCTGGGATAAGTTTGGCTATTGGAGACTAGTTTTATTTACCTATGACATGATAGTAAGTTGAGCGCTTGTGCCTATAAGGAGCTAAAACTTATGATGGGTTTCTTATTAAGTTGAACTACTTGATGACTGCACCACGAGTATAGCCAAATAATAATTTAATTAGTTTCTCAATATTCAATTCTATTTATCCTCATGTTTTTCTCATATCTAAATATTTGATAGGGATAATCATCTTACCTCTTTTTTATTTGAAAACAGTTATGTTCGTTCCGTACGTACATTCTGAATAAAAAAGCTTGTTTCAAGCCTTACCTATTTAAACGTCATTTAAATATTAATTACTGTCTAGCATAAGATTTGTTTTGAATTATTTTGTTGTAGTACACAATACTTCTTCTATTGGGTGTAATGCCTTACGTGGACATGCCGGCCTATACAGGCTTTCCCGCCCTGGCAGTAAACAATACTGCTTTACTTTTAAATAACAACATTTTACAACACTTCAGATTGATATTTGTAACCGTTCATGTCGAATTTTCTTCATCCACAAACGTAATGGATTTTCAGTCGCAACGTTGGTGGTCTCATTGGTTGATTGGTTCGAAAACGAATGGTACAGGAAGAATAGTTCAAACACGATGATGCAAGAAGAACAACCTCTTCTTCAACGTATCCCAGCTGGCACGAGGCCAGCCTTGATTGTGACAATAGTATCCGCTTTTGAAGGACAGCTATTTTAAGCGATGCTCCTATGGTCGATACAATTTCTCTAACAGAAACGGTGACGTCGATAGTGTGTCCAGGCGGAGATTGAAATTGCATTCGTAGGGATGACTGCAAAGGTTGCCCTCTCGTAAACAGTCAATATCAGCATGCTGATGCGAATGCATTCAGCTAGATAAATTTGTTCTATTGTAGTCACATTACCATTGCCTTTATTTACGATTTGCTTGTCCATCAAACAAAATCAACTGTACCACTTGGGTAGATGCATTTTGCCTGATATCTTATTGCTACTGCAGCTAACCCTTTAAGAGCGAGCGGTTTATGTATTCTGTGAGATAAAATAACATTCATAAAATTTACATAAATTTTAAACACATCTGTTATGTCATCTCTGCTCGGTCCTGAGAAAACAATTTTTCAGTACTCTTACCGAAGAGCACTCCCAGAATGATCTATGCATAGATCCGTAACGCATTTGATGCGCTTCAACTGAATGATAATGTTTGTCTATTGGTTGAGTCGCCTTTCTCGAATGCATAAAAGAGAGTTGAAGCAGCTTCTCATTCACAAATTGCTATTGCAGCTGCATAGTTGTGGTTCTATCGTGCATTGTAGACCTCGTCATCCGTGCTAAAAGCATGTGTGGTATTCTTTGTATATTTACGCAATATACATCAACAGACACAAGCCCACAAAATCGCACAAGTTGCAATGGAGAGTCCTCACAGTGTGGTGATCTTTCGTGTGATTCCTTACGGGAAATGGCCTTTCGGCAATCGAGTAAACAGCGGCACCGAGGTCCCGATCAAACTGGCCTGTGCGTTAATGACGAGTATGGATTCGTGCTGGTACAGGAGCGCCTTTCGATTGTTGGAGTGAAAACAGGACGGCAACCCCTAACCTCAACCAACGGCATGACGCATCTGGTAGCGAACGGAGAGATTTACAACTTTCTTCATATGGCGTCGCTTATTAACGATGCGCTGAAATTTGAATACTACACACCGCGCAGTGATTGTGACGTTCTGGTAGCTTTCTACGAGCTGTTTGGAGCAGATCGATTATTGCAAATTGTTCGCGGCATGTTCGCCTTCGTGATGTACGACTGCAGCACCCATCGGTTGCTGGTAGCTCGTGATCCGGTCGGCATAGTGCCACTTTACTATGGTTGGGATGACGCAGGGAGTTTGTGGTTTGCCAGTGAGTTAAAGTGTCTAGTGGGTTGCTGTCCCGAAGTAAATGTGTTCCCTCCCGGCCATTCATACTATGGGCTAAGGGAGAGTTTTGTCCCGAAACCTTACTTTCAAGCACTATGGATGACGGAAATTTCTACCGCTAGAGTCGACCTGGAACTGTTGAAACACCACCTGGAAAGCGCCGTTGAGTCACATTTGCAGAGTGAGGTGCCGTTCGGTGCTCTGCTTAGTGGTGGACTCGACTCTAGCCTGATCGCCTCCATCGCCACACGCATACTTCGCGCACGCACAGATAATTCAACCTTTCGACTAAAGACATACAGCATTGGGCTGGAGGGAGAAAGTCCTGATCTAACGTATGCACGCATGGTGGCTGACCACATCGGCAGTGATCACACCGAGGTCCGTTTTACCATCCCGGAGGGCATAGACCTCGTACGGGACGCTGTGTACTATGCCGAGACTTACGACGTCACTACGATCCGCTGCATCGTAGCGGTAATGCTGCTGGCAAGGGCCATCCGCAGCGAAGGCATTAAGGTGGTGCTCTCGGGCGAGGGGGCCGATGAGCTATTCGGCGGCTATCTTTATTTTCATCGTGCCCCGAGTGCGGCCGAGTTTCATCGTGAAACGGTGCGCCGCGTACGAGGACTTCATCTGTCCGATTGTTTGCGTGCGAACAAAGGCTGTGCGGCCTGGGGACTGGAGTTAAGGGTTCCGTTTCTCGATACCGATTTCTTGCAGCACGTAATGTCGATCAGGCCGGAGGATAGGGCGCCCGGCATACCGTCGCACGATGATCACAGTACGCTGGAAAAACGTATTCTTCGACAAGCGTTCGCTGGTGGTAATTACCTTCCGCCGGAAGTGCTCTGGAGACAGAAGGAGCAGTTTTCCGATGGAGTTGGATATGCCTGGATCGATGCCATTACCCAGTGGGCTTCGAAGCGTGTCACTCAGACGGAGTATGCAGCTGCCGCCGATAGATTTCCCTTCAACACGCCGACAACGAAAGAAGCGTTCTACTATCGGAAGCTATTCGAGCAAATGTTCCCGGGGGAAAGCTTTGCACGTACGGTGCAACGGTGGATTCCACGCACGGATTGGGGTTGCTCGGAAGATCCGTCCGGTAGAAAGCAAGACGTTCATCGAGGTCATAATAGGCGAGAACAGGAATAGAATAAGAAAGATACAGTAAGATAGCATTTTACTCCATTTCTGTTTTTAAGGAGAATGGTTGTAGGGGCTTCTTTTGTTTTTTATAGTTAATGTGCATTTATGCTTTTCATATTCTATGTGCATTCTTGTAATCGGTGTGTTGATAGTAAAAAGTGATAGTTGTACCAAAAATTAAATTGAAAATAAATCATGACACTGTTCAATGAGCGCACTATTTAAATTCACTCATTACTGGTACCTATTTCATGGACGGCACTGCAGTTATTCGACAAAATCATGCCAAAGACCAAGGCGTTCTTTTTGATTCAAGTTTGAACTTTAAACAGCATATCGATGACGTTGTAGCCTGAGGAAACCAACTACTTGGCGTGGTTACTAATGAACACAACTAATGAATTTCCCAACCTCATGTGCATCAATGTTGTCTACAATAGTATCGTTTGTTCGGTTCTGGAAAATTCGTGCGTAGTCTGGAGCCCAAGTACTGCTTCTTCGATAGCTCGACTTGAGGTGATTCAACGTAAGGTCACGCGATATGCCCTACGCCTAGTTCCCTGGCAGGATCGCTGTAATCTTCTTCCGTATGCTGCGCGGTCTTCTAAACCTTGAACCTCTTTCGGTTAGAAGACGCAATGCTCTTATATCTGATATCGACACAGTGCTCTTTCATCGCTGGTTTGCTAAATGGCTCTATCGAATCATCCCCTTTGTTGCATCGAGTCGATATCTATGCACCATCACTTAGGTCTAGAGAGACTCTACGGCTCGATCAAACTCGTTCCAGCGCTGGTCGGTCTGACCCTATGTTCCGCATGTCGGCTATTTTCAACACTGTTTCGGATTGCTTCAGCTTCAACATCTCAAGTGCTTCAAGGAACGTCTCCGGCTTCTGCCGTGGCCGCAGTGAATTGCGATACCAATCTTGATTTTGATATGTTTTTTGTGTACTGTTACTCATCTTAATTAGGCCATACGGCCCGTTGAAGATTAAACAATAAATAATAATAATAATAATAATAATAATAATAATAATCAATTGCCCAATCTATGAAATCATTATTTTAATGTTTGATTCGAAGACCATGGGGATTGATCTTGGAACACTGATCTTTTTCAACATGATATCACTTTTCCTATGTGTTTGGTTTATGAATTAACGCTCGTTTAACAACACTCACCCAGCAATTTAAAGATCTCCGGTTGGTCTTCGTTTCTTTCAAGGGTCATTTTGGTCATACAAAATGAAATGTCAGACAATTATTGTGTTCATTACATCACTTTTAACGCCTCCAACAATCAACACCCCTTTTGTAAACTCTCCTTCGAATGGAGTACAGTCCTTTCTTTAGTTTCTCTCACCAAATTACCCGTATCGCGTTCAATTAAAAAAGTACATGCTTATACCATCACCTCATCTATCAAATCAAACATCGAAAGTTTCAAAGAAACATGTTTTTCTTATACCCTTCCCCTCGTTGGGTGGGTGGTTGACGCACCCGGGTCATCACCTTTCCGACCTAGCCAGCCTGTGTTAACAAGAACATCAAACACTTGTCCTGGCCGGCATGCACCATTAACCACGTTACAAGCCGGGCAGCAAGCAAGCTGGGCCCAATTAGAGGAGGCGGCCCGCGGGAGCTAATTTGATTACAAATTTGTTAATTAAACTATCGCAACATTCACCCACTGTGAGTAACATTGTCCAGTCGGTGGCTTGATTGGTTGGATCGAGCTCCGGGTTAGTTTGGGGTTCGCTCGGAAGATGACACAATCATCAAGACAGTGCGGCGACAACGAGTAATGAACGCTTCTCCGGAGCAAACAGCGCATCGAGAAGCAGCGATGGAGCTGATTGAGCATAATTAATTACACCCACTGTGTGTGCATAGAGTCTTAAAAGGTTGTCGTTTGTAGTTTTTTTTTCTCTCCTTTTAGTACGTATCCTGTTAGAGTCCAGAGCAACTAATACAATTGATTATTATCTTTCATTTTTTTAAATCCACAAGTTTTTTTCCTTTTCGTTACTCGTTATGCAAACGGTATATTTTATTTCTTTTTGTAAGGCTTGCGAAGGCAATCGTTGAATTCCACACACACGAGACTTAAATGAAAGATGAACTTTGGAATGGAATAAAGACACGTGAGCACAAAACAAACATCTCGATCGTAGATGAAGGAAGATGGCACTGACAAAAACTGCTGCTGCTATTAAGATGGCAATTTAAAACGTTCAGTGCAACCGTTTGACTAGGGCAGTTACGACGGCCAGAGCCGCGATGGCGAACATCGAAAAGTCACCGCGTGAAGCACCACTCTGGCAGACCTTGCGCACCGAAGTTGTCGACAGACCGCGACGCCGCAACAGATTGCGGATGCTTTGAATATCCTGCGATAAGGACATTACACATTATTACCGACGTTCACCAGTTTCAGCAGTTTCCCACTTTGTCAACTCACCTCCGGTCCCAAGCTCATCGGCACACGCGACAGCACGATCGTGAACAGCTGACCCCCCGGCAGACTCTGGCAGAAGTTGAGCACGAGCTGATTGTTGACCGCCTTCAGCACCTGCACCGTGCCGGTAAACTGAACGTACTGCAGCTGTATCATCGAGCCGGACTGCGGAGAGGCCGAGATCCAGAACCCGGGCATCGATGTGTTGTAACGCAGCGTGTACTCCAGCGTGTGCTCGGCCTCGTCCCAAATCAGGCGTAGGTTGCGCATCGTACGCGGTTCATGCTGCAAATACTGATGGTTGCCCTGCTGACGGCGCTGCTGATTTTGCTGCTCGTACGAGCTGCTCGGGCTCCGACCGCCGTAGCCGTACGACGTCGCAAAACGGTCATAGTTCGTACCAGACGGGTTAGTGCGGCCACCGTATCCCGTCGATTGATCGTATACGGAGGTTGTCTGGGTGGTGGAAGAATCGATTAGCATTTAATGCCGACGGTACGACGATTATCCGTGGCTTATTGTAACACCTACCGCGTTCGTCACGTCTGCCAGGTGGATTACAACGCAGGTTTTGTAGACCGATTCGCCCTCCTCGCGACTGTCGTGCGTGATCACTTCGCTCCCATACCAGATGCCCATAATCTGTAGGGATAGGAGAAAGGGTTGTGAAGTCCGATAACAGTAATATTTAGCTAGACACTAAGGACGGACAACGCATGTAGATGTGAGCGTTACTGATACTGAAATGTTTCTTTTTTCTATTCACTTTAGAGTAATTAAAAATTAAAGTTGCGAGGAGGGCAAAATTAAAGTAATGCAACGAGTTCAGATATCGAATAATTAATAAGTAAATTGAATATTGTAAAATTGAATAATATAAAAATATTCAAAGAAATGTATGCATTTTTTTTTATTTCTGAGCTCATAACCGTTACAAATACATTTCCACAGATTGCACAACTTCCTGGTCTTGAATATCTATATCGTTTAAACGGCTTCTGGAGGAAAATTAATACATTACCATATAATATTTTAAATTAAATACACGATTTCATAGATTTCGACTCTTCAATTTCGGTTATAGACTTTATATTCACAGATATTCGACATACGACTATTTCGACTTACGCCTTGCTTTAGGGCATTTTTTCGATCCTAAATGCCGTCGTATAAGATAATGCATGCCACGAACATATTTTTTTAAACAAAATTAAACAATTTAACCAAAGCCGATTGATGTTAATACAAACAACCTTCACTTGACCACTAAATGGACCTAAATTGTTAAATAGGCACAGATCAATAAATTATTAATCTACGTTTGGCTAATGTGTGTTTTAAATAGGATTTTAACGTTTTCATATTGATGAAGTAGTTTTTCACTTGGAGTTGATTTTATCAAATTATTATTATTTATTATCCGGTGCTACAGCCGTTTTGCGGTCTTGGCCTGCGTCAGGAATGATCGAAAATTCAATCGAATAATTTATTTTAATACAGGAGCCAAACATTCGCTCATCTGCTCATTTTCTTGCTCATTTACTTTGCTTCACGTTAATTTCCTATACGTTTTTAAATATCTTTATTTCAACAAATTTTCGTTCAAACCATGTTAAAATAACTTTGTTATACATTAGTTAAAACGGACCAATAAAATGTAAAATGTATAAGTCTGTGTGCTCGATTCAATGAGCTATGTGGAAAAAAAGTGTTCCAAACACATCCCAGACAAACAATATCTGCTAAACGCCGCACTGTAAGCTACCTTCTCCCCAATCAATGAATGTTCTCAGCCAGCGATCGTTTTCTGCCATAAGGTTAATTGAATCGACCAAAAGGGCCAGCCGGGCACGGATGAAGCATGAGTGTCATAGACGACTACGGGTGTTGACGGTTATGATGCAGCGATAATCGTGTACGGAACGCCCATCGTGTCATAATTGCTGTCACTGGTTTACAAAAAAAAAGACGATGACTCTATTATTACGATCGTTCTAAAACACTTGAAATGAAAGCATTATCGCTGCGCTTTACAATGATCTTACGTGATAAGACCGACTAAATACAAAAACACACTCGTTAGTTTGTATTTAACACACTCACACCTTTACACAAACCTGCGAACAACAACTATTGGTATTGCATTACATTACTGCACCATGAGATCATCCGAAACATACATTCACATACACAACGGTACTTTATGAATCTGCATTGATCATTTGCATTAACGCAAGGCTGACGCGTTCACACTTTTTTTGCATCCATTCAATGTTCATGAGCCGACAAAACCGAACGCCTTCATTAAAGCATGCACTATTCGCTGGGAAATGCAACCAAAACCACCAACATGCTCCATGAAAGCGAAACCAAATGCAAACCGCACCATCAAACGGCAAGGGCGATCAACTGCAGTGCGTGTGATGCTCCCCCGATGCACCCCAGCGAGAGAGTACGGGGTGAAAAAACGTCAAAACCGTTCGCCCAGTGTAGCTGTACTGGACGACGATTGGGTTAATTTAACGTCCGCATGAAGTCATGTGTGAACATTGTCAGCTATTGTCAAACGATCGTCGAAACACGGCATAGAGAAGCAGCAACTTCCACCCAGACCTACCTGGTCAATGTCGAGGCCATGCTGGGGATTGAAATCCGTACAGTGCTGCGAGGGAGCAGTGCCACGGTTTTCTGCCGAGCTGGATCCGTACCCTTGCGGGATACTTCCGGCAGATGCGTGCTCCAGCACAAAACCACAAAAGACAGCCAACAGCGAATGGAGGATCATTTTTGTTGCTGTGCACTTTCGTCACTTGTTGTTGTTTAATTTATTCTCGTTTTAGTCGATACACTTATTCGTTGCTTATTCCTACGCGAACGTTCACAATCTGATCACGGGGAAGGCCTTGAAACTGTTAATCACTTTGCTCGCTACTACTTCCCAACATAACGCAGCTTAACCCACACACTTCTCTATGGTTGGCAGAAGCTTCAACACATCAACGATCGAAACACAGGCGAGAACCGAAACCGAACCGACGCCGCAAGAGATGACATCTGACTGAACGCGCGGCCCGCTGAAAACGCCGTTTTTGTACCGTGCGCGGTACCACCGTCCTGCTGCTAGCTAATCGCAATCGAAAGGGAGCACACAATGGGTGCGCTGGAACAAGCGTGAGCAAAAGCATGTTAGAGAGAGAGCGGGTGAGAGAGAGAGAGAGAGAGAGAAAGTAATGTTTGTACTCACACCCAATGTTCCCTTTTTAAAACGATTCTCCCCTTTGCTATCCCCTTGGACACGATGGTGCTCTGGTGCAGCGGCCAAAGAAGCGGCCGGCTGTATGAGTGTGTGTGTGTATGTTTACGGCCAGGAATCGCACCCGAATTAGTCAAGGTTTAGGTTTGGGGTCAATGAGGGAAGCCAACCGAACAAAACAACGTTTAGCCCGCCGATACAGAAAGTGAAACCATTTCCCTCCCTATAGGGCGTCCTTTTTGGTTCAGAAGTGGTCCCATGGGAGGAGGAGCATGGGGCGCAATGTGTGCAATGGGGCGTCAATGACGCCCGAAGGGACGGAGGCGCTCGTGTCGCCCGTTTGGCGGGAAAAGTTCTACGCACGGCGTAGTAGTTATTGTTTCTGCGATGCAGACGAGGAGGGCCCGATTTTCCCGCGAAGCACAAGCTGTGGAGATGTTTGCAAAGGAGAGAGCTGGTGGAAGATGAATCGGTTCCGGACAGTGCAAATAGGGCCTGTTTTACTTTTATGGTGGTATGATTTTGGCAATTGGCTTCAGACACGTCGCGCAAATGGCGAAAAGGGACAGCCGTGTGCTGAATTTTGGCTTGCTGCTTTCGGTGATTTGGGTGAATTTGCTCACGCTGCGAGATGTTTTCTATGGCTAGTAACTTGATGCGCATGCTGGAGGTAAGGACGGTAACCTAGTTTTTCTCTTCAACATTATCAGACAGATTTTAGATAAGAATAGAGTTAATTCTCATTTTTATTCGTTGAACAAAATCTTTTTTATTGGTGAAGTTTCATTTCGTTTTCAGCAAATGTTGATAAACTTCATTCCATTTTAAATATGATTTTAGTACTCTGTTCGTTTAGGGAGTATGTTTGCCCTTGTTGTCTTGGTCATTAGAACCCTTAGAATCCTTTCAATGACACAATAACTATCACGCAAACACGCAAGGGATGGATTCTTGGACATAAGACCTTATTATTGGTTCACACACTCATAGTGCGAAGATAGTTGAGTTGTATCATTGATACTCGTAAACCAAAGTCGTTGATTGATGTAAGCATTTCAAATGTCTATCCCAGAAACACGCAAACCACACCACGCAGCAAGTAAAGCTCATCGAAAATAATGTATTCACTCGATCAAACGATCTAACGTGCATACGCAAATTAGATTACTTCTGACCGGCCAACCTCCCGACTGCTGGAAAGCCGATGCAGTTGCTCTACCAGGCAGTTGCTGGAAGTTATCGTCTTGGTTACCTCACGCTCGCAACACGCGTGACTCACTGTCATCGCTCCAGCGCTCGTTGCGCTATCAGCCACTTGCGGGGAATAGCGTTCTAATCTCATCAAGAACATCTTCTCCTCCACCCGCTCGTCGTTTAAATGATGAACACGTTGATGTGTTTTGGTCGGCCACCGCAGTCACAGTCGCCACCGCCATTGTATGCCTTGTATGGGTGAAATTTAATTTAATAAACTGGACAATTAAACAACTCTCCAACCCGTTGGCCCCCTATTAGCTGCGGAGTTTGTTCGGAAACCGAAACGATTATCACACTGTGGATGTCTGGAAGGAATGTGTCTCAAAGGAGATGTTTAACTACCCTGTGAGAGAAACACAGGAGGATAGGCCTTTTTGCAAACTATCTTCTCATTTTATTCTTTGTGTTGTAACTTCAAGATTTCAAAGGCTCGCAGTAAAAATTATGGCCATTAGGGTGCGAAGGCGTGCGAGAGAGAATCCAGAAAAATAGGCTACTAGTAGGTAATAAGCTTTCCCCGTCCAACTGCGACGAGGTGGCCGAGTGGTTAAGGCGTTGGACTGCTAATCCAATGTGCTCTGCACGCGTGGGTTCGAATCCCATCCTCGTCGGGCATTACGAAACATTTTTATAGTGTAATATGAATTAATGCAACGTTAATATTTAATCGGTCGTATCTGTAACGGACGGGACTGGTAAAGTTGATGAAAAATAGTGCTTTTAAATTAAATTAAAAAAAAATACGTTTAACCGTTGTTTGTTTGTGATCTGCCCCCGTAAAGATGCAGGAATAAGACTGAGGGAAAACTTTACTTTACCCCTTTTACCCCTACCCCTACTACCGTAATTGTGTAATCTTCTTGTAGTCTAAGACATTTAGCACATCATGAGTTTCGCACTTTCTCCTGTGCTTTGTGAGAATGCTTCAAAGCCTTCAAATAACTCATCCCACTATTGGATGGATGGTTTCTCCACATCGTCAAGGTTCTTTGGCACTTCCCCCTGTCCTTCCGTTACTGTTGATTAATGTGTCAGTCAAATTCTCATTGTTTGGAAGGAAAAACAAATTTTCCTTCCAAGTTTTTGAAGTTCAATATTTGATCTGTGCGCAAAATACATTCAATGCCTTCTAATAGCAAATAGTTGCTATATAGATAGGAGTTGGTTTGGGCTAGTTGTTTGTACGAAGCAATGTTTACGTGTTTTTCGTTTACTCACGATGAAGTGGAAATTCGGTACATATACCTTCGCAACTAGTGGGGCATTTTTGTTCGTTATTTGGTGTGTTACTCTTGGCTGCAAATAATGACGAAAGAACGGGTATCGTTGTCTAAGCTGTCAAGAACGGCGTTCCTTTTCTTGAGCGTATTGACCTGTTGTTTAATTGTTTTAGGCTCCACCAGACATTTGTTGATCAGTTACCATGACAAACGCGAGTTACTCAATGTAAATTTAATATTATTGATAAATAGTTTTGCTATCGATAATAACAACGATACAATTGTTCCTTACTAATGTTTTATTGCACCTTTACGCGATGCATTCCGTTTCTACCGCTGTTCCACTCTCGTCTGTCCCATACGTGCATCGAAACGTGCGCCTATTGCCCAAAACCCTCTTATCATGTTTGGCGTGACGAGTTCCGCCGCGGCTGGATGCACGCGGCTAGGGCCAAGTAGGAGCTTTATCAGGTACCGAATGAGGAAGGAGAGTGAGACAGAGAGCAAAAAACCAAATACTTTACACATTAATCGGCGTGCTTAACACGAGAGAGAGAAAGAGAGTAATCACATTATACGCGGCTCCGTGTTCTAATCTAATCATGTCCGACGGGGGAATGCTATATTTGTTTACACCGTACTGTACCTTTGTTCGATTCGCCAGTTCTGTTCTCTCGCAGGCGCCAGACGCTACCGAACTGGCTGGCATCCGGAATCGCCCGCAATCAGGTCCGCGGTATTGATCAAAGTGCAAATACGGTGGGCATGTAATTGGCGTTGGTTCCTATTGCCGTTTTAGAAAGCCGTTCCTCAAACCCCAACCCACTCCGACGACACATTGCACGCGAGCAAGGATACGATGGAACGTCACACACTGTACCCTGAGGGCAGCTCGCTTGTGGCCACTGCCAAGCAGCGTGCCGAATCGTTCGATTTGCTCGACGAGCTGGAACTGTTGCTGCACCGGAAAGGACATTGGCCGGTGTTCCTCGTGACCTTGATTGCGCTGGCATTGTGTTTCCTCGTGGTCGGTTTACTGATGGCCACCGGGATCATGTTGGTGACGTTCCTGCTGTTCATCTTCAACCACGAACCGCCAAACGAGACAACCAGTTCCCTAAATTGGCGGGGGGATTTTTAAAATGTACCGCTCATTGTTGCAATACAATAAATCTGCTAAAACCTATACCGATGTGCTGGTTTACTACGGGACGATCCTTGCCATTTCTCGAGCGACGCTCTACTAAGTGGACTTGTGTCAATCATCAACTGCGGTCGAGTGCTTAGCGTGAGGAAATTAGATCCAATTGTATTTTCGTGATGCAACGGCGGAAATTGAATTTAATCGACCGGTTCCCATTGCCGGCTCTTTATGGGACGGTTTTAATCGTCCCGGGCGACCAGACGCGGCCAGATACCACCTACGCGTCTACGGAAATCGGGTCAAAAAAAGCGCAAACCAAAACTTCACCAAGCCAAACCGGGCCACCGAGTGATGGGCACACTTTGATGGGGGGGGGGGGGGACACTATCTACCCGACAGCACGAGCGCGACACAACGGTTCAGTGAGTATTAATTAAAGTAAGCGTGGGCACTGACTAGCCCTTCCAGCGGCTGATGATGAATCGAGGATGTCGTGTTTTGTAATCCGAAAATTCCAATAGAAGAGCTGGACGATGAAACAAACCATAGCGCTTGGTTGTCCGTACGGTAAGGTTGAACCCTTGAAAACTCTTTGACCTGCAGCAGAAGGAGTCTCGTTAATAGTTAGATCAAATACAATAAAAACATTCTCTCTGTTAGTGAAATACAACCCAAACTAAATAGAAAAAAGAAAGAAAATTAAATTCAATCATGCCCAATTTAATAACGCAACCCAAACCATCACCATAAAACACATGAAACTGTGATACTTTTGCTTGAACTGTACAACGTTCAATGAAAGTAATTATTATATTTGCATCCATTCCATATCGCGTGTATCGATCATATGGTTCCTATCCTACCGTACCAACTATGCAATCACGCCCTGTACCAGTCAACAAATGCAACAATCCTGTAAGTTGTTCTAAACATCTTAAATGCTCTTAGTCGATAGGTTTTAATTGTTCAGGTTACCCGATACTATAACACAGACCTAAGCGTTTGGTAATCAATTAAATTCTCTCCAGCTGAGTTTCGAAGCCGGGGCAAATCTTCCACTACAAAAAGGCTCCAGATCGGTATACCGATAAAGTAACTCCCCCTTCGCTAAGCTTTTGGTATGAAAACACGAGCGAATCGCGACAAATGCCGTCGGAAGTACCCGCCCCAGGACTCGGGCGAGCTGCGTGCCACTCGGCGCTGCTCAGCTACCCGTTTCTCGCTCAAATAACGGTTCCACTCAACGTTCATTCGCCCGATGGACGTCTCTAAGTTCACCAGCTGCTTCTCCATGCCGGCCAGCTTCCGATTGTTTTCCTCCGCCGCTTTCCGTATCGTTTCGAACTGGGTGTTGCGGAAGTAATAGTTTATCGAGGTGGCCACAATGCCCAACAGTGCCCCTACGCCGGACGCAATGATGGACCAGTACTTTACGTTGTTCGCCTGCGTGCGTTCCTTCTCGTGGGACGTCTTGACCGCTGCCGTCAGGTGCGAGAACAGTTCCCGCTCCTCCTGGTCGATGATTTGAAAGATTTGGTTCTTCTCCTTCTCCCGTGCGAGCACCTGGAAGCGATTACGAAACCGAACGGATATGTTGAGAATGCATGGAATGGCCGTGTATGAAGTATCAAATGGTAAAGCATTTCACCTACATCAAACTCCTGCTTGATCAGCTCCACGTAACGATGCTCCCCCCGCGTTGCCTTCTGCAGCTCGATGTGAATGTCCTGCAGCTGTTTGCGCACCAACGTCAGCTCCAGCAGGATGTGCCGTCGACGTTCCTGGACGAGCTGCAGCTGGTCCTGAATTTCGATCACCTTGTTCTGCGCTACTTTCACCTCGTTCATACCGCTAAACTCGTCGTAGAATGATTGTGCCTCGTACAGCTTGCTTTTGGCCAGATCGACCAAGCTGATACGGCGCAGGGCCACATCCGTGCCATGCTTTGGACTTGGCCCTTTTGTCACCTGCTCCGATGCGATGGTGTAGTACTGGAAGGACTCTTTTTCCTGCGCACCCGAATCGACTGCCTTGGCCCGGTCCGCTAAACAACGGAATGAAATTATGTAATTTGTACGAAAGCATGACTGGTTTAGTCCATGCATGCTGCAGCAGACAGTAACTCGTGACGTGAGCATCGTTTCAGCAGTCTTTTACACTTAATTCCGACACAAAATGCACCCTTTTTTCGTCGATGAAGAATGTAGTTTTACATTGTATGTTGTTTTGAAATACGTTTGCCACAGCGCTGTCAAATGCCGGTACATTCGACAGGGATCGTACACCATAGTTCGACTCTACATTTACTTTTTTAATTTGTGATTTCACAAACTATCAACGATAATATTATGCAAAATCAGAAACTACCATGCAACAAATAATGTTTGAAGAATGTATCGTATAAATGTCTGATTAAAATTAATATTCCTGTTTCGTACATTCTATCTAACGGTTTAAAACCCCTGCAATAACAAACCCTTGCCCAGAGAAAAAGATGATACAATTCATTGTTACCTCCCGTCGTTTGCAAAAATGATCGTTTAAACAAATGTTAGGAGGTTTTGGGTTAACTTTGTATTACATTGTAATACAATTCTAATACAATAAAATCCTTGATGTATAAACAGAAATATCATTATGATTATATTCTTCCAAAATACATGGTAAATCCTCCTTTACAAAATGTACTTCGAAAATAACCTCTGCCGTTGTAAAACTATGAAATGAAATGTCGCCAATGAATTGTATACACCTAATCCGAACTGTTATGGATTTTTAGGAAACATGTACCGATAAAGCCGAACAGGTTGACGATATAGGCTGCTTCCCCATGACTCTGTGGACTGTTTCGGCAGCAGGTATCCGTACAGCCGGCCCGGCTGGCGATACAAATAGCTTCCCCAGGATTCAGTCGAAGCTGTCGCTTTGCGTGATTTCTCCTCCTCCACATACTCCAACACCGTCTGAAGCATCGTGCTTTGCTGCATCATGTGGTTCTGCACCTTGGCGTCCTTGTAGTGATTGTACCCGGCGTTTCCTGCGAATCCAATCACGGCCACCAGTGTGGTGAGGAATACCTTCACCAATCGAAGCGTGTTTGCTTCATGGCGCTCCTTCGCATGGACCTCATTGAGGGCGTGTGTTAGCTGCATCAGCAGCAGTTGGTGTTCGTAGTTCAGTAGCCCTATCAGTCCATTCAGGCGCTGCTTCTCGGATAAAAGCTGCAATAGAGGAGGCGAGGAATATGTAATTATTCCAGAATGTAAAACGATATCCCTGCTGCGTGGGTGACAAGTACGTACCTTGAATTCTTTTTTCAAATAGTCTAAGTATTCGATGTCCTGATGCGTTACATTTTGCTGTGAGCTGTTCAGTTCCGCAAGTTGCTTCTTGACCTCTATGAGCTCCAGCTCGCTAGTGTTCCGTTTGTCCATTACGATGTCCAGCTTGTGCTGCAAATCGTTCACTTTGCTTTGTGCCTCCCTCACCTCACTGTTGCCCGTAAAGTCCTCGTAAAAATGCTTAATGTTGTAAATCATAAGCCTTCCTTGCTCGGTGAAACGTAGCTTGAGGGAACTCTGACCGTGCGTTACAAAAGGATGAGCAAATCCTTCAGGGAGGCTATCGTATGATGATGATTGACCACTGCCCTTTGAAAGATTTCCTTGCTGTGTAGCAATGAATCGGTTGGAGTTCACTGGCAGTGGATTGATTATTAACAGTTGGGAGTACATACGAACAGCATCTTTGCATATCATTTCTCGCAAAGCCATGATGCGTTTCGTGTTGTGCTAATGGAAAGTTCTCTAAGCAAGCAAAACTTTGCAGAAAGGAAAGCCGGCTATCGATATTTGCCCTACATGTTATTTAAAAACTGATAAACAATGCAATGACGTTTCCATCGAATCCGGCAACAACCAACCCGATGAAAAACTTATTGGTTAAGATCAGGAACAACTCTTTGTTAGGGTCAATCTACACGAATGCGTTTTGAATGTTCAGTTGAATTACAGGCTGTCACCGAGGTACACGATTAATGGGGACCAAAAACGGCTCCAAAATACCGCGTAACCGTGCAACTAGACATATAGACAATTTCACGCCATGATGCATACAAAATAGCCAAAATCAACATGGCTGAAACAATTCACGCCTAAATACAAAGTCGGTATGATGTACACAGATTAAGTTTAAACGACTGAAAAATCTAATATCCATAGAAACAAACGGAAGCTCCAAGCTTAACTGATTTGCTCTATAGATGGCGTATTGCAACTCATCATTATATTGTTGTCCTTTTCTTGCAATGTGTTGCACCTAGCTTCATCTAATCATGGCCTTCATTCCCTTCTGACAATTGCAGCAATTCGCGCGTTCGACGAAATTAACTCATTTCCAAATTTATGAATAAAAATCAGGCAGTTCGAGGTGCTCGCGCACGCTGCATGTGTGAACGCAACACGAATTTTCTCGGTTACGCGTTAAAAAAAATAAAAAAATTTGGAAAAAAGGTATTTTTCAACAGTTTTGGTTAATGAAAATGTTTTCAACACTAGTAAACAATTGTATCTACAACCGGACTGAGCGACGTTCGTTGAGGTAGTGGTAATCGCTACTGCGGGCGTGCGGGCGTGCGTGCGGAAAAATCAAAATTATTTGATTCCAAATTCCATAAATTTTTAGAAAACGTACGCACGCCCGCATCAGCGTATTGTCACATACCTCTCGCGTGAAAGAGCTCTGACCGTGTGTTTACATTAGCCCTCTCGAACCTTTCGAAACTGAGCTAATGGATACCCGCAAGTGATGGAAAACCCATCCATCGAACCCATCGTACCCTCAACTCTATATAATTTTGACAGGAGTTCGATGGGTTCGCTACTGGCGATTGGCATGTGTAAACAGGGGGTTTGAATATGTGCTTGAAGATTATTGAGCACCCTGCATTTGCGTCGATTTGTGTAATCGTAAACTACTGAATATCGTGTTCTATAAGGCCCGGATTAGGCGCCACAGATTACGCTTAAACTACTGGAAAATCAAATATCCATAGAAAAAAAACGAAAGCTTTACTGGTTTGCTAAATAGATGGCGTTTAATAAGACATTATTATATTGCTATTCTTATCTTGCAATGTATTTTCCCCAGCTTTATCTAATCATGGCCTACATACCCTTCTAATTTTCCGAGCAAAAATCAATAAGAATGGTCGGTCGTGTGGTCGTTTAGTTGATTTGTGGCACTTGGGTAGTTTGCATAGTTACATTTTACGGACGTGTTTGCATGAGAAAACGGACAAAACATAATATCAATTGAATTATGAAATGTTTTTGTGAGCAAACGTGCACAGTTTTGAAAATAAATAGAATAGAATCCATAGTTTCATGTTGATAGACCCAGGCCTAACTGTCCTGAACTGATTTTGATGCTAGAAGAAGGTAAAAAATTGATTTCAATCGTCGCTCGCAGATGCCGTGTTGTTGTGTTGGTGAAACGATTCAAATAAACGTATAGCTGGTTTTCAATGCGTTGTGTTTATAAATTTTACACCTCATAGATCATAGTAGCTCATTTGACCCAATCAACCTACTTGTTTTTTGTTTAAAAACATAAAAAATCATTTAAAATGTGTTCAAATTTTATTTTTTGTAGTTTGGCATTAATCTGGCTCGTAAATAAACTGGGCATTTTGACTGTTTCTGATGAAATATCACGCGAGACTAGTAGCTCTGTGTGTAAAATTGAGCTACTTTTTGTCGCGCGAGACGTTGCCGCTCTATGTCTATTTGAACGGTTAGATTTGCTATTGTACTTAGTAAAAATAAATGCATGAAGTGCATACCTATGTTCGGAATGATAATAATGTATATAAACCGATACTTGTGATGACTTTTTTTATTTTTTGTATGACATATTGTTCTGTGTTTTGTATGATACTAAAATATTTTTCACATTTCCAGTCACCATTTCTTGCTTGACCGAGAATTAGAATCATTTCACCTGATAAAGCAATATACTACCAATGGGAAGTTTCTTTTAATGACTGGTGGTTTATAGTCTTCTACGCGTGATGTATAAATTGAATAATCCTTTTCGCTATATTTTGATTCACTTATGTAACATTTATACTCTATTTGACCATGTATGGGCGTTTTCAATCACGTCATTGTAAACATTCTCTATTCCTCAACAACGCCACCAGTTCCGTTATCACTTTGTTTCGTTACACCTTTTTCGCTAGATCTTGTTTATTTATGTTAGGTCATCCCGTATCTCGTACTTCTAACGATATAGCTGCTTGTTATGTAATGAAGTTCTCATTATTGTTTCTCCACAAAATGTACATAAAAACACGGTGCCAATATAAACTACAGCAAGCGCGCAGCAGCATGTCGCGCAACCGAACACAGCACACGTGGTCGAGGGTTTTAGCTGATGAACGAATGACCACACGGCAACATTCACCATTCAGCAGTTAGCAATATTTAGATTCGTCCTACGATACTCGTTATCTAAAAAGCCTGCTTCTGTAGTTGCACCAACTAAGGCAGTCGTGTGGTTGGTGATCGTCAAAAACGTAAACCAAAACTATGTCCACCTCATGTTAGCACCGACCGTCACACCTTTATCCGGAGCTGGAGAAACAGCGGCAACATGTGTGTCGGGTTCAAACACTCCTGGCAGTACTGAAACTCTCTAATATCTCTTTTATGCTAGTCTAGTATGTGATACGGGTAAGGGGCCGGGCTAGCCCACTGCTTGTATGTGTTACTCACTGAACCATTCACAGGTTCGTCTAACTCATGTGCTTAGCTCGCTTCCTATTTTCTTGACGCGTACAACCAACCAACCATCTCAGCATATGTCCTTGGCGGGAAGCATGATGCACTGTATATGGCATTACTATTATGTGAGGTTTCGTTTATTGAGGAATTTGCTTAAAACACGAGATCTATTATGAACTAAAAGCAGACAAAAAAGCAGAACCAAAGATAATATGTTTGCTCTCTCGCCAAAACGCATCTCTCACGAACCGTTTTTACGATTTTGCACTTCAATACCTCTCTGGCCGTCCTTCTCTCGTCGCTATCACACGGTTTTGAATCATTATTAATAGAAAGCTTCTAGCAGTGGGGTGAGGGGATCTACGGCAACCACTGTCCGTTCGCTGGCACCCTTGCTTGTACTCTATGAACGCTCCATCATAAAGCCTTCCCACCGCACGAATTCTCTTTACTCTCCTACCCACTATCTACTCATCGTTTTCTTAAACATTAAAACCACCTCTTCTGGCAAATCTCACATAATTCAACTTTTCATGTACCTTTCTTGCATATTCTATGTTTGCCTTTTTTCATCGGACAGAGTGTGCACCGTAAATACTAAACTTGAAATTTCATAATTGATCTAACATAACGATAGCGCTTTGACAAGTTAATGAAAGTATCTTTTTCTGGACGAATTTCTGCAACATTTTCGGGGAAGAATTTAAAAAAAATTGGTTGAGTCCTAACAACGCTTTGAATCAATCAGTAAAGAAGTAAAAAAATACCCAAAAAAGCCAAAACAAATCCACAAAAAGCTGTCGTTGCCAAACATTTACCTCAATTTGGTGTTACGTTTGTTTGCCGAATTTCTTGTTCAAATAAAACTGCTCCAACACCAATCTACCAACGGGAAAAAACGTATTACGAAACAAACATATCGATCTGCATACGATGGTCACTGTGCTCGAAAGCGTTACATTTCAACATTGTGCAGCACACATGATCACCGTTAGCGGGACGATCTTCGAGGAAAACGGTTCAACTTTCTGCCCACCTTAGCGCAGCAGCTGCACCGAAATGATACATGAAAGGAAAGCCCTGTTGCATCGTCGATGTCACCAGATCACTCCAAAGCCGTTTTGATGCATGCTCAAATCGTTGGCTGATCATCGGACTGCCGAAACTCATCTCACATCGTAGAGTCGTTGCGCAGACTGGACCGTACTGCTATTTGCTTCGGATGTGTCCGTTCAAATGAATTTTTTGGCCGCGGCCGTTAGCTCGGACAGCCAACCTCACGTAACGCTTCTGCACTCTCTATCCCTCTCTCTCTCCCGTACGCGATCCCTACAATCGCTTTTGATCACACTAATGGCAGCGAATGATGATTTGCACCGAAACGTCTCGCTCCTCATGGGCATTCTCGTATTACCCCCTCCCGTTTGCTGCAGTATCATCCCAAACGTCCCAAAACCACCTTGGGGATTGTGGTAGCGACGGTTCCAACCCTTTCTAGCGAATGGTTGTAGCTTTGAAATTCACTTTGCATAGCCTATCTATTTCTACTCGCCACTGCACGCCACTGCTCAGTCGATCATGCGGCTGTAAAGCTATGACCCCCCTCCCGCCGACCCGACGCGTCAGGGGTCGAGCCTGTGGTAACCCGGAACGGCATGAACGAAGCGTTAGTGCGAGTCAACGAACGCGTGCAAGCACTTGGGAATCTCTTCCTGACAGTTGATTGCGTAACGCCTAATAGCACGGGCCGCCAGGCAGGATAGCCGGGTGTACTTGATTGGGTTGACCAGCTCGTGCAGCTGCTGGTTTTGCAACAGTGACTCGAAACAATCGCCGTCCACATTTCGCGTATCCTGCGATGAGGGAGAAAACGAAACCGTACGATTAGCGACGAACTTCTTCATACTGCATGTGTGCGGGTTTCACACAAACACCTACCAAATGGGCACCATGCTCTAGCAAAATTTGTGCCAGCTCTGGCGGACAGGGTCGGCTCAGGGCAGCCAGATGCAGCGGCGTGTTACCGTCATCGTCCTGTGCGTTCGGATCGGCTCCTACCTGCAGCAGAGCCTTGGCGAGTCGGGCCGACGGTAGCTGACACACGGGATATCGTCCGACCAGGGCCGCATCCTTGTAGCAGGCCAGATGCAAAGCTGTTCTACCCGTTTGCGATACAAACTGTGGGGAAGGAAAGCGAAACCGGTCAGAACATGCTGTTCCTAGCAGCAGCTTGCCGATGGTCCTGCTTTTTTACATACCTTTAAGCTCACCAAATCGTACAGTGCCTGTAGGATCTGATGCTTCATCTCTGCGCTGCACAGCTCCTCCTCCTCGTCCAGCAACCGCACCAGCAGACAGGCCAGATGCAGCGCAATCACCAGCGCCCGGCTGAGCGCACCATGGTCCCGCTCGTGGTATGCCAGCTTTTCGAACATCTGCTGGCCGAGCTGCACCTCCCGGACCGACTTCTTGAACACGACCAGCATGTCGGAGGTTTCGATCGGCGGTACAATGCGGCCGCGCGTAATCGGCCGACCGACCTCGCCCAGCATGTAGCTAAACAGCTCGGCAAACGACAGCAGGGACGACTGGGTCATCGGGTTGAGCGGTTCCAGGATGCTCTGCTGCATCGACAGTGCGTACGTCCACAGCTCGATGCACCGGTCGAACCGGCCCGAATCGGCGTACACGGCACCGCGGAACCGTATGTAGTAGCTTGTGTCCGGATGCACCGGGCCCAGTATTCGCTCGCGGATCAGCAGCGCCTGCATGCGCATCTCGTCCGGGTCCATCACCAGCTCCTCGAGCATGCTGAGATTGTTCACCTCCTGCACGTAATCGTACGGGGACAGTGGTTCGCGCGTCGGTTTCGGCAGCACGGGACTGTTGTTGTAGCTGCAGTGGAAAGCAAACATGTGTGTTTTGTGTTAATCCGCGCTTTTGGGCAGGCTGGCGAGTGTGCGTTCCGCCCGCTTACCGATCCTCCATAGCACGCTTCCAGAACGATAGTGCTCCAAGCATATCGCGCTTCTTGTCGACATACGTAGCACCGAGCAGTTCCAGGGCGGCGATCCTATCCTCGCGCGACACGAACGGTAGCTTGATCAAGTGTTCCACGATCGGCAGATGTCCGGTAACGCTCGCTGCCAGCAGGGGGGTCATTCCTGAATGCGATACATGGGAGGACGGATCATAATTAGCAAACATGTTCGCTATTGGCAAAGAGTGTGGTGAATATACGCTTACCGTAAGAATCGACATCCATCGTAGCACCGTGCTGCAGCAGCAGCTGCAAGATCTCCAGCGAACCTGACTCGGCGCAATCGTGCAGGGCCGTGTTGCCTTTCACGCTACGCCGGTTCACATCCGTTTTGAGCGAGAGCAAGTATTGTGCGATTTTGAAGTGTCCCTTGTAGCAGGCGATCATCAGACAGGTGTGTCCGTGCCGATTTGCGACCTCAATGTCTGCCAAAAAGAAAAAAAAAGAAAACATAACAAACAAACAAACATTACATTAGAATACGTTCGCCGAACTGAAGGTCGCCGATAACCTACCTGCACCTTGCGATACGAGATACTTCACGATTTCGTAGTGCCCGTCAAAACAGGCCGCCCGGAGCGGGGTACTGTTCGTTTTGGTCGTACTGTTCACTTTGGCACCGTTTTGGACTAACAGCTTCACGATGTTCGTGTGACCGGCGGCCGACGCGCACCACAGCGGCGGTGCGCCCTCGATCTTTTCCCCGTCGAATATGACGGAACCGGCCTGCTCGACGTCGGCGTGGCAGCGCTTGATCAGGTACTGCACCACGTCAAAGTGGCCATTGCGGCACGCAATTAGCAGCGGTGTGACGCCGTTTGTCTTCATCGTCACCAGCGTCTTGAGGTCGTTCGGCATCAACCTGGAGGTCCATTTCTGCAACGAAGATTCGAAAAGAGGCGACCCGTTTAGTAACTGTGCGCTCATGTGATAATTTAATTTGCTCTAAGCCTAAAACAGTGAATACAGAACCAATGAGCCTGAAGTGACTGCTTGTTTGCATTTGCGAGAACCGGAAGAGGCAACGGCCACGGTACCGTGAAGGACTTTAGCACCACAAAATCAACACTATTAACCCTCACATGCCCAAGTTCTCCAGTCTTGCTCTTCGCTCTTCGGGCAAACAGCAGCACACACGCGCGTACACGAGCGCTTCAGATCAGATCACCGTCACGCTGTCCGAAAGGACCCAACACACAACCGGTCAGTCGATTCAAGCGCAGCAATCGTTTGAGTAAATATTGTGAACCCACCATCCGGGGGAAAAGTTATCAGCAGGGCGGCGCGGTTGCACATTCTATCTGCTGATACAACCTTTACCGAAGGGCCGACTTCGCCTGGGGAGCTGCTTACTGATGATGTACGGGCGCACTGGCCGCCTTAATCATTCAGCAGCTATCGCCCCCTGTGCTCCCGCAGTGCAGTTGGTGCATCATCGTAGTAGAAATATTTAGTTTTTGTTTTCATGCAAATATAAACACAACAGAAGCCGTCCGAAGTAAAAAAAAAATGCTTCGATTTGCAACGTGTTGGGACGTTCCAATCGTTGTTAGATTATCCGTTACTGCCGCATTGTGCGCGAAATGTTAAAGATTGATCTATTCGTTGATTTTTCTTTGTGTTTTAACAGCTCCCACACACACACATTGCGTCTGAGACTCTCGCGTTGCGCAAAACACCGATCACGCTCAGAAGCACGGGAATGAATTTTCCACGTGTTTTTGTTTTTTGTTTTTCTCTCACACGCAAGCAAAGCAAAGGTGCCCTTGTGCCCTCCTCCGCACCAGCACGCAACGCATGTGCTGTCCCTTACCATAATGTCTTCTTCCTGCTGCAGGAACTCTTCTTCGCCCACGATTCGGAACCGATGCTGCATTTGTCGCCGACGCCTGTTAGCGCCCTGCTCCGGTGGGACATTTGCAGGTATGGCGGCTACGGCCGCTGGTGGCGCCGCCGCCGCCTCCACCGGTGGAATGACCCTCGGCGCTGGTCCATCGACCTCGCGCACCGGATACGCCAGGTAGCGCTGATAGTGGCCGAATCGGCGGAAGTTCACCATTCTGAGGAACGCTCGCAGCAGCGTACATTTGGTGCGTCGTCGTCGGCGTTTCAGCGTGTGCACGATAAATGCCCTCAGTATCGCATTGATTAGCATAATGCACTGTACACTTTATGAACGATGGGGGGAGGGCACGATATAGCAGAAGGTAATGTTTTGCGCTTGTCACGATTTTCACAACTGCCCTACGGCTGCTGTCCTAGGCACATACGGGCGCACGGCAAATACCTTCATTTCACACAGGTTTCAACCTAATCCAAAAAGCTCATCGCGACACTATCACACACTGCAAGGAACAGCAAAGGTGTTAATAGCTTGGCCACAGAATAACACAACGAAAAAAAAAACTGGATAAACATGCGCAGTTCTCGAACTGGAATGAAAAGCAAAAACGTTCGTCACGACCAATTTCAAAGAAGCTGCGCGCTGCTGGAATTTCTCTCTCGGCACTGGAATGACGCATTCACACTGATCTCACACTGCCCTATTCTCGCGATGAAGTGGGGTTTTACCGCGATGAGTCCTTCCGTCGCATATCAAAATGCGAGGTGGATCTATTACTCATGTATTCCAAAATGGAGCGACTTTCTATCCATCTGAAAATAGCGACTTTCATGCGTGTTGCGCGCAACTACTAAACGGCCACGCTGGGACGCCTGTAGAAGCTTCACATCCAAAAGCAGCGGATGTTGTGGTGCAAGGTCACTCCCTCCGATCACTCTCTTGTTACTGCTTGCGGGGACCGACCAGCTAGCTGTGTGGGACAGGTTTTGTATTGTCCACCAACACCAACCCTCCTAAAAGGTGCAAGGTCATCGCATGAATGCGACTGCAACCTTCGAAATTAGGAACTTCTTAAAACTGTAAACTGCCACATTTGAGAGTTCGCTTTTACGAGAGAATATTCGGTTGCTCCGGAGCGTTATTCCAGCCAGTAAAGGCGGAAAGATTTCATATCGATCCCTGGGCTCAACTTGTCAGAGCGTGTTTTCAAACGAACCGGTTCTCTTTGGGACAATCTTCAATCGTGCGACAGGAACAAAGAGAACCAGCCAAACCTGATGTTTTAGGTTCTGCTTTGGTATGATCTTTCACACACCATTTCCGGAACATTGATAACAAACACAACGGGGCAACACAAATGTGACGAGCCAGGCACAAAGAATATCAGTTCTTCAAACATTTGCGCAGACGACTCAGAAATCGAAAAAAGGTCGTGAAACACAAAACTAGTTCCAGGTTAGGCAAATGAAGCAAAACACAAACACAACTTCTCCTATTAGCACTTCCCGCACAGGCCTGAGTGTTTTCTGTATGAGGATATTACGACCGTCAACAACATGTGACACACATGAGAGGTTCGTCTTTTACACCTCTGCTAAGTCGTTTCCTTTTATCGCAACATACACTGTTCGCCTTCACCTTGGCTAACAGTCATGATAAATGTACAACCATCCATATCGCCTAAACTGGCGATGACGGGGATGGATATCGCCGTGGATGCCACTAATAATCTATTGCCTATCTATCCACTCATTAATGGTTAACGAAAATCCACACGTCATAGCGCTAATTAGCAGAAGCTACACACTGTCTATTGCCGCGAAACCCCAGGATGGTAATTTTCCAACCTCGTCTACCGGCTCGTCATACACACAGACACTGCTATTTTATAACTCCTCTGCACACTCTACATGTCCACTTTGACGATCTAATGCAAGCATGGTTTGATGCACTCGAGTGCGTTTAAATTTCATTAGATGACAATGTGATTTGTTTTGTATCTCTTTCGCTCTCTATCTCGATGCAGTACGGATTAGCCAGGCTAAAACCCCTCGAGAAATATCTCAATTTCCAATTTTTTGTCACGAGTCAAACAAAAGCACTGTTCGTACACTGTTTTTCACTGTTTGCGCGAAAACATCCTGAAACGGGGACCTACTTCTATCTTGAACAATTCCCTACTCCAACCGAATTGTGTTTGTTTGATATTTGTTCACAGTGGCACTTCTCTTCGGGCTCTCCAGATTACCGGGAGAGACGAACCATTCACTTCGTCCAGCGCAAACAGAAACGAACGAATGCTGTTGCTGTCACAGTAGACACGCAAAACCAACCCGCAACACACCACTCGCGAACAAGATCAACATTGCGCAGCAACCGAAAACTTTTACTAAAACCCACCACACCACGCGGCTGTTGAGTATCGTCGTAACCGGGTATAATAGATCGAAGTGAACGGAAACAGAAGGTCAGTTGGCTTGTCCCGCGAGGAAGGAACGCGATGATCAGCTCTCGCCCGTGCGGCAGCTAACGCAAGACTGGCGCGTTCGTAACTGGGCAGCGCTGGACGCTTCGAAGCTGCCTCCGCTACGTACGTGCACCCGGGAAAAATCAACAACCGATCGTTCGACTTGTTGCCTCTCTCGCATGCCACCCCCCCAAACGCGTGCATTCTCTCTGCCGCGCGTAAACACTGCTGAGATAGGCGACCGCCGAGGGGACCAGAGAAGTTATCGGTCATGTTTAGCGGAAGTTGGGGCAAGTGTGCCATACGGGGCAAGAGTGCCACCAAGCATTTTTCCTTAACAACTTTAGTTTAATGATCAATTGTGTATACAGTTGGTTGCTTTCCAATGACTAGTTATACTGAGCCGAATTTCATATAGATCAATCGATATTTCTCATTGTTTTGAACTGATTTATGTTGAGTTTCAAAATTGAGCAGAATATTATAATTTTTTAATCCAAACAAATAAGCTCTCAAAAATTATGTGAACAATTAACCGAGAAAATTTTTACACCACCGTTTAGCTGAGAAAACGTGAAATTTTTTGTGGGGTTAGTTGAAAAAAACTTTCTTTTAGTCACTGAAAAAATCAATTTCAAAAAAGTTACAACTTTTGGGGCAAAAGAGCCATCTCTATTTGGGGCAAGTGTGCCACCATCTTTCATAGGCGCGAGCTGTCAAAAATGTAAACATTGTTGTAGCGTGCTGCGGAATGGTGCGCTATTGTGAGCGGATTCCACGCCAGAAAAATAGAACAGTAACAAACCATATTGTGGTACAGTTGGTGGTCAAAAAGGGTTCATTGGTGACTAAATACATGTAGGAATACATACACTAGTGGTACAAACGTAATAATTTCCAATTATCTAAGAAATACGGTTATTTTAACCAGGTGGCCGTCTTGCCCCATACGACTGGCACTCTTGCCCCATAGCCCAAAAAACAACGCCTTTTTGGACCCTTTTTAAAACGCTTCAAAAACTGTTTTGTTTGCACTTTTTTCAAGCGAAACTCATTTATAAGTGAGGAAATAGATGTAAAATAGTTATGAGATTTAAATCGGCTTTTTAAAAACACGTTTTAGTGAGTTATAACTTGAAATGCTTAAGGTGGCACACTTGCCCCAAGTTCCGCTACTACGATCAGTGATCATGAATGCTTCTCCCGCGCAACGGCAGCAGTGCAGCACACACTGATGATGCCACTGAGAAGTGGTGCGATCATCGATCTTGGTACTGGAACGGAAATTCACCAGTTGATCAATCGTAATCGAGCCGCATCGCGCGTCTAACGCGAGGCACAGAGTTCAGCCGCAAGGTGACAGTAGCTATTGCTGCCCATCTAGGCAACCGGCCGTTTAACCGAGTGCACGTATTTACATCCGGTCCGGCAGGAGGTACACACTCGTGAGCGCAGGTTAACTAACACCACACGAGTGATCGAGAGAACACAGCGAACTTACCGAAAAGGGAAGGTATAAAAGCGCGTTGATAACGAGGTGACCAATCGCTGCACGAAAGCAGCTGATACAGCGAGCACTTGGGCCAGCAGCATCGGAAAAACACGCAAACGTTCACGAACTTCTTCGAAATACTGTTTGCAATATTTTGATAGAAGAGTAAATATTTTTTGTCACGGTTGTGGAACCTTTACATGTTCACTTCACTAGGACTAAAATCGTAAATATTTCTACGATTCTTTTTCGGCCAATTATTGCAGCACACACTATCGCACACGAATGATGTAAACTTCTTGCCACACTCATATTACAACTCTGCGCCAAAGAACGACGATGACGGAAATGTTCGGCTCGACTGGTTCCGTCCTGTTGACAAACTGTTTGCTTACCACTGCCTCCCTTGGCCAGAACTTCTCATTTCCATACCCGTTCATCCATATGCATCCGAGCATCGGCGCTGCCGGCCATGCGTTCATGCGTTTCCAGCTGTGGAGGCTTCCAGTGATCGAACAAAAAACAAATCAACAACAACGTTCGTATGCAGAAATAGGAAGTAGGAAGAGATTTACTGGCAACATTTTTACCAGCGTCGACAAATCGTCCACATCCATTTACAGATCAGACGACAGTTTTTAAAAGCTTCCGTTATATGCACGTGTGCGATGTGTGTGTAAATTGTTATTCTGTTGATGATATCACATCAACCCGAGATAATTGCAAATGACGAAAGGTCAATTGTCAAAAGCACAATTAAGAAATGCATTTCGACGAGTGCAAGTGTTTCGGGTGAGTTCCATTACACAAACGTTGTGCGTTATGTGACATTCGTACCCGAGCTTGGTACATTGTTTGTGCATTTATGGGAAACAATAAATGTAGCTAAAGAAGGCAGCAAATATATTTAATTTCTTTTAAAAGGAATCATAAAAGTACCAGTTCATTGTCTACTATTAATAGCTACCACAAATACTCAGCCCGTTGCTAATGTTGAGTTCAGTTCGAAGCATGCGTAATGCTACAGTCCTGGTGTCACTATGAACGAGGCCATGAACATCCATGCTGATTGTTGTTAGGAGGTGAACCGGATGAAAGCGAAGATCGTTTACAACGGACCAAATCAAAATCTAAAGTTTCATTCACGACTTTACGCCGTCGGTTTCACATTTTTGATAGCATTCGTTTCAAGCGGTTATGTCGAAATTCGAAGGTGGAAGCTGTGTGGTAAATGCAAAGCCTTGAACGAAGTTCACCTTACGAAAAGCTGTTTCTCAAGCGTCTTTTTTTCTTTTTAAAAATTCAATCAACGCATTAATATGTCTTCTGAAACGTTTCCCATTGATGGGCCATGATATACAACACTGCCGACCACCGTAGATCATAATACGTTTAGCGAACCATTGTTATGAAAACACATTTCTTCTTGTTCGGTCGTTACTAGAGGATTGGTATACAAAATTTCTTTCTATATATAAAGCGGCACGAGTGAAAAAACGGCGATACATCATGATATACGCCCCACACACATAAACTTGAATTGTGTATTATAAAATAATAAAACATGTCTCAATACACCATTAACTACTAAAAACTATTAGCAATTGAAGCGTGACGGCTCCTACTCACATAGCATGATTCATCGATCGTCAACTCAAGTCGATTATACTACTGTGTAGTATGCTTGTTTCATTCCTGCATGTATGAATAGGAAGATTCATTAGGACGTGACTGAAATCACGAAATATTCCCGGAAATATTATCTCACCCCAGCACCTACACTTCGCCCCAGAACGGCTGAAACAATAATGTACCTTCTATCAAATACAAACGCATTAAACGTTGTTGCATGCTCTGCCATGTTTATTCACTCCCACACAATCTTCTATTTGACCAACATCAATCTGTGACAATACATCATGTTTCCAACATCAAAACATCAGAAGACCTAACTTGTAGCTCTCGGAACAGCATCATTCCATCGAATCGGTTACTATCATTCCGGCGTTAACAGGTGATTCAGTTTAACTCCTAAATGTAGGCAATCGTGCGACATACAGTCAGGTGTAAGAGCACAGACTCACGCGCAGCATCGTATAACACCTGCCGTAACACGCTTTCGAACATGATTTTTTTGTACTCGAGGGTCATATTCGCACTGGCCAATATGAATCTCAACTGCAATCGTTACATCGCTTCATTGTTTCCCCTCCCTGATCCATTTTAATTGATCAAAGGTGAGCACACACAAAAAAGAACATGTTCGGAAAGCTTCAGTTACCCATGCACAGGCCGGTCGGTCGCGTGTCGAAAGACTCAAGCTCACATTTTTACTCGCCAAGCGGCACAGGCCATCCCGAACTATCCGCAATTTAATACCCTTAGGCCCGCTCTAAGTAAACCGTCATGCGAGCGCACGACAGTGTTGAGACGGCGGTGAATGAAGTAATAGAAACACCTGGAACTAGCCGCCTTTCTAGCAACCGGTCGTAGCCGTCGTAGGATATCGAGCACGTGTTACATTCCGTAGTAATTTTCACTTCCCGTCCGCTGTATCCAGCCAACACGCCAGGGAGAAGGGGAAGGAATCTATTAGACAGTGACATTTTGCTTTAAAAAACAAAACTTCCGCGAGCCACACCTCCTGTCGATTTTACTTTGCTGTACGTGCTTTACATAAGCCGTATTCCAATACCTGTTCGTTGTATAGTTTCATACGACATGCTCATAGTTGAAACGAAGCTTACCGATAAAAAACCAAAAACTATTTCAAAACAGCTGTAAGCATACAATATTATACTCAGAACAGAGTTACATCGCACCAGACGCCTAATTTTATTTGACATCTTGATATAAAACTTGTATAGACATTGCTACAAAAATACAGCTATCAAAGCAGCAACATTTAGGGAATTTGACAGAGACAGGTATTTCAATCAGGGAAACAAACTTGTTCAGGCACTATTGAAGCTCGTCGAGTTTATTTCGTTATTTCTTCAGCGACACCAAAGGCATCGTGTGTAAATGGCATCACATCACGCACATGTTGCATATCCACCCCCCCAACGCTAAGTGAAAATTTCAAGTTTAAATGGCGTGAAATTAGTTACTCGACACAATCAGCATGAGCTATCAATGAAGTAACAATGGCATGATAAGCAATAGCAAAGAGAACGAAAAAACGATTTGTTCAACGATTATGCGCCTAAGTGCATATGACATACTGAAAGAGTTGGATACGTTTTGTTTTACACAATAGTTGGTATCTTTTTTCCAAGTGGTCTATACACATAAACAACACCTCTTATTAAAAAACAATCACTTCTTTAGAAACCATTTAAAAAAATCCTTAACTAAAGCTAATCAGTTGCATCATTTTTTGCGACGCACGAATCAAAAACAAGAGCTGATAAGTCAAGTGAACAATCAAGAATATTTTATATGCTGTTCAGAGGTCAACTACGTCTATTTGTCGCGAATAGCAGCGTTAATCATACGCCCAAAAGTGAAAAAACCTCTTATCTCCAAGAGAAGGAAAAAAAAAGTTAAAGGTATTATACAAAACACAGACATATGCTTCTTACAACAGTGTTACAACTAAATTTATTCAAACTATTATTAGATTCTTCACATTCCAGCGCTATGAAGATTTTCTTAGTTACGCACTCGCAATCACAAACTGTCAAAAGTTGTACTTGTCACCTTCACCCTAGCACACCAAAGAGTTAGATCATACAGCCATGGTGCATTCTTTGTGTTCCTGTTTATTTCCATCGTTTCGCTCACTCGGTTGTGCTTGGTTACGATTGTTTTGTTGTTGTTTTTTCGTCTACCCAACAACAACGATTCGCGTAATCTTACGACTGATGATTGCCTGCACTTTAGCAGCAGCAGCAGCAGCAGAGCTTGTTTGCACCACACTGAAGGGCTTCAGCAGTTCAAGTGGAGCAATTTACGACCGTTGCGACGGTGAAGATGAACTACCCTCGCAGTGCAGCGCAGTGCAAACAAAGCCATGAGCCAACCAGGCTTCGCCACCAGTAAGGAAGATGTCAATGCAATTAACTGCATTGAAATGAAGCATTGCTGCCATCGCCTACTACTTCGTTTGTCATAACTGGTTGCACATGCATCTATGCATACACGCACAGACACTCACTCGATGTGCAACGGATGGAACGGACAACTTCAACAACGCACAAATCTTCGTCTGAGAGCCTCCACATCTTTGTGCAGCAACGTACCTCTGGTCCGATAGCTTGCCAATTTGCTACACAGCTATTACCTGGGATGAATCATACTGGTTCTGCACAATTTGAAGAAAAAAGGTAAAACATGAAATACAAAAAAACAAGAATTTTGCGTGGTTCTGAATTTCCTTTGTCCCAGCACACATCGTATGTGTTTACGTCCTCCACTGCTGTACGATGACATTTCCATGAGTGTAAATACCAGCGCGCAAAATGCGGTACTCTTGGGAGGGTTGTTGTTGTGTTCCACGCGACCAGCGAGAGAATTCATTGAACTCAACAGTCTGTCCCCCTCCTATCAGGGTGTCGCTCTTCCAGACGGAAATTCTTGCAGCGTCACAGTTGATGACGTTCTTTACACCACGATTGCAACACAAAGCGGAAAGTCCTCTTACTGCGCTTTCAGCATGGGTAAGTAAGTCTGCCTGTGAGACAGCCATGAGACCGTAGGGAATATTCAATTGCGCCTTAAGATAGGCAAGGATAACATATACTACAAAACCAGGATATTATCGGCACTGAAAATATTTCATGAACCGCTTCAATTTATGTAGAATGAAATTAAATAATATATAATGCCTATGCGTCTTGTTTACACATCATATGATTTGCGTTAAATTACAGTTCTTTGTTTTCAAATATGCTCTTTCAATTTATTCCTGCATACAAGTACTAGAACAAATCCCAGCCCTTATTATCCAGTAAAGTTCAACAACCCTTGGCATCCTTCTACGGAACACAGAAACACACTCGTAGCAATCAGCAACCCACTGCAACGGGGAGCCTGCCAGCCCGTATTTCTCTGTAAAAGGCAACCTGATTTTTACTCCTTGAACTTCAGCATTCTGCGCAGTACTACCAAGAGCCCAACGGCGTCCTCCCTCGTGCGCTTAACCGCTGCCAACTCGACAAAACATAAACAGAACTCGCTACACATCAATGTCACTGAGAGCTATGCGCACGTCACATTTGGCAAAAAAGGGAAAACCCGTTACTTGGCGGTTGGTTTGCCGGTTACCAAAAACGGCGCGTCTCTTGTGCTGCACGTGTTTCTGTGCGCGCTGAGAGTGTGCAACAACGGGGGAAAGATGAGGTGCCTTACCGGGCGGGAAATTGTTTATAAACAACGGTCCAAGACACCCTGTTTCAAGGCCAGCGAATTGGACAAATAGATAAAGGGATAGCAAACTTAATGGACTTGGTGCGGTGGAGAAGAGCCAAAAAGGATACCGAGAATGTGTGATCGATCAAAACGTTTGTAGCTTGTTAATAATGAATGATAGTACCTAAAAAGCATTAAGTCCACAATGTAAGGATATATAAGGCTTAGCACTTCATACACTAAACATTTACGCTCTGTTGGCATATGTAAACATGCTGTCAGCTGTCGGACTAAAATACTATCAAAATAAAAATGGGTAGCACATGCAATGAACAAAACCTCACACTAACTGAATGTATAAATCAAACGAGCTAGCACGATCAAAATAGAATTCAGTGAGCATTCATGGGGAGGAGAAGGGTCCCTTAAATGGAATTCCTTGGTATTGGTGTCGAGGGCTGATCGAATGCTCATTAACAAAGAAAGCGGAAGAAGGTTGCTACGTTCTGATTCTATATTTGCGTCTTACATTTTGCTCCATTTTACAAACAGAGAAGGCTTGAGTAATGCGAAATAACCTGGCGCACAGTTGGTATTGCAATTCAGCGCAATTCGAATGGGATCAAGATCATCAAGCTCTTCCTGAAACAAAGTTTCCTGCAGATGATTTAAACATCATTCCAACATAAATGAATAGAATTCTGCAAAACTAATTCTCTGCAGCTGAAATTTATTGAGCAATGGATTATATGTTATGGCCGATAGAAGTATGCGCTATATATTGTGTCGTCATTTTCAATTACAATAATCAATATAATAACACGCAGCCGAGAAGTGGCCAAAGGAAGAGAGGATTAGGAAAATCATGGTCCATGTAGCTTCCATCCATCGCATGCTATGTATTCAGGTCATGAATGCAGGTTCGCTACATTTCAATCGATAGGATTGGCCATTGAATCAAACAATCGGCAGAACGAGAGTCGGGGAAGAAGTCACTTTGAGTGACAAAAATATCAGCAATATCCCATTGCTCGCTCCGTGCATCTCCGAGCCGCGTCATTGTTGGCAAACATCCGAGTCGTCGAAAGAGAACTGGGTCGCCAAACAGACGGACGATAAGCAACGTACAATTGCACTACCTACCCGGATTATATCACACCACTGAAAGATAGTTTCTCACTCACATGAACAGCTTATCTTTATCAACCCCAAAGCACCACTATTTGCATACGCTTCTATGCTTGCGAAAAGTCATATGAGTAGCTACGAAGAGATTCTTGCTCCAGATTTCGAGATAGCGAATGATGCCACGGTTTATGTTTATCAGAGAAGTGTCTGTAATCTGACTTAGTCATGTACAAGATAAGACTGCTTGTTATCAGTCACTGGACATCGATCGTGCAAGTAGACAAAAACATTAACGTTTGCACAGGACGGACCCAAAGAGACCTTGATTTAATGCAGTTCGGCGTCAAACGTCATCGATTCCTGTTGACATTGCTGTGCCGCAGGGACATAACAAAATTCTGCTATCGCTAGCAGTCTGCATAAAGCAAGAGATTAGAATGTGTATACGGCGAACGCTCCGATTATCGGACCTACAGCGCGCAGTTCCAAGTTCGTCGTCCTACGGTTGGACGAACCGGTATAGCACCAGCTCATTCCAACTCCTTCAAACTGATTAAACCGCCACCGATGTAGACAAAAGGGGCATAACCCTGCGCATTGCAGTACACACCGCTGTGACTGTGAGTGCGGCTGACGCTGGAACGGTGCAATGTTACATCAGCTGATGTACACACCCGACAGCATCCCAACTCATCTCCAAGCGCCATTTGCAAACGTACATTCTTTGTCGTCTTTGATGACCATCATCGAACTAGAACACACGCGTCACGGCGCTGACTTAAGTAGGACGCCGTGACACGAAGCAAAACAACCAAGCCAGCACTGGGAGCACTGGGAAGCAACCAACTACCCTTCGTGTGGAATATTGCGCTTTCTAGCAGCCGCGTAAAGAGTGTTCTCCACGCTATTAGAAATGGGGTCAAGGTGTGTATTGTATGTTATCAACACGAAACTCCGATTATTTTCACACGTTCACGGCTTAGCTTTTTTGGCGCTAATGATAAAGCCTGGAAAGTATTTTTACCGACACTCCGAATTGGTCATAGAAAACTAGAGAAATATTCTGCCAAGAAAAATGTGTATGAATGCTACTATATACACTACACTACCCACCTATGTGAAAGTTACGTGGTTCTCTCTCATTTACATACTTTAACCCGATTTTACTGCCCCGTCAAATTTCACGTACCAACTTATGCACGCCAGCGTAAACACAGCAAAGGGTTCAGAGTTTTAGGTTAATAAGATGTTAATGCCTTCTTACACCGCCCAAGCCGTACCTCTAATTCAGGGTCAACACCGGAAGTAGAGTAGCAGTAGTCTAGCAGTAGAAATTGTGTGACCTTCCAATTTAATGTATTTCTTACAGTAAATAATGTGTTAACCATTAAAAGGAACCAACTTCTCAAACTAAACTGACCCATTAAACAACGGTTCCACTACAGTTGAAGTTAGTATACATTTTACCCTTCATTCATCGTGCTAGTTGGAAAACACCTTCTCTGGGCGAAATATCGAAAGCGTACATTGAGCGATACAAGTGCATAATGTCCAATGTTTCACCATAAATATTAGTGACATGAAATGTTTACCTACTGGGCAAATTCCAAGCAATCACTCCATGCAAATTATGTTAGCGTGTACAGTGGCGTAGTTCGCTTCCCTCCAACTCCATCAAATCCCGTGTTCCGTGGCCTTGACACCGTCTCATAATGATGTCGCTCCACTTTTCGGCACATTTTGAACAAATGAATTCTACGATGGATTGTTTCAAACAACAAACAGTGGAATATGCTATTTTTCTCACTCCAACTTTACTGTTTCAAGTAACCAACCCTAAGTGAAGCGTCGTCTTGTAGCACTAGTTAATTCTTGCGCTACTAACACAAAAATATCATGATTAGGATTATTCAATCTCAATTGGTTCTTCGTCAACCGTGAAGAAGTATTAGTCTGAAATATAAATGGGTAATTTTTTACAGTCATATTTTTTTAATTTCCAACAGAATTGTACGACAAAAGAAATAATACTGCTGCAAGCACAACACTGACTATAATTTATGGAATGTGTTTTGCAGCCCATTACGATTACAGCAAGTAAACGATGCTCAAAAATGCTCCTCACGATCGATTATCGATAGCGGGGTACAACCGTCGATCGACGTTCACTTGCAGTGTTAGTGCAGTATTATAAACCGATACACATATACATAGACATGCTAACAAAAATCAACCGTAGTGAGCAATGTTCGCGAATGCAAATTTAAGTTACTGTACTTAGTTCTCCGTGATATCAATACGAGTGAGACGTACACCTCTAAATTCCCTCTAACACCACCAGTACAGCGCTATAATCTACGAAGCTACGTACTGGTGAGGCATTATGGAAATACGCTCCAATGACACCGAAGGCAGCACACAATAACAACGCGCCAGTCAATGCGCCCAGCAAGATCATCCGCTTGGCCCGATCGGACCTGGCAAACCGGGAAGTCGTGCTTGGGCCCAATATGGAAACACAATCGGCTAGATTATAAACGCCACCGTGTTCGCCTGTGACTGAAAGCCCTCGACTGGATGCAATAAAGTAGTGTGCAGAACGTTGCCATCCAGCACTGTGGTGTTGTTCCGCTAGACGAGGTTTAAGTGAAACGACTTCTAGAAATGAAATATACAATCGTTATTTCTTTGTGGCAACGTAGAGAGCACCAAACAAAGAGTTAGCAACCATAAGAATCTCGGTGCGGAAATGTCCAAATACAGGAATATATGTATATACATAGCTATCTTTCCGCCTTGCACAAAATTTACAACACACCAGATTAACCGTACACTTCTGTCCAGCACGGTAAATTTACTTGTTGAGAGGCAAACCTGATCCTGAACAAAGAGCACTCATTGCGGCTTCTAAAGCTGAGATGAGGGATCGTAATTCAATTCGATCCACTACGACGGTAAGGTTTGCTGCGCGACGAATTGCAATTCTGCAATGCGTTGCTTCAAGTTCATGATGCTTCTCCACTGGCCGTCCGCACTGGCTATGACATTTATTGAATAATCTGTCTGCTATTAGGGCCAACCGACGTCACACCTCGACCGGAACGGTTGAGCGCGCACTTAAAATTGCAGCAGCCCTCTCCTCCTGCTGCCTGCGACTTGTCTAGAGAAGCCCCCGATCGGCAATCCAAGATCAAGCACGATCGTAGCGAACGGTTCCATAATCAACCTCTCGCCGTGGGTAATAGCCAGTGATGAAGCCTACCGGCGGCTGCTGGGGAGCAAAGCGCAGTCGGATTTAGTGTTGCATCGGTTGCATCGAAGCTTTCCTCGCCACGGTCCCTCTGCCACCCAATCGTCGTCGACACCGAGAGCTCGGCAGTGGAACACAGCAACCATTCGATATTACCGCACACGCTCGTAAATGGACGCGTAACTAACAGTCAGTCGCTTTCTCTTGTGATTGGCGAAAAAAATAACCTCCCGCTCCTCTCAGCGAATCACTATGAAGGGCAGGAAAGTGCTGAAATGGAGTGAGAAGGGGAAGGGGAGTAATTGCAAAACGGGCGTTTGCTCCGATTCAAAATTGCATCCAAGGGTAGGAGGCCAGCCAACCTGGCTGGCTGTTACAGTGCCACGTAACGCGAACCGGTCAACTGTACAACGAAAGCTTCTGAGCGATGCGAAAAAAACTGTAGTCAGGCAACCCGCTACTTGCAGCAAAACCCATTCCTCCCCTGCAAAAGACGTGGTGCGCTCCAGTGGCCTGCTAACCGTGGCATACTGGGTTGTCTCGATGTAAATGTCGACATCGTGGGAGGTTTATGTTGCGGACTGGTGGTGGTGGTGATGGTGGTGATGTTTGTTGTTTCCACCTCCACGTACCACGCAGTTCACACTCTCCACAGCGCGCCTCAGTTGCGGCATTTACTTTGCGAACATGATCACACGATCGAATTATGTCATCGCTGCCTAGACGTTGAGGCAGCGAATAACTGGAAATGCTTTACGCTATGCAAAAAAGCTCATTAAATGGCTAATCCTATGACACAGCAGGTGCATCTTAGCTGGGCATCGTTGCAATACAGACATAACCTAATATTGCAGAGGATATGATTATTTTACTGAAAATCCCAAACAAGAATTCTGAATACGGTACACTAGTATGTCTACAGCACAAAATGTTGTTAAATTCTCAGCTTCTTCACTAAAAACACAAGACCATGATATCCAGTCTGTTCACACAAACGGTGCAATTTAATTTGCAATTCAGCCATGAAACGTTGTTTGCATACATCTCATTGTGGAGTTATCGTCAAAGTGAAATTGACGTTAGACAGCACCAACATTTCCCATGTTCTTGACGAGAATCCGGGACCGTATCTACTATAAAACTAGACCAGCCAAATGCCATTTGTATCCATTCTCTTACTGCCATGCTACAGATGCGGATCATCTCTGTTCCACTACTTTCAGCGGCGGTTCTGGTAAGGCTTTTGTTTTCTGCGGTAAAGTAAAACTATTTCTACTTCTATTTCCTGTCCTACTTTACGTCCCAGCTGCAACCGCTGCTGGCAGCTCCGATATTTTGGTTTCTGCCGTGGAGTTTCCCTGCACTGTCTCCAACCACCACTACCTTGGCGACCACTTCCGGGACGGCGGCATCGAGTGGCGCTTCCAATTCTTCGAACGTGTCGGTCGCAATCGGAAACCGCGTCAACACGTCGACCGGTCTCGATGACTACGGCACGAACATAACGAACGTGCAGATAAACGTCAACCGTATGCGAAGAGCTGTCACCGATGCGGATTTGGCCAAGCTTGAACGAAAACTGCGTCAAACGGCCGATGAAGGGTCGACCAATGGAACGGTTATAACCATTGGCGAGCATACGATTCGGCTGCCGCACAACATATCCAACCTCACCGTCAATACGTACCTCATCAACGGAATTCCTGAGAATTATATGATGCTGGCGGACACTGGTAGCGCGACCATAAATGCCAACGAAATGTACACTCCGCTACTATCCGCTATTAGACTTTTTAAGAACTTTTTCTCTTCTCTCTTCAGTAAACAAGGCTCACAAACTTAGCGTTCGGTGATGTTCGCTGTGAAAGTCACCATGAAACTAAAAGTGTACTCCCTGAGTTTTGTTCGTAAAGTTAAATGCAATTCACAGAGCGCACCTTTTAGCAACTAGTACTAACTGTTAGCATACATTATAATTCAAAGAAAACGAAAAAAATGCGGTAGCGACACTTGCCACACCGCTGTGTTCCAACTTTAGTTCTGATCTATTTCCAATCCTCGCATACGGTCGTACGGCACACGAGCAAAGCTGATACAAAACAAGCGCAACAGCAATAAAGTAGAAGCACACTTAAAAGCCGGCTCACAGCAGAGTACAACGGTTTGGTGGAAATGCAGTGTGGAGTGCGATGTGTGCAAGATGTTGTTTGCAAACATCAACCCCAAAGGGGGAGGAGAAATACAAACGTGTTGACGTACACAGCCGCGCGTCGTTACAGAAACAGCGAAAGCATTAGAAGATCGCACGATCAGATGCGTTGCTATTTTTAAGTGACACGTTGCTTCTTGCGAAAATAAGGAAGCGAAATTGCTTACTTGAACGATCGCAAGGGTTTCGTACCAACAAAAAGAAAACGTGAAGTGGATGTGGGTACATGCCAGTCTATTCAATACGTTAAGCGAAATCGACTCTGTTTTCTGACAGAATTTTGCACTGCTCAACAATTTGTACATTGCAAGCTATTAAAAATAGAAAAACCAGTATAGAAAATTATTAATTTTTGTATATCCGTAAGTATTCGCAGAGCCGTACATGCTGAAACATAGAATGAATTTATGCAAAACCGAACAAGAAACGAATGGTACCTCCAGAGGGCAAGCGAGTGTTAACAATCATTAAACCACCATTCCTTATTCGGTAACCGTATCTCTGCAGTACGAGGTGCGTCTCATAACTAACCAAGCGGAACTGGCCCGACAACCATCAATCAATCGCTTACATCCCGCGGATGATGACCTCTGAAAGCCAAATCAACGAACAAACCAGCGCGACAGCGAACGAAACAACCCGTTTGCTCCAGGCGGTTCGACATAACCACACTAGCGTTAAGTGATGCCAATTAAATTCGTTCTCTTTCTGCCCGCCTGACCACTACTTCACGAGCCTGACGACGAGCAGGAATCGTGTACAGAACAACATCTCTACAACTGCAGGCTCTGGTAGATATAGTGCTGTGCTATGGCTACGATTTGGAATAAGCTGCCATTAAATTGAACAAAGTTACGAAAGTAACTTTTGGTTAAGTTAGACTAGCTATTCAATCGGCAGAAGTTAAGTTAAACTGCAAGACATCAAATTAACAAATCAATTTAAATTAGACCATTAGATCATAGCTCACGCTTAGGTTCAGCTACATATAACCTCAGACTAAATAATGTTTAGAAATGCATGTCAACTATAAGGACTGTTTGTTTGAATGTGGCTTACGTTCTTTTAAAAAATGTATCTATCAAAGTTCAAAATCGTCTATCTCATATCTCAAATAGTCTTATACTCATATCCCTCCGTTCATCTCCGTTGACAAGGTCACACAAACAATTCACCAACTTCACCGATGGTCGAACTGGAGGAGGAAGTTTACTTAATTTGATCATTTTCACACATTTTCAAGAGTGCTGTGTGGGCAGCTGCGAAAGCACAGGGTTAAGTAACACTTGTTTTCCATATCTGTCAAATTGTGGGATGGACTCAGCACCGCACAATGAGACGCTCACTTGTGATCGCAAGAGTAGCCGATGGTTAACATACCGAATTGGTCATAGCGCCATTGTCGCCGATACTCAGCAACTGTACAAGTCGGACCAGTCTATTACGCACCACTGACAGAGCAGTAACTGATTTTCCCACCGTTTGAAAGGCCCCAAACGAGATGTCGCTTATGACGCACGAGGCCTAAGAGCGAAGGATTGTGTTTGCATTTCAACATACCACGATAAATTGACGCTTCATGATCTAAGCACAAGTCTGATATACGTTATACGACACAATATATAATTACTAGCAAATATTAAGATGAGAGTATAATAAAGTATTCATTTTATGCCCGGCAGAATATCCTTATTTGAACCACATTTTAGCAATTAATTTGAGACTTCTTCAGAACACTCAGCGTCATCCAAACCTATTCAAAGTACCACATCTTGCACATTCTGGCACGAGCAACCTGAAACGCTAGGTACAATGCTGAGCTTAGGCCATACTTTGGTACTAAATTATCGCTAACTAGCAACACGTGCGTCCATGCCATTAGCCATCATTAATACTGCTGGAGAATTACGCGAGAATGGGTGACGGTGCACTGTATTGAATGAGTTTGAGAAATTGAACTACAGTCTAAAAATCAACAAAGTCAGTTCATTGAAAATGTTGTAAATTTCCAATTACACTCAGGTGTACGCAAATGAAGATTTTTCCAGTAAAAACTTGAACATAGACGTTTTAAATTAAGAGCATAAACACATTATACTACAACACACAGCTAAGTTAAAGTAATTTTCTTAAACTGCACAAACATAAAAATTTGCAAAGCAATGGAGCAAAATCAAAGTTTTCTGATTTAAATGTAATGTAAGTACGATCAACAGGCCTGCCAATCGTAAGGATGCGAAACTACACGCGCCTAGGCAATATTCAAATATTTATCTTACGACCCATCCTATCCTTCCCAAGTATATGCAGCTGGGAATTAGTTAACGCAATGTGTACAGAGAGTACAGCGCATGCTAAGGTAACCGAGCAAAGTTACGGAGAAGTTGCAGTTGCATATACGAGTAGTTGATGCTTTCACTTTCGGCAAACACAGACATCTGCTACGAATTGAACCGGTGGAAGTGAGAAGATGTCACTTCATATCCATGACTCACCTGTAGAAGAGAAAGAAGAGATATTTATTAGTAAACTAGGAAAACGTTGATATACTCTTGACAAGAAAAAAGTATACTACATAAAGTAAAAACAAGCGTCGTTTTTTAGATGATCGAGCAAAGATTCTTGTTATAAAAAAAAACTACGGTTTGTTTTTTACGCTATCTTGACTCTTGCCGCAGAAATGTGAGTAACAGCAAATATCTTATTTCGTTTTTACTTTTCCGTACCACGACAAAACAGTACCTAGTTGCAAAAACAGAGCACCACAGAGAGCTGGAAGAAAATCTCAACTCAGGGAAGTTGAAACGACCGGACGGAACAGAGTGCTTCCATCATTGCTTATCAAGCAGTTCGTATCGTTTGCTTGAGTGCAAACTTATGCCACACCATTACACCGCGATTATCGCTCATGGAAATTGAAGTTTCTAGTATCTGAGGTATTTTTTTGAACATCCGTGTTTCCACCTGACACCAGCAAGCGGTCGGAAGTATGCTTCCTTTTCTTTTAGTCTTTTTTACAAAAAATAATACACATCACCCCAATAAAACTCAATAATAAGAAGGCCAACTCAAACCTACATGATCTATTAAACTTTACTATAATCATTTCAATTACATGAATACGTTGTACCATACCATAGTTGCTTTTTCCACACAAAAAAATCCATCCTACAACATCAAACAAACAAACAAATTGATTTTACAAACGAAAGAGAAACACATGCCATCTGTTTTGCATCGAGTTTTATTTTCTTGAACCATTCAAATTATTGATTCTAAAAGTAAAAATAAAACGTCTCGTTCGTTTTTTTAAATCCTCTACAAAAAAAATATAAAAAAAATCTATGCAACGAGTTTGCCGGAAATGTGAACCAGGTCGTTTAGGGCATGACGGTTTACTTTCAATGCGGCCAAAACAAACAAATCGAAGCTAACGATCGTTCTGGAGTGGTGTTTTGTCGACTAGACGATTTGTACCCGTTGTTGTTCCATCCACGGAGGCATGATTGCAATAACAAGCAGCCCGGTAATCGATCGATATCTGCTTGCGGCCCCGGTGATAGAATGACATTTGTGGAGCGTAGCATAGAAACTGGAACAATCAACAACAAACAAGCTTGGTTCATTCTTGTTGTACACTTTCGATTGCATTCGATTATAGTTTGGCAATAATTTTACTTCTAACGGAAGGATTCCTCCGATGGGCACAGTTTGGTTTTAATGTCGATGCCAGTAAGTAGGTAAGTATCTGACCTATCTTATCAAGTATTTTTAATCGATAAAAGACAGAATGATAAAACCGAACCGTTTGTAAAGGCATTATCACAAGGAGTGCACGGCGGAATGAACACTCCGTGGGCTGTAACCTTAACTGCTTTCGATACAAATGTTTGCAAGTTTGAAAAACAGCACACCGTCACCGCCATAAGTGACGCATCTGAGCTGTTTGGAATAGATTCCACCACCCAAAAGCAGCTAACTGTCACGTGGAGAGAGATCCACAACAACGCGAAGGTCACGAGAAGGAAAACCCATTAAATTTTCTTACCTCCTTCGTCCCGTGGTCGATAGGATAGCGAACCAATAATTTCGAAAGGAGACTGATAGCAAACTATACTCGTCAATAACATCGGTTGAAAGTGGATGCTTCCATCGAACGTAACATCAGCCGTGATTACACAATCTGAGATTAAAATCAATCAATCCTACTTGTTGGCTTGGTTATAGAGCGAGAGATGTAAACTATAGACCTGTTTTTTGCAAAACATGCTGCGAAACCGAAAGATTGTGTTAGGTTGGCAATGGTTCAACTGTTAGGAATGCGCAAACATTCCATGATCGAAATTTGAGTTCATTCTCGGATATGTGCGTCAGGCAGGTTGATAACTGCTCCGTCAGACACTTTCGCTTAGGCATCATATCAATCATAGCCCAGACACATTCAGATGTCGGAAAGCTTCCGCCGGAAAAATGCAACTCAACCGCAGGTCGTACAAATGAGAACGTATGGAAAATAATCACACCCTACATTAGCGGACGACTGCAGATGATGTGAAACTTCAAAAAGAAGCAAAACATTACACACACACTGTACACCATATCGTGAAATTGATAAGCATAATGGAGCCGAAAAAAAACAAACGCGTGAAAAGTGAAAGGTTGCCCATCTTGTTGGCTCGATTTCACTCATTATAAGTAATGATAAGCCTTTTTTTTGCTTTGACTTGAATTATAAAAGGAAACATTAGCAATGGCACATGCGAGCGGATACTGGAAAGCTGCAAAGAGATAATAATTTCGACAAAGGCTCGCGAACCTATTACCGCTGCCGCACCTCAAACGCTTCAACTTCGACCGCTTCACAATAGGACGGCGAGAAGAGAGCGAAAAAGTTAGAGCACGATAGCGACGGAGCGTTTACGAAAAATCAAGAATTTCATCATTGGACTAGCAGAAAGCAGAAAGGAGACACAAAAAAAACCCGAAACAAGAAAACAATCATGACCTTGGCCTGCATTTCTTTTCGAACCACTTTGGGATTTGTTGTCGATGCTTGGTTAGCCTCAAGTAACCGGTGGACACTATGGGCCATTTACCATTTCTCCACACCCCGTGCGTTAATCTGCTTCGTTTTCATCTTTTGTCGCTTTTCGGTTGACCTTCGCCCAAGAAATGAGCGCTGTTCATGCCTCCAAAACATGAAACACAGTGTCAAAACCAAGCCTCTTTCGTACAAAGCCAAGCGTCTTCAGATGAGCCCACTGCTGCCTCTCCCCAGGGGGATGCAAATTAGCTGACCTTTGCATGTCTTGTCTCACGGGAAGGGTCCGATGAACCGTTAACGACAGAGCCATACGCAAAGCATCTCTCGCTCTACCACCGATTAGTAGAAGGATTCCACCAAAATATATTTTAAAAAAACTCCATCGGACGCCGATGATGTAGCCGCCGCTCCGCGGTCCAATGCGTACACACATGAGCGAGCAAAAGAAAGGAAAAGTGCAACCAACATTTACGCTTGAAGGTCTTCCAACCGTAGATGAACGCGTGGAGAGCCTCCTCTCATTGATTACGACATCGCTAACCGGACGGTCCGGGCAATATACGAAGGTGTGTGTGTGTCTGTGTTTGTGACGGCTGCAGACACCACACGTGAGACACGTGAATGATTTTTCGGTCTTTTTTCTTTCATGCATTTAATTTATTCATTTGACTCTCGAGAGCGAGAAGCAGAGCCACCCCAATTCCAATTCAATGTCAACCATGGCCTACCGTTTATCTTCAGCATCGCCACACGGACACATTTCCGATATCGATAATTTACCGAACTATTACATACAGGTTTTGTTTAATATCGGAGAGGCTTTTGTACATTTTAAAACAGATTATTTTATTTTTAAAACATAAAACAATATCTATTTCACAGGTATCCTATGAAATGAAGTTTTCTTGCAAGAAAACAATTAAGTGGAAGAATCATCTATTTTTGTGCCAATACGAACGGTGTGTGGTTGAACCATTTGCTAGGAATTTTCTTCCACAAACAAACCTTTATTTTTTTTTTTGTAAAGACCGTCATGTTAAATAATTGTTTAACTAAAGGATCTTTTTCATATCTTAGATTAAAACCATACTAAATAATTTGCGAAATAAGTGAAATTCCCAGAAAAAAAACATAATACATATACCGTCCACACGCTGAGCATAACACATGCCTCGCATGTCTAATTTACAAAACATGTTCAGAAAAATATGACCTCATTTCTTAGAGAAATAAGCCCAATGAATCCAATCCAATTAATTGATTGTTTGATTATGTTTTCTATCCACATTTCTGATGATATAGCTAACTAAACGAAAAATATATTCCGCGAAAAATGGAACTTCACTCGCAGTGTAAAATCAATAATGTATTTTAAAAGAAATAGCGTTTGTAATGCTTCTTGACCTTGGCTTAAAAAAAGAAGCGTTTACCGCCCGGGTTTCAAGTGAAACGCATCCATTTCCCGACGATGTAGTAGGATGCGGAGCGTAAACAATTGAAAACCACGCTTTGCACATCCCGTAACAACGTGCGCGCTCGTGCGCACACTAACCGAACACGCGTGTAATGGTCAAACAAGAGAAAAGAAAATCTCTGAACTAGAATCGACATACAGCGGGGATACAGCGCGAACGGATCCTTCCGACATCGTTGGATGTAGGTCACTTCCGGGCAATGTTTGTGGAGGCGGTTGCAAGAAAAGACTGTTCTGCTTTTCCCCAACGATCGCACTTTTCCACCTACTGGGAAGCGGGGGAAGAAAATTGCACTTTTACCTCCTGCAGCTATTCTTCCCCCTTGTTCTGATAGTGTGTTTTTTTATAGCTTTTTATATCCACACTCCCGCTAAGAGCCAATCACCCGTGTCGGGCTAGCCAAAACGAGGGCGCATCATGTGACAGTAACTCGACCTATGTTTAGGAGTTGGTGCAAGCTTCTCACTCATCACGGCGATGTTCATTTATTACAACTAAGGCACTGTAATGCAATCAATGTAACAAGCTGCCCATTGGAAGTGGAATGAACATTATCTTCGCTATAGGGAAAATAATGTTCTGACTGATTGAAAGCAGGCCGTTTGGTTCGAAAGATACTGTTGAGCAAACGAGCAGCCCAAAGATTTTAAATTATTCGGTTTGAATAAATTGAAATTGTTTTTCTGTAAAAAAAATGGTACATGCGTTTCTGAAAATAAATGTTAATAAGATTCCAGCAATGTAAGTAATTGAACTTCCTTCACTCTTACACTTTTGAAATTTCTCGTTTATTTGAGCGTCGCTTATCCAGATTTACATAGATTGAATCCCTTTGTTGACAAAAAAAATTATCTTACAAATAGCGCGAACATTACGAACCAACCAATGCAACAGGCCACTTTAACCAAATGCCTTTCCAATATGCTCCAAGTCAGCGTAGGCTGCTCATACATTCGTGGGCTCCATTCTTAGCTCGTTCAATACGACCACTGCGGAGTCGTGTCTAAGGCGAACGGTTCGAAACAACCCGGCGATGACTGGCAATCGACCACACACACGTGCAACGAAAATCGGTACTTCTAACCAGACAAAATACAGCAAAACCCCCACCTTAAACCCAATGAAAGCGCTGGAAGTGTATTAGTAAAGGCTTCATGTTGATGGTACCCTACGTAAACTAGCAGACCGCTCGGCGCAACCAATTCTACTAGTGGGGCCCTTTCCGTTTTAGGTTCGTAGGCTGAAATTTCAGCCTGTCAGCTGTTTGCATTGTATAACAATTTTCGAGCAGCTATCTAAGTGGGTATAATATACAGGTGTGCTTATCCCAAGGTGAATGAATTTAGAAGGCTGATTTTTATCGCTTCTGTTTCTGAATGAAGATTTTAAGAGTGTTTTGAGTATTCATTAAGCCTCCAGAAAGCTTGTTTGAACAAAAGTTTTAACCCATCCTGTCAAAAAGTGATAATCAATTTTGGTTATAAAAACATGCTATGATACCACATACACTGGACTACATACACTTTGATTCTGGATTTTATCACCAGATCTCTTTAATGAACCTTGCGATAAATGTAAACACCGCCTTGTTTTGTCATTTTTCGATCAGGTACTCGAATCTAATTCTAGCTTTGAGGCTAGAATAATCTAGACTGAAAATTGCAGGTTAGTTTTGTATGAAGTGTTTACATGATTTCGGCCTCCAACTGTCAAACTGCATACAAAAAGCTGACTAGAATCGTGAAGGGCCCCAGTGATGGAAACTGGTAGATATAGAGCTTCTATTAGAACAACTATTATGTGGAGTTGTCATCCATAATTCTGTGTCTATTGTCCACAGTAACTTTTCCTTTCGTATAATAAACATCCAACTCAAACATAACACAGCATAACCCAAAAACTGACCAGTGACGTCATTTAATGACATTTGATTTTGACTTACATTTGGGATAACATTGGCGATGGAACTCAGTGAAAATAAGACAACCATTTGTCCAGAGCTCGCGCCTAATTGGACGGTGCAATATTTAATTAATCTACTCCCCACAGATAAACAATGCCATGCTGTGGCCTAAAACGACTCAAGGGTAATTTAAAGTTGCAACATGCCCGTTGCTGCTGCTGCTGCTGCTGCAACGCTTGGTCCCCCAAAAACTAGTGGTAAAGAAAAGCGCTCCCTCGCCCCAGCGGTCGCACAAAGCGCACACGGCCGGCGAAGTGGAAAAGTTTTGCAATCATCCGGCGAAGGCGTAACATCTTTCAACCGTGACAGAGGTGACGTTAATGCTGTCGTGAAAGGGGAAATATAAAAGGAAAACCGAGGGAAAACAAACAAACGGAGCGGAGATCCCCACGAATGCGTTACGGCATGTTGTTGGAAAGTCAACGTTGCTAGCGAGTGCACGTAACCTTTTGGCCCGTAGACCTTTCGGTTGCTCCGTAGAGGAAAGACTACGTGCAAGTCAAAATCGGTTAGAATGCTTCGTGCAGCTCGGTGTTCTGGAAAACTCTCAGCCAAATGTTAGGTGAAACGATTGGAACATCGGAAGTGTTGCCTATCATTCACGGACGACAATAACTTTCCAATTCGTTTGCTTAGCGATTAGGATGCTTGTACAATGGGAAAAAAATGAAAACATGCGACCTCCAGGATTGCATTGCAGCGTTTTCACATTTTCACTATTGCTCAAACAAAACAGAAACAAAAATCAAACAGAGAAGCAGCCCATCGCTTAACTGGACGTAGCGTGTTACTTCACTACTTAAACCGCGACCGGTGGGCAATAAATGCCGGCTGGTTTCGCGGAATGTGTGTGCGGGTGCTGCCTGGGCACCTTCTTTTGGCAGACCATGGCAGTCTATTACTACTCCCTTCACCATTGCTTCACCGCCGGCGAAGTGCCAGAAGACGAGAGACGACGGCTGTCGGTCGGACGGAACATTATGTAAGCCAAGCTAAGAAGCTAAACAAAGTCTCTCTCTCTCTCTCTGTCACTTTTCATTTCTGACAGCTGGTTGATATTACGGTGCAAAAAGCAAGGGAAGGCAACCGCAACGTTTGGCATAATAACTATGCTGAGAAAACATTCCCCAACTAAACCCTGGCTAGAAATGACACCTCTCTCCCGAGCTGTGCTGTCTCCAATTCAATGGTCTTGTGGTTTTAAACAAGCACACGTACATACATGCAATCGCAAAAAAAAGGTCAACGATGCTAACAATCCGTATTACGAACCATGCACAGAGCCCCATGCCCATGCAACCAAGCGCTTAATGACTCATGCTAACATTATGCACATTGTTGTGTTTTATGCTTGTGCCGCTGCTGCTATGGTCCCGGCCAGTACCACTACCAACACAAGAATGTACAGCAAAAATGTTGTTGTGTGTGTGTGTGTGTGTGTGTGGATGCTTTAAAGTACCTACTAAGTGAATGGCAAATCGTTTACGTTTAGTTTAGTTTTTTAATATGCACGTTTGTAGCTTATTTTAAGCAGCACAAGCGCATTTAAACATTAATTTAGTCATTTGGGTCATTTTATACACTTTTATACAGAACAACTTGTTTGCTCTGCTCTGCCGCTGTCCTAGCGGCACTACCAACATCTTAGACAACTACCAACAGTGACTCTAAAAAGTTTGGGATCTCGAGATCAGGCACGAACGCGGAAGCACGTTCCCGAGCGATTCGTCACGCGACTCAACACGCAGGCAAAGGGTAAATGGTGTCTGTAAAAACGCAACCAAAAGGGGAGAAAGGGTTGCCACAACGCGTTTGCTCGCAAACTCCCCAAAGCATTGAGAAACGGGCACACGCTGAAAACAGCTTGTGGAAGAGGTTCAAACCACACGCACACACTCTCACCCGCGAAATCAAAGGCACGGGAGATACGACGAGCAAGCGAGAACGAGAACATCCAAACCCAAACATGCTCCACCGTAATGATCGTGATGATGATGATGATGATGATGATGATGTGATGGTTGAACCATACACGCATGCGCACGTTAGTACCTGTGTATGCTCGGGAGAGTATGTTGCTCGCAGCAGTTCGTTCCTGTGCCGTCCAGAAAGTTGCGCCAAGCCACAGCAGCGCAAACACACAAAGCTGTGCAAAAGCAAACGGGCTCAACGCAACCGCCGAGTTCAAGGAAAAACGTTGAACCGAGCGCGCGCGGCCGCCCATCCGAATGTTTATTTGTGGCTGCTGCGTGTACATCTGGATGTTTTAGTGTGGTTTTTTCTTTAAGCCTTTCTATTGGACCCCCCCCCCTCTATTGGAAGGTAGGCAATAAGAAACTTCTGGTCTGGTTTTTTCACTGTTTTAAGATAGTTTCCATATTTTAGGTTTCCAGGCTGACGTACGAAGTAGGATTAGGAGAGTAGAAAATTTGAATTAAATTGTGTATATGTTCAACAGTTGATTTTTTTAAAATAATTTTAAGCTTCTTCTTCTTCTTCTTTTGTGGAGCAGGATGTAGTCTTCTATGTTTTATAAAGCCTATGCTTAATAAAGCCACATTCAAAGACGTACCGCTCTTAGGTTTTCGACTGCCTGAGTCATATACCTAGTTTTAAGCTTTGTTGTAAAGAATAATTAAGTTATTGGTGAAGCTTACTAAATGTTTATTTGTAGTTCATACAAGATGACCCTAGCACCATCAAAGCAGTAAAAACGTGGCAGCAAACAGTACAACTGAGACATTGCTTTGGGCTGCCGCACTTTGCAGTGACCTAAATCACGTTTAACGCAGTGTTGACAAAAAAAAAACGAACTGTATGAATGTTAATGTCTTATTTTCTATCTTTAACTTCATTCGAAACGGCTGCAACGTGCCAGATTTCTTTAAAATAGGCCTAATTTATTCATTTCTCAAATGTTTAACGAACTGCTATGTCTCATTTGGTACACTTAACGCAAATGTCAAATGAAATGCATGGTCTTCCCAACTGATGTGTTTTTTAATGCAAAAAATAATGAGCAAATGCTGTGGGCCATATAAAAATCAGTTTTTCACGTAGCGAGGAAACAGAAATGCCCTTTGATTGCCCTTAAAAGATCTTTAATGAAGTAAAAATATAGTGTTGATCCATGCGTTACGTTAATTCAAACAAAGTTATAGTATTTTTAAAGATCAAATTTGTCAAAAAAGACGAAACATGTATATTCAATGCGAAAACAGAAATGTAGCTCCGTTAACGATTCCATACTTTCCCAGCGACACATTCACGACTACACGACAACGACTACATACTAAACCCACCCGGCATGAAGATACGTGCTAACAACTGGTGATTTTTATCAACCCACAGATGAATCGAAATGGTTAACAGAAAAAGCCCGAAGTGTTTATACACCACTTGCGCAAAGCAACCACGACGACCTCAACCACACCTGCCGACCCGTTCGGCAAAGTCTTCAAGAATGAGCATAAAACCACGCCTTGCCTCTTATCACATGATTTGAAAATGTTTATTTTTATCATTTCCCACAACGTTTTGGTAAGCCAATCGCGAAATACGTCTCCGCTCCCCATCACCCCACTAGCACCCGTCGTCAAATGGCCATTTTCCTATGTTTCTGTGTGAGGTTTTCTTAATATTTTTTTTTTTTTAGAATTTTCATCTTACCGGCACAAATCATGTTTTCATTTCATCCACTGGTGCCAAGAATAGCAAGCAAAAAAAAGAAAAAACTCAAACTGTTGACGTCTAGCACCAAACGCGTTAACAATTTACGACCATCCACAACAACGCGACACACCCGGACACAAACGCGTGTAAGAGGCCGATCGGACTGGGTGTACGTGTGCTTCTCACCTTTTCCGTGTGCGTATTTCGCACGGGATTTTCCACGGAGAGTATTACGCACCGCGATTAACTGAGGAAATTGGAAAAGCGAGAACAATTTGTTTCATAAAAAAAACAAGAAACAAACAGCAAAAATAAAAGTCCCCAGACGGACGCTTCTTCTCGTTAGGGGCTAACTAAGGTTAAGGTTAAGGTGGGCGAAAAAAAAGAGATAATTCGATCCCGTTGGCAGATTCGTCAGTGCCCTTGAACGTTTTTGTCGCGATGAAGTATGACACCCTAGGCAAAAGGTGAATGTACGCTTAACAACCGGAACGCACAAACCGTATGCTATGTGTGGGAAACAGCAGTACAGTGCTAGGAATTAGAACTTCCGTCGAAAAAGGTAACGAATGAGTTCGGTAATATTGCACATCTTATCTTTTCAAGCTGGTCGTATAGGGACATTGATCTAACCAGTTTTATTAACAGCCTAATAGTGATTTCATTCATGCTTAATGTTGAACAAAACAAGCAATTAAGATATGCCACTTTCAGTCCATCTACAGCCACCTACACATCAAAAGCAATCCTTATATCTGCGGCATTCGTTTAAAGATTAAGAGCTTTAATATCCAATGGCTTCGAAACCTGTCCCATAGATCGGAGGAATCCATTGGAGCTGGTAGGTGATGTTTAGTTTTGACAGATTGATATTATTTCGTTTAAAACGAAACCAATCTAAACATGGTCCATTAAGATGTAGGTGATGCACTGTGAGAACAAAATTCGTCCTATCATTGTGTTCGTAATACACACATTAACATACAAAACGTCAGTTTACTAAAAAAGAGACAGCTATATAATTCGAGTGTTAAAGAATATCTCACCAGGCTCTAATAGCACCCGGAAACAGGAAACAACTTTATATGACATAGAAGAAAAGTGCTTCATCGACGACCACGACGTCAACCGGGACAAGCAGGCCGGCTGAACAATCAACACGAGTGCTAGAGCTTGAACGCACAGTGTGGTCAAAGGTCAAGGCAAACACACACAGTCCAGTGAACAGCTTGATTGAATGGTTGCGTTTGTTTGTTGTCGAAAGCGGGTGTACTAACACTCGAACATGACAGCACCGTAGAACTGTGTTGCACCCTACATTTACAGATATCCCGGAACAACAGCTCGTTTTGTGTACCATTAGTATCACACATATTGTCTAACTAGTAGCTATAGCAGTATCATCATTCTAAACGCCAAAATAATGCAAATTACTCATTCAATATTTTGTCAATTACAATGTCTTTTGACTTTTGACACTAAACCAACGTGGTATCTGCTGTAACTCGCCACGAAAATTTACTTCGCGTGTGAAACATTCTTTTTTGTATTGTTTTACACTACTTTAAATATCATTTACCTAAATCCTAAATGTATCATCTAATAGCAAATGATTCACAAAACGCTGAGTTATTTTTAGAACACCCCAAGGAACTACACGGCGAAACGGTCCATGGTAAGGTGACGCATTTTGGTGACGTTCCTAGTAGCTCAAATCAATACTAATGATAGGACACCAAATTGAACCCCACGCAACCATGTACAAAATTAAGTGGTCCGTTTGATTCTATTTGTATCACACACAAACAGACCATTTCCTAGGCATTATTCGACGAATCACAAAACTACTATAATTAGTTTGGAAAATGGTTAAACAAGCGTCACATTTCGATCGCTTTGCAGTAAATGATTTGTGATCGAATTCAGTCAAAGTTGTTTGAATTTGGGTAACGAAGTTTGAGCATTATGCCAGGAATAACATCCGCCATGTACCAGGTCGTACGATGTAGCAGCTACTGCAAGCCATAGCTTTACTTTAGAGATCTCCAAAGTGCAAATCATATCATGTGCCCCAACAAGTTCCCAATTTCAGAATGTGATGAAATCAAAACCAGTTTACCTGCTCTTTGGTTTATGTGCAGGAATTTTAGCACCAAATCAAAACGATAAAAAATTAAGACTCTAAACAGGATATCCCCGGCAGTAACACTCTAGCCCGAAGAGTCCAAGAACAACGCAAGCAAACGTAAAGCCCCGTCTCATCTTTCTAACACATTCCCAACGGCACTTTTGCTAGGCTTGGCGTTAAAAAATCATACCACTTCTGTAAAAGGAATGAAATTCTCTTCGTGCCTGCAGCACGGATGGCAGTGAAAAACTAGCATTAACCCGTCCCGGAAGAAGCGAGGATCGTTCGCTCCTAATATGGCGCATCTGCTACCACCGCCGAAGTGGAATCGTGAGCAAGCACAATGGCCCCACTCAAGGATAATCTCGGTGTCCGTTAGCAATGGAACAGAGTGGCCGGACAAAGCAAAACGGTCCACACGACAACACCGCCAATGCTGTCGGACAAGAATAGTTCTTTGTGAAGAGCAGGGAAGAACCCATTACAGATGTGTTTTGTTTTAAATTACGTCTAATAAGCAGTGAAGTCGTTGCACGTAAGTATGGAAAAGCAAATTTAGTCACAGGTTTGTTGAAAACAATCACGGGGATTCTTTTCGCAACTAATGCAACTCTTGCAGTATGATTTGCAAGAACACTGACATGCCTGCGGGTCAATGTTCGTAATTGCTCTTTGTACATTCTTGGCAGAACAACAAACTCCAGCGTCTAGAAGAAAAGTGCTTTCGACACGCACAAAGGGGTTCGCCTCTACAAAGTGGCCCCTCCACCCCACCAGCCAAGGATCACCACACTCAAGGGACACAGTCCGTTGGCGGGTAAGAAAAGCAAAATAAAACCTGATCAATATCCGGAAGCAACGACGCGCTGACGACGATAGCGACGATGGATCGATGGCAATAACCGTACATACGCACCACCGTAAAGAAAAGTAAAAAAACACACGCCAGACGGATGGACAACAACACTGAACACCGTTACAACCGAGGAACAGAGATAGACACGTGGCACACAATGTGTGAACGAGCGGGACGGAGCGATATTATTAATTCGTGTAGCGTGGTGGGACATCGAGAATGTTATTTTTACTGTACCGCGAAGGTCGACCGGTTTCTCTGTAGACACTTCTGTGTTCACGACTGACAGTGTATGCCGAGACGCTGGAGACGCTACTTTGATCGGTGAAGAAACTGGCAGCGTTTACAGAGCGCCACGTTGGTCACACATTTGAAGCGGCAGCCGATGGACTAGGACCAGATTTAAGGAGAATATTTTTAACGACCTTTACCCGCTGATACTGTAAAAAAAATCGTTCGGTTTGTTGATTTTTGATCGCTTATGACCTTTCCCATGCTGCAGAAATAAAAAAGGACCAATTCTTTGATAAAATATTAAGTTATCTCATGTGTTTGAAAGGGTTTACTATTTTAGCTAACGATTTTATTGTATCGACGTATTCTTTTTGGAATACGTATGATACAGGGCTTTTCACTTGATTTCGCAAGCGTGGCCACGGTGAACGCAACTGCAGCATTTGACAGGAGAAGCGAATCAGTTGTTTTCAGAACGTCATCATGCTTAAGACAACCTTTGCACTTGATTGCACAAGAGCGGTACACAATATCACAATTCCAGTGCTGCGGATTCAAGCAAGTATTCAACTACATGTGTTTGAACGGATTCAGGTCAATTGGCAGCTTGAAAAATATTGTTTACAAGTTTTAGAGACAAATTGCACAATACTTATTCACGTAAATTAACAATTATAAAGGACGAATACTTTACCTCACTCTGTACCTTCAATTTTTGGGTGTGTGCATTACATTGAAAAAGGTTTTTAGGCGCTGGTTAAATGATTGCCACAAGCCGCAAAACCCTTTGTGATATTGTGTACCGCGCTTGCGATATTAAGTGCGAAGGTTGTCTTAAGCGTGATGACGTTCTGAAAACAACTGATGCGTTTGTTCTGTCAAATGCTGCAGTTGCGTTCAACGTTGCTACGCTTGCGAAATCAACTGACTGACGTGCCTAGTTTTTGAGACATCTTACTACAAAAAAAAAATCACACAGATTCGGATAATAGTGAAAATAACACAAGCCATGTCATAACGGCAAAGCGAATCATAGAATGAGGTCGCACAATTTCAACTTAAACCCAACTCCGACAGCGTGCTTTTCGGTAACATCATGCTCAGTTCTGCGGTTTTTTTTTTTTTCTTTTTTTGCGAGCCATTTTCGCGGCATAATTGTCTTCGTGGCCCACATTCGATAATCGCGCACTGCACGGCTGCATGACCACCAGACGATACATTACATACTACCAGCCCACCACCCGCTTCACTAAGCAGTGACACCACCACCCTCCATCACGGGTGTGAAAGACACCCGCCGGACACTCCCCCCTATACTAGATGCATTTTTTTTTAAACAGTCTGCTGCTGGCAGTAAATCGGGCAGATGCAAGCAACCGCGTAAAAGCGAAAGTAAGAGCAGGACAGATCCAAACAATTGCACCCAATAGACGAAGAAAGAAAAAAAATCACAACGAGTCCACTGAAAGGGAACGAACTCGAATTACTAATGCAAGCAGCACCCCCGTCCCCTGGCCGTCCCAAATGGCCCCAGTGTTTATCCAGTCGTGCCACCACCGATGCCACCACCGCTACACCGCCACCGGATTGGTAGCGCAGTGACCATCGAAGCAAAGGCAGAGAGACACCGCCATTACGCCCATCAAAGCCACACGAAAATTCGAAACGATCACGGGTGACGACCATACACACACCCCGGTGGGCACGGTGAGAAGCAGTAGAAGCAGCAGTAGCAGCACCAGCAGTTGCCCCTGCCACTGGTGGTACCAAATGTAGGTTTTCCATTTCGCGTCCATTCGGATTGCCGCCGCTTGATGTAACGGACAATAGATGATGTACACTGTCCACGCCTCCCCGCACCATTCCAACACTAACGGCGTAATCGATCGTGCAGCGAGAAACTGTGGCGTTTTCGAGCCGAAGCAAAAGTGTAACGCCATTGCCAGAGCCCGCTGTAGTCGCTCATTAGACCAAATGGAATGGCACGGGGGGGCACGACGTAACACAGGTCCGTGAATATTTTACCCATAACGCTTTTAACAATAAAGCAGTGACGTTTAATCGATCTCACGAAAACTCTCTCTCCTGCGCTGAGTCCTCCTCCTAAGTGAGCTTACGCAGACAGTTCTAAATGTACCACACACTTAACCACTTTTTTCCATTCGGACGTAGTTTTGGTGGAAAATGATTGACATCTGTCAAAAAAAAACGTGTAGAATAAATTTTTGGCAATGCTTTTTTCATTTCAAATACCATTAGCCACCGTCGCTTCGATCGATCGAAGACGCGGTTGTTTATTGCAAACAAAAAAAAAACCCAACGTTTTGCTCTCGCTTTCAGTGCACCTTCGTTGGTGCGATAGTTTATCGAAGGAAATAAACCTCGTTGCTGACAGCTAGCGCATACACTCGAAAAAAGCAGAAGGAGATTGTTGCGTTGTTGCATCGATAATTCGCGCCCCACTGCAAAGGACGCTTTCGTTTGGGGACGACCTTGAAGAGGCACGCAACATGAAGCGTTCATAACGCACTTTATCACAGTATTTACATTATATCTAAATTTTGTGGCTTAATATTTACTGTGGAAGTACATCGCACCCAGTGGTCGCCAAGTTTTACGATCGAAAGCGCTCAATTCTTTAAAATAAAAGTTTATAGCGTCCTACGGGCAGAGACAGATTTATAAATCATGCACAAAGGACGTGTGAGAGTTCCATGGAATATATGAAGAGAAAGAATATATGAAGTGGTAATATCAACTGAGAGTATCATGCGATTTGAATATCTTTGAAATATCCAAAGACACATTTATTATTTTATGAAATCTTTACAATATCCGGAAAAAACCTGTTTTCGAATTTCTCATTGGTAAATATTATTTGTACAGCAATAAAAACTCCAAGTGTCGCCTACCACTCCCAGGACACGTGGTTGGAAACAAAAGGTTATTGAAGAATGAAATTATTCATACAGCAAAAAGAACGTTCCCATGACGGCGGGGAACCCCGAAACGATCGAAGGAAAACACCATAAATCACTATACTCTCCGCCGCTGCAGCTGACCCGACCAATTTCCCAGCACGAATTTCCCTCCTTTCCGGTAACAACGTTCTGTCGTGGACCACGTGAGTGGCAAAGGTTCACGTTACCTGTGCCTTCTTCCGTGGGTGAGGTTGCAACGAGAAAAAAAGGGAAACAAACCGCCAGGATTACAATTGTCTCGGACAATGTGCCGTCCACATGTCTTCCCTGGGACACTAGTGACATGTGACGACAACAGCACTGGTTTGCCCTTGCACCGGAGTACCAAGCGTGCACCTATAGCCGAAGGAAATTTGCCAACGAAAGCAACCACGGATAGAACGTGAGGGATTAGGCCCGGTCTGCCGGAGGTCAACGGACACACGTGGGCTAGGCGTAAGTTTGTCACACGGAGAAAAGAGAGATAGAAGAGGGAAAATACACGTATAAAAAATAGAAAGAAAATACACGTGGTACAGGCACGTTTTGCTTACCCGCCATACAATTAGCCTCTCTCTCCCAAAAACGTTGCTTTCCACGAGAGCATGTGTGTTTCTTCGCCTTTGCATTAGGGCGGGAACCGGGTATGCAAATATTGTCCACCAAGAAAGCTGCTCCATTCTTCTTCTACTGCATTATTGCTTTCCCGCACCATTCTGCATGCTTTCCAAACGTGCCAAAACACTCCAGCAGCTCGGAAATCGTTCGTATTGCAGGCGACGTCGCGTTTGCGGTTCGCTCCAATTGGTGCTCCATTTATCGACCAAATATTGACGCGACATTTGTCCCAGAGGATCGGGCCACGTGGTGCTTTGGCCGGAATCGGAGCCGTAAATCATTGGCCAAAGCGCTATAAAACTTTGCAACCCATCTCTTTCAAGCGATACCGTGTGACGAACGGTTGGCTGTTTTGTTACTCCATCTGGCATCACAAAAATAACTTCACATGACCCGTAAATTGTACCATATGGATGCTACGGCAGAAAAAAAACCCTATGGTTGCATTGAACCAGAATAAAACTCATCTCTGACGGAGATGCAAAGAAAAACAAAGATTTGCTCGATGATGACCCTGACCGTGCGCGATAGAAGGAGTTGCTGTAATGAGATTAAACCGAAAAGGAACGAAGAAATAAAACCTAATCCAAAGCAGACACACGCGACGTTCTGGCGTTTTTTGCGTGTTTGCATGATACTAGCTTTTTGCTTTGAAAATCGAGTGGCAGCGACTCTAAAACGTGCTTTTTCGAATACAAGAATCTACTTGTTAAGAAAAAAAAATAAGTAGAAACTTGTTTGATTGAAGTAGTAAATGACTCTTGGAGAAGGAATATGTAACAAATACAACAAAAAACAAAACAAGTAAAATTAATACATTAACAATTCAACTTTTTGATTGTTTAATAAAAGAGAAATTTACAAAAATAAAAGAAACAAATTATAAAAATGGTAAAAAATTGAAATCTCAATTAAACATATAAAATCGAATGACAAAGACGAGGGAATGGAATGAACCAGAACCTTCTCAACATGCGATGCAGTTCGCCAGCCCGGATGACGGCTCGCGGGAAATCAATACGAAGGCCACGCCGTACGGAAACTGTGCCAAGCGAAGTCGTCTTCGGGGCGGGCGCGGAATGTGTTTCTCACCCTCACCTGCACAACATTACCCATACAGCGAACAGGGTGAGAAGAGGGGAGAGGGTGGAAGGGTGATACTTTCACGGTAGAGTTCTGCTGTCCAACAAATCGAAATGGAGCTAGGGTGGATTAAATCAAATATGCTCTCGCTCTCTCTCTCTCTTTTTTTGTGTTTTATAGCGCAAGAGCGATTACGGGCCGAATGAATCTGTGTGTGCGTCTGTGTGCGTGTTTTTTGTGGAGCATTTCAAGCAGCTGGGCAGGCCCGAGCGAGAATAATGTTGCGAAATAAAAAAAAATTCAAAAGTAAACAAACGAACCTGCTCCGCACAGAGGGAAGCTGTGAGCGGAGAGCATTTTTTTGTGGTGCAACAATCAGGCCAGCCCCAATACGAGCGCACAGTCCAACAGAAGTGTTCGTTATCTAAACTGTGTATGTGTTTCTATGTGGATGTGAGACTACTACTCTCCAATACCACCGAATTGTGTCGTTTATTTTAAGAAGTTCTACCAAGCAAAGCGGTGAGAAAATCATGCCATCAGATGGGAAATCGGTCTCTCGAGTCGGGAAATTAAGCACGGCAACGAAAGTACGGGATTGCGGTAAAATGGCACCCAGAGCTCACAGCGTGTACAGTGAGCCCGCCCGTGTGCCCGTGTGGCGTTATGTAACTTTCTTTCTACTCTCTGTAACCATTTTTTTCTATCTTTGCTTCTGGCACCCGTCTGGTCGACCCGACCACCCTGATAAGTGGTGTCTCGTACGCGGTACCGTACGGCTAGATAAACCAAAACAGACACATGCATGAACTAGCGAACAGGACGAGACAGCAGGGAGGGCCCCTTCATGCGTAACTATGGCCGTTGCTAGGCCGCACATCGCACAACATGCGCTGCACACTATCGCCTTCGTTTTCGTTTCCTTCCGAACTGATAAACCCCCGTCTGTAGGTGAGTGTGTATGCATACAACGGAATCGTCGTTTGCGCTTATCAAGTGCGCTTATCCGCCCTTTCAACCGTCGTTGCCGTCGGTCACACGATACGCTCGTGCAAGCTCGTGTCGTAAAGGGAGTGTTTGTAGCACAGCAAAACAAAGAATACAGAAAAGAAAGCACCCTAAAAAGCAGCATCCGCAGCGTGGGACAGCGACTTACCTTCAGTGCAGCAAGATTTCCGGTGCGGGCTGCGTTAAACACGCTCTCCACCACTGTCGGTAGCATCGTACCGCTGTCGGCTATCGTTTGCTGACCGTCGGACGATTGTGACGGTTGGGACGAAGTCATGGGGGCGGCCCGTTACTTAGATGCACCTGTGTTTTCGAGACACACACACACACACACGCAGATCTTTCCAGTCGATTCTCAGAAGATACACACACTCACACACTCCCGGGCAACGTTGTTAGACGACCCTTTCCTTTCTTTGCTTTAGCCTGCTCTTCTTCTATTTTCCACCTCTATTGTGAATCTCAACGGATCTCACCGACTCACACATGCACAGAACAGAACTGGCACCAAACAACGCCCAAACACACAGAGACCAGGAACCACACGACAAACAACAAATCGACATACAGCAGACACACACACACCCACTACACCCGAATCCGCGCCTTTTCCAAACAGGCTTCACGTCACCTTTCTCGCTCTTGCTCACTCGCTCTGCTGCTTGATGCACTTCTCTGCTGCTTCACCACCAAGCTTCGTTAGCTTATCCTTTCTTCTGCCGTTGGGAATCCGTTTGGGCTCGCTAAAGCCAACTTAGCGTTATCCTTGCGTTCCTCCTCGCAGACCGTCTCGAACCGCTCTCCTTCAACTCTTATCCTCACTGATCGGTGGAACAGTGGAAGGCGTAACGGCAAAGCAGGACCCAATCGCTGGAGAACTCTCGTACGAACCAGGCTTCTAGTGCGCGCACACAATTACTGGAGCTGCGGGAAGGCGTAGCGACGGACGAGCCCCCTTATTATTGCGGCGCAAAATACAAACGAAGCCTTTGCCGCGGGTTTGCGACCACACACCAGCAACGCGCAAACACACACACACACGAAGTGTCCCTTCTCGGACGCTGTGACGCTCTGCAGGTGTGTCTCTCGTCTTACTACCGTTACTAACACTGTGCACACACAGACACACGTCGCGTGCGCGCGCTTATACACGAATGTCCCTAGGGAAGCTGCGAAAGGACTATGGCGTAGTAGCAGCCAAACACTACCACACGGCCGTTCTGGACCCGAGGTGGAGAGCCTGTTACTTCCGTTGCTCTGACTGCTCCTTTCCTTGCTTCCTGCGAAACACTTTTGTTCTGATGATGCGTCTTTTCGGTACCTTGGTACGGTTCGTTACGGTGGGTATCTTTTCTTTATTCCACTTGCCCACACTGAAGACACACAAGCACACACACACGCGCGCAGTTAGGGGCGAACACTCACACACCGCTAGATGTGTTCTTCGATTGCCCAAGATACGACGACAGCAGCAGCAAGTAGCAAACTCGTTTCACCCGACACCGAAAGATCCTTTTTGCTCGGACACCTCGTGATGTAGACACTTTTCTACTTACTGCTGAATTTTATCATGCCGTGCTGCGTATTTTTTCCCTCTTCGTATGGTGCGCGTTTCAAAAAGGTTTCAGCACAAATTTGTGTTAGCTTATTTTTTGCTGAATTACCTCTATGTACTTCTTTTCTTGTCTTGACGAGCGCAAATGGCTGGTGTGATCGCGTACGAGAGCCTCCGCTTTTTTCAGCTTCGACTAAGATCTCTCACAACGTAATGCGCGCCGTGTGCAGGTGATGGCAGTACCGAACCGTTCAAACCAATCACGATGGTGGGGAAATTGGCCAGGGCTGCTCAACGCCACGCTCTCTACGGTGCGCGGGTTGAGGGTCGTAAAATTGACGCTAGTTTGAGTGTATATAGCATGCAAGGAGTTTTTCCAGTATCCACAAAGCAGGTGGGATTCATTGAGCTTAATTTCTTTGTGTTTTGTTCTGTTTAAACGTGAAAGTAAGCTTTCCCATGGTTCTTTATCATCTGTCGTTATGAAGTTCAGTACCACTGGTAGAGAGAAACGAGGCAAAAGCGGAGCAAGCGGCTCTCTCTCAGAAAAATCCCTTTGTTCGGAGAGCTGGTTCTGAATGGCCACGCATGACATCCGCCGTAATTTTACAACCTCTATAGTGGTGTGCGATCAAAATAAACGATTTCTTTCAAGAGAGCACGCTTTTTGCTCTCTCTATCAGCTGTTCAGTTGGATTTTACTCCAGCTCATGGTGGCTCCTGGTGATATAAAATATGAAAATTATGCTAACAGTAATTGAACTGAACAATTTATTGCAACATTTATCGAACATTTAAATAGAGAAAACAGAAAATCGTGCTATATAAAATGACAAATTACAAACCACTCAAGGTCACGATTTCCATGCTCTCTTCAAACGTCAATCCGTTAAACGGAAACGTCAGTGCCCAAGCAGCAAATTGGGTTAGTTCAAACAGTTTGACAGCGCAAAACGGTTGATGCTAGTTTAAATTCTGAAATGGTAAAATGAACGCTACACTGTTTAATATTTTTGAATATCTCTTATATCATAGTTGGGAGGTGGTAAATTATTACGTAATTTACACGGCCTTACTTTAACTCTCTCTCACTTGTTGACCTGCTCACGACACAGCACGTGGACGTGGCATGGCCCGTTCAACAATCATTTTCCAGGATGCTCGGTCCCTAGCTGCAGCCTCCCATCTATGTAGACACCCGATCTTCGACACCCGATCTCGCCTCACCTGATCCAGCCATCGACTTCGCTGTACTCCCCTGTGCCTCATGTCGAACTGGAGGTCGATGTCGAACACCTTCTAGGTGGGGCATGAGTCCAGCATCCTCATAACATGCCCCGGCCATCGCATCCTGCCAGCTTTTGCCAGCGTTCGGTTCGCCGTACAGCTCAGCAAGCTCGTAGTTCATCCTTCTCCTCCACGCTCCATGCTCGAACACACCGCCAAATATGGTCCGGAGGATGCGTCGCTCAAACGGAGATACATTAAGTAGTATTTATGGAGTGTAACAGCTTTTTAGTGCAGCTGCATGAAGACCACTTAACACAACCACACGTTCCCATATCGATCGTTACTAATACCTGATGATTTCATGCCTACGACTATTTAACGAATTAGGTTACGAAATATTGAGGATATTAGGTCGTTATTTCATTTTCATTTCATTAACTTCATGTTATCAATCTCAATAAACAAAGGTAAATTGTATAGTTGCTAGAGCAGTATTTTTTATTCAGGATGTGCTTATTTCAAGATACACAAACAAACACTATGATTTTAACGTATCCCAAACTTCATAATTCATTCGATCCTACTAAAGCTTAGCGGAATTAATAAGCAACTTATGGTTCGTCAACGAACTCGGCTACCATTTCCTCAACGATTTCGTCGATGTTCTTTGTTTTACCGGTGTTTCCGTTACAGCTGTCCAACATTTTGGCCTTCTTCGCCGACACGCTGCTGTTATCATCGTCAATTATTTCGATTGAATGTTTCAAATTATTCTTTTCGCTGTTGGATTTAGGTGCAGATAGCTCTACGTCAATTGGCACTTCCATCACATCATCATCCTCCTGTTCCACATTCTGTGCTTGTCCCTGTTCCTCATCACTGTCCAGCACCGCCACCACGGCGGATTCACTCGTTTTCCCATCATCATTGTCATCATCATCGATTGGATGAATAGTTCCAGCATCATAACATTCTGTATCGTCGGGGATGTTGGCGATTGCGTTTGTCTTTTCCTTTGCTGTATCATCTAGTGAGGACTCGCTTACATGTTCTACCCATCCAACAGGTTCGTCCGTCGTTTGCTGTTCTTCTGCGTCAATAAATGACTCGTCGCTCGCTTCTGTTACGGCTAGTGATTCGTTAATTTCACCTTCACTTTCGTATGCTGGTTCAACGGCCGGCTCGCTAGGAGCACTGGCAGCTTTTACCGGCGAAGTACCAGATGCCGGTTCTGCGACTGATGGAATCATCACATCAGGGGAATCGTGCACTCCGTTGGTACCGTTCGTTACAACCACCTGCTTCACGGTGAACATCGCCAGCGGGTGATTGTCCTTGTTCGCTAATGCATCCTTAATGGCGGACTTGTCCGCGGGGAAGTACAGTGTTTCCTTCCAAGGATGTACCACCAGTTCCATCGTGCGCGCCAGTTCTGCAGCCACCGACCGAACGGTCGCACTGGAGTCCGTTGTTTGCAGCGTGTTGAAAATATAGCTAGCATACTGCAGCGGCGGTGGACAGTGGTGGTGTGGATTCACTATCAAAGCGGCAAAGGCACGGAGTAGAGCTACACGCACCTGGGCATCGCCGTACAGCCCGGTTAGCTGGTGGTTGGTTACCAGCGTAAAACACAGCGGAACGATTTTCTCCTGCAATAGTTTATGAGTGACGGGTTTGATGAAACATCCGGCGGACTGCAGCAGAGCGGTCAAACAGGCCAAAGCAGCACGGCACAGTGGCTCGTTGCCATGGTCAATGAACAGCTCCTTGTTTTCTGCCGTTGCACTACCACTAGAGTGGTTCTGGTTAAGTGCGGTTGCAGCATTTTGCTCCTTCTGCAGCTTCCTCTTTGCTCTGGCCGACAATCGCTTGTTGCTGGTGGCACCCATCTTGAGCGTTACCTCGCTCTCGTACGGCGTAATGTCGCGCATTATCTGTTCCAGCAGGGCTTCGTTTACCATCTCGATGTTACTGCCGTACCGCATCTTTTCACACCACAGCTGTACGCTGTCGTAGATTTTCGTTCGCAAGCGGATGAATGATTTTTTCGCACCTTCCGAGTCGTGGCTGTTGCTCTGGGTCGCTCGGAGACACTTGGAGAACATCTCGCAAATCGTGTCACCAAACATCAGCATATTGGTGCCGAGGGCCAGCACTAGCCCGTCCAACACCTCCAACAGCCCGCAGTGCATGGACGGTAAAAACGCACCGAATGCAATGTTTTCCGCAATCGGATTTTTGCCCATCGCTTCACAGGATACGGACAGCCCACGAAGTACGAGATTTAACGCTTTAAACGGGGTGATTGGCTTCCCCACCGGGTACGCACCTACAATGGCTTGATCAAGAAAGGTAATTAGATTGCAAGCGCGTATCGCGATCAAGTGCGCTTTACGGATAGGATTTCCGGTGGTTCTAATGTCAGGCAGCTTCAAACACTCAAGGTTTTCCTCCTCGTCAAACGTTTCCGGCGTGTGGGCAAAGATTTGATTCAACAGATCGTGTATCGTGTCAATCAGCTTCAGATAGTACTCTTCCCATGTTTTCTTATGCAGCGAACCGTGCTGTCCTCCGCCTCGGATTTGCTGCAGCAGCAGCAAACAGTTGGCCGTACGGTTGACCACGAACCGATCGGTAGAATCGACCAGCGAGTAAAGGAACGTCTCGATGCGACTTTTCAACGGCCCACAAGCACCAGCATAATGCTGCATGGCCAGCTCGAGGAAGCTCAAAGCCGATGGGACCGCCGACGGTTCTAGCTTAGGCCCGACGGATTCGAGGATTTTGGCCAGATTGCTGACAAACAGTTTGTGCAGCTCGGTCGAGCCCAGGGAGCGATGTAACAGCTGCTGAAGAAGTTTGTACACCAGTGGCAATGTTTGCGTTGGCCCACGCTGGTCGCATACTTTTGTGCAAGTGTTCAGATAGAACTGAGCCTTTTCCTCGATCAGATCCAGCGGGCAGTCGGGCAGCAGGTGGATGAGAATTCTTAAACCACGATCGCGCGTTCTGGCACTGGCTAGCAAGGTGCCTAGTTTGGTGAATATTGTGTCTAGATCATTTTCAGGCTGCAAAGCACGAAAAAAACGTGGTTGTGGTTAAGATTTTGCAATCTCTTCGCAATGCGGCTAGCGAATCGAGGTTTCAACTTACGTCTGACCAAAACGATTGATGTTCATCTATATTGTTAAGAAATGCGGTTAGTAAACCATCGTCACTGTCGAAATGGGTCCCAAATAGTTGCCCGACACCTTCCATCGTTTAAGGGAACGTATTACGAGACACGAAATACAGTAAAGCAATCACTTTTATTAATTTGTATAGAATACACGTGCACCGGCCTGAACGTAAACAATGAAGGCGTTGACAGTAACGTTCAGGGTTGCGTAAAAAGTTGATCTAATGTCATACTCAAATATCTGCATTGCACAGTGGGCTTATAATATTTTTCATCGTTTTTTTATAAAACACAAAAAATCTTTTTTATCACTTTACAAATTTTACTAATATTTCCACACCATTTTCTACACTAATCCTACGCTGCACATTCACTTCCAGGTATGGTTTGTTGACTGGAACTGACTGAATCGGTACTAGACCCGGACCCGGTACAAGTATCGTTCCAAATCCGCAACAGTTCCAGGTACTGTTTTAAGAAAATGTGTTAAATCGGGAGTTATTTCTGGATCAGTATGGGTTCATCATCAGATCCAGGACTGGTGTAGGTTCGTGATAGGTTCCAGGACCGGTATAAGATCATGATAGCTTCTAGGAAAGAAATGGGTTCATGATCGGTTCCAGGACCGGGATGGGTTCATGATCGATTCTTGGACCGGTATGGGTTCGGTATGGGTTCAGTTTATGCAGTTCTTGAAGAAGAATAGGTAATTTATTGGTATCAGGACCACTATGGGTTTGGTTTTGGTTTTAGGTTTTAGGTTTGTTCTTATGGGGTCGTTATAAGTACCTCATTTTAATTGCGTTTCGTGGTCATCAATTTCGGAGTACTCTTTAGAGGAGATTTTTCAAATTTAGTTGTGTAGCCTTGTAACCTGGCCAAATTAACTAGTTACTATAAATTTAGCCATCAGCAAACAGGTCACCAAATTCATAATTCGATTATTTTGATGTAACAAAGCAATCTTTAAGGTGGGTAGAACACGAGGCCTAGAATTTATTCCGAGAACTTTTTACATTCTCTACGCAAGTTTTGCAAACATAGGGTACTTTTTCGTTATTGTTGAGTGCAGTAAGTCTAGATAATTTAATTGTACTCCTTCGTCAACCGTGGTACTTTCTGATCCTAAGTCGCGCGAAACGTATCTCAAGAAGCTGTCGTACACTCTAAACAATTCTTATGGCGCCAGCGATCCAGTTCGCTTAGTTTGTCAGCTCCTTCAGTTTGTCCTCCAGCTCGAACTTCCACCGCATGTATGCCACCTTCATGCGATCCCACACGTTGTCGAACGAATCCATCGCGGGCCTCACATCCAGCAGGGCAAATTTGTACTTCTCGTCCACCATGCCACCGTCGTAGTAGTCAATGACGTAGCGCACATCCTTGCCACAGCGATCGATGATCCAGTCGTGTCGGTCGAACGGCAGCTCGTACCCCATCATGTTGCGAATCTTAGCCCGCGGGCTGTAATCGGTTGCCTTGCCGCCGAAGCTCTTCAGCCGTGGATTGCCACATTCGCGGGCGTGCAGCGCTTCCCACTTAAGTACCTCCTGCCAGGCCTGCTCATTGTTGGCGTTGTGTATCTTTATAATGTCGTCCATGTCTTTCTGAGCTATATCGTCCTTTTCCCAGCGCCAGCCCTTGCGCAGCATCGCATTCCAGAACATCTGCTGACTTGGGTACACCCAAAACTCCTGCTTACCGTCGGTGGTCGCTTTCGGAATCGACGACACCTGGCGCTCGGTAGGCAGTGGGAACGGTTGGCCCGGGGCGGGATTTTGATTTGCCGGTGGCATCATGTTCAGCGGGTTCACTTCCGCTCCATCGTGCTTAATCGGGCACTCGGATACGAGCACTGGTTGTTCTTTGGGTTGCTGTTTTTGGTGCATCGGACATTCGGGCGGAGGATTACCGGACATGGCTGCTTTATCGCCAAGCGGTGGATGTCCCTTCGGTAGTGCTGCATCTTCGCCCTTCGTCAATGTGCTGGGCACTATGTTCGAGGCAACCTTTTCAGCGGCAGACACCGTGTTTCCCATGGCTGGAAGGAAACAGTACCATAATGTAACTTTATGTAAATCTGGGCGCAAATTGCGCAGGTGACCGAATGGTAACACCGGTAGGGTTACATAATTCACTACGCATCAATCGAAGAATGGATATCTCTTCATTGTAATGTTTACCTGTGGGATAGACTCACTGGACGATTTGCTGATCAAACTCGGTTTAGTTTTGTGGTAAGTTTGCTAAAATTTCTCAAGTTTTCGTAACTTTGCTTTTCAATGTGATTTGTGTTGTGACAGCTGAACGAGGAGCTGCCATCCCCGTACAACATGGCGAGGGGTATTGACGTTCGGATATCGCTGCATCTCGCTCATTTTCTCTACCCGTCCTTTACATGCCGACAGTGCTCGTTTCAAATTGTTCTTACGCCAGGACTCCACAGAGCATAACACGGAGCGCAACATAACAACTGACAGTTGCCAAACGCTTGAGAAAACGCTTGGGAAAGGAGGTTAAGCGTTTCATTAACTATCGGTCATCGCAGTAGGTTGGTAGCTTTTCAACGAAAAATGAGCGGCCTACTAAGGATATTCAAAACATGCCCAAATAGCCAGAATTGCTTAAGCAGCTCATTTTGGCACGCTAAAGATCGCTGCTCTAATTCGCCTTTTGCAGTAGATAAACAGCATCAAAGTTCTATGTGGGTCTTTCAAACAGCGCCTAAGCAGCTTCCTTATGCCACGATGCCAGGGATTATTTTTCTTTGTGTTTTATTTTCAAGCAAGCGTCATAGATGAAATAAACAACAAAATTTGTTTGGTTTAAACACATATGTATTTTTTTAAATCTTTTGTATTGATAAATTACACAAATTTTTACACAATTTACTGATAATTCACAATCGCTTCACTCAATATTCATTCTTCAAGTAACGAATCTAACTTGTGCAGCAGCAATGAGATTATTGCCGGCGTCCGTCTTTGACACTTTGACAAGAGCCACCTTGAACCGATGTCATGCATTAAAAAGCTATAAAGTTCCACCAAGTTCAGTACCCTTTCTTAACAAGCCTTCAAGTTCCATCATGAACCCTACACATAGTGCTAATCAGCCGCAAAGTTCCAAAGAGTACCATGTGCCTGTTAAAAAGCTCCATAGTTCCGCAAAGTACCGTCTATCTCTTAATCAGCCACAAAGTACGACATCGGAACGATTTTTCGTTAAACAGCCCTAAATCAGCTATAAAGTACGAGCTGGCTATTTGGGATGGTACCGGCAATAAAGCGTTTTATGAAGCGTTTAGCAGCTGTCAGTTGTTATGTTGCGCTCCGTGATATGCTGTGTGGAGTCCTGGCGTTATGTGCCCTCCTCGCCCTCCCCGCCCTACTTCACGTCGAACGCTTCTTCCACATTTGTCCATACGTCTTTCGTTGTGTTGGTGACAATTTACGCGCATCACATATTGAGATGTGTGTGTTCTCGCTCATGCTGACATGCCATCTCTTTCGCGCATATGCACGCGAGAAAAAAACGTAAACAAACTTGGTGGTTGACTAAATTTAATGTGCGCAATTTTGTTGAATTATTTGCATCGGAGTCGATTTCAGTTAAGTATTAATGTAATTTAATTGATGGGTTAGGGCCGTAGGACACCTGCGCAGCGCATAGGACTTCAATTCAAAGAGATACACGCAACAATCAGCGCGAGGAAAGACCTGGATAAAACCGGATAACACATCTGGCGGCTAGTAAATTTGATATAAAATGCTTGATCTTAAGCCATATATTAACAAGACATGGTATTTCCCAAGTGCCACAAATCCATTAAACGACCACTAAACGGCTTCTAAACGACTCAAGCTTTCTACCTAAACGGAATACAGAAAGACTTCGTTTAGCAGGCGGCAAACGACTCATGCATTCTAAAAATAGCAAAAAAGCTGGCGTTATCTGTTTGTGGGATACCCCAACCAGTTGAGCCTTCATCGCTTGGAGGAGAGCTTTCTCATTTCCTTTGTACTGTTGTATGGTTTCGCATTGAAGTTATGCATCGCTAGAACTAGAACGGCGATACGATTGTTTAAATACTTAACTCCAATGGAAACCACCAGCACTGAAGCAAGTGAGATTTGAGGAATGGTTGTTGGTGTTGATATCCACGTATCTGACAACACGACCATTCATAGAGATTTTTGCTCGGAAAGTTAAAAGGCTATATAGGTCATGATTAGATTTTGGCTACCTCGTGGGTAGACCACTTTTTTATTTGGATTCCCAAGATGTCACAAAATACAATTTTTTACAATGTTTTTTATCACGGGTTACGCAGTTACGGTAGTACGTCCACTAGCGGATGAGAACGAAAAGAGAAGAGAACGCGTGGTGGGAACGACGGCTTTTATAATCTTTTTAACGGGAAATAGTTTAGTCTGGCTAAGTTGGTAACTATTGCTCGAATTAGGGTGCTCGAATAAGGTTGCTCGAATTAGGGTGCTTGAATTAGGGTGTTCGAATTAGAGTGCCCGATATTTTGAATTGACGGTTGACGTCAGCTCCGGACTGTGGTGAGGCTATAACGTGGTCGCCACAAGATGAAACTTGTCGAAACACATTATGTACAAGAAAAGGACAGCAATACAATGATGAGTTGTAATACGCCATCTATTGAGCAAACCAATGAAGCTATGGAGCTTTCATTTTTTTTTCTATTGATATTCAATTTTCCAGTCGTTTGAGCTTAATATGTGGCGCTTGGGTTTGCATCTTGCAGATCATCATTTTAAACCCCATGGTGTCAATGAGGGGGAGAGGTGATGGAGTGTATTTATTATTTGGCCTTTTAATTTTGCCCACCAACACAATCGCCAACCAGAGCGAGCTTTTTGGCGGCTATTTTGAACCCTCAAAAACCCTCTCTCGAAACGTCAAAAACCGTCACAACGACTTACAAAAAGCTTCGCCAGCGAGGGAAAATCGCACCGATTAGGAGCGTTGGCGAGCTCACAGAAACCGGTTTTCCAGTTCTTGTTTTGAGTTTCGAGTCCAGTTGTCACATGTTTTGCTACACGTCTGTCTTCGCACAGTTGCCGGGTTAGGGAAATAGATTTTATCATTTTTGCACATTACCAACGTTTTAAAATAAAAAAAAAAAAAAGATTCAGGATGCAGACAGTGAATTTCAATTCGATATCAGCAATTGCTTTGGTGCATACTTTTATCAAAATGTTGCAAATAATGATTGATACTGGAAATTATATAAACGTGAACAACATCCTTTTTCGCGGGTATATTCCAAAAATATAACAAGGTTATTACGATATTCAATTCAAGGCAAGAGACTCTGTATTAGAATTAGATGAACCAATAATAACGACTACCAATGCACAACAGGTAATCTGGAGACTTCATTGCCTGCGCTTGTTGATGTTGCATTTACCATAATCTCATTTGATGAACCACGTTTTCCTGGGATGCTTTCTCATGCCGGTGCTTATCGGTCGCTTGCACAGTAATGTAAGCGAGCGGAGAACGAAGCGCTGATACGCGTTATCGCCAGGCCAAACATCACTTCGATTGCAGTGATCTTGCCAACGCGTCTCGCACTCTATTTCATCTGTACACTGTACCGGTGTGCCTACAGTCACGCTCCTCACAAGCCAGTCGTCCTAAAGCGAGGAGCTATTTTAAGCACCAGTACCGGCCATTTCGTTTGTCAGCCGATAGCAGTCAGCCCTCAGGATGTGTAACAGCCTGTTGTTCGCCAGATCCATCGATAAGGCTCGCGTCGCAATCAATCCGTTGGCCATTGTGTGGTGTTTACTTCGTCGAACGAACTAACCGATGGACTGCACTTGATTGTTGGCCGCGTATAGGCGCAACGGACGATGCATATACGCTGCGTGAGATTGTGATCGCTGGGCGGAGTCTACAATGCAAATCCTCTTTCGAAATTAGTGAGCTTTACGATGAGTGGGATTAGGAATTTCCCAGCTGTGTGACTGCAGTTGCCATCCGTCATAGGAAACTTTTTTTTATACGTGTTAGTATTAGCATCATTACTTTGCGTGATGATTTGAGAATATCATACGTTAGGTCATGTACAGTTTTGTCTTCTTGGTAACTGTAACGTTTCATGGAGATACAGGGAGACATAAATGAGGTTTAACACAGGTGGTGTAACATAATTTTCTTCACTTCCTTTTGCTCACTAAAAATGCCTCCCACAAGTACAAAAATGTTCATAATCGCTCGTGTTTCCTTTTTTTTTGTTTACAACCGGCTAATACCCACGTGCAGGGCTCAGCTCCAAACCTATCTACGGTGCAAAGAACAGCCGTATTTGAAAACGCACACCATTCGACACGCTGTCATCGTGAATGATGCTACCCCCACGGTGCCATCACGTTGATCGGCACATGGAAATCGGAGCATTTTCCACAAAACTACACCTGGGTGCTGGGTGTGGTTACGTCTGAACCTAATGCACACCACCACCATCACCACCAGTCGGTGCGACTGAATCAGACCAACGGTAGGCCAGGGCGGCAGTTTGAGTCATTTTGCACATTCTAACGCACGCCGTACACGTGACCGAGAGTGTATACAAAATAAGCTGCATGGCGGTCAGTGTCTTCCCCGGGTGAAGGTTTTGGCGTGCGAAAGGGGGCTTCTTCACTAGTAGTGGCACTGATACAAAGAACAAAGAAAATGCCCTCTGCTATTTACCGTAGCAATGGTTGAAAACGTAAACACTTCCTTACGAAACCGTGACAAAAGCCAGATTAACGCGACATAACCACACGGCAGAGGGATTTCACTATTGCTCTTTGAGGGCGTACCAATTTATGATGTATGTGTTCGTTTACTTATGCTCATATTACCCGAATAGAAAGAAAGCCATGCTTATCTGAACGCTCACTTGAGAAATAAATACCTGTATTTGCATCTCTGTTTGCTGGCAGCATTTTATAAACCAGCTATACATGATTGCCCAATAAACTCATTGGTAGAAACGAACAAAACCATTGCGTAACCGGTCCATAAACTGGACCGGACTTGAGACGCTCACAATCGCAGCGCTGGGATGCCCGGCCAAACCTACCATGGGGTACGTGGCTGATAAGGGATGGTAACGTGTGCACACGCAAGCTATTGATATGAGCCAGTACAAGCATATGTATGTTTGCCCGAGTTTCCCTATGCCATGGCCAATGGATTAGGTTAGTGGCGACAATATAAACCATTTGAACGGCATGTTTTATCAAATTTCTTCTAGCAATTAGGTCTTGAACATGCGCAATTTTCTACCTTGGTGGGTTGATAAAATAACTTTTCATAATGGAGCTAGCACAGAGAAGTGTGGAAAAGATAATGCGGGTTTGTGTATATCTATTTTTTGCAGCATAATTCCAAATCAGGTTATGTTTATGGCATGGCAGTTGTATCTTTTGCGATCCCACGTCCACGAAAACATGCAAATGAACTGAAACTATCGAATAGGTTAGAAAACTAAACTAAATGTCTACACTTACGTTGCATTTGAGTGTATTGGTTACGGGCTTCATTATGGAGACGCATGGTACCGCGAAGAGGCCAAACGTGACGTGGGAAGAAGAACTGAACCTCAAATCGATAAGCACACCGCACGACACAATGATCGTGTGTTGTGCGTCATGTCGCCCAAAGCTTAAAGGGCTTGTGCTGTGTTTTGCAAACTGGGCACCGTATCTCGTGACCAGCCGGGAGCAGCTCCTAGGCTCGTGAACAGAAATCAGCTTTAACGGTGGCGATAAGACACCGGTGCCAGGTAACATCGCACGCCCACAAACCCACCCCAGCGGAGACCTTCACGAAGGTCACGTTTGGTGGGTAGAAACTTTAAAATTCGCGTGAATACTGATATCACCCTGCCTCGAGTCGAAGCTTAACAGGTTGACAGATAATGAATAAAAAAAAAAGAAAATAAGGGGTGAGCAATCGGGTTGCATGGTGGAAATCTAACGGAAGCGACTGATAAGGAGCACAAACATATAAATGATTGTGGAATTGGTAGGTTAGAAAAAAATAAGCCACCCACAATATTTTTTGCAATTGAAAGGACCTCAAAATAGGGAGAGAGAAAACGAGAGCTCAACATGATTGTACTATGATAGTGATCAAATAATTTGAGTTGGCACAACAGTCAAAAACTTAAGTGATATTGTTCTGCCATAACTTACTATATATCAAAGACGACCCAAGGCACTGTTATCGCTGTTAAGTACGTTGGTGGTAGAGATATTGGATGAATCCAATCCAATCCTGTTCAAAGAGGGAAACTCTGGTGTTACGGCAGCATTGCAAGAGGCAAGGCAAAAAATAGTATCCAACTTCAAGCTGACTAACCAGCACCCGTTGTCGTGCAGTGTCGTCTACCCGAGCGTTGTCAGTGTTGACGTCACGTGCACGTGGCAGCGCACAAGGTACCGGTCGGTTGGGCAGCGTGTAATGCCACGCAATAGCTACCACACTGTAGGACGCCATCCACTTCCTTCAGGTTGACATTTGGCATTTGGCAAAATCGCTAGACACAAAGGCACACATTTGCTGCAGCGTGACCAGCCGTGCTTCTGAAGCTTAAGCAAAAGGGACTCTGACTGTTTGTTGCTTCTTGCTGGCTACAGGCTTTGCGCTAAAACCGAATATTTTAATCCACTAAATGAAAACGTTACCGATGGCCCGGTTCGATGAATTCCAGCCACCAACGTATACTCAACGACATAGACATCGGCCGTGGCGAACAAAGTACTGAAACGTGGAGTTGCACGTGGAGTGTGTCTCATAACACCGGTAACATTAGACGGGCACCTTTGCCTCTGTCCCTAGCTCTCTCTCTCTCTCTCTCTCTCTCTCTCTCTCTCTCTCTCTCGCTATGTGGGTCCACAGAATATGTTAGTTTTTGTCCTCGTGTGCACTTAGAATCCCGCCCGCCATCGATGCGCTGGGCTGGGCACACTAAGCTGCTAAGCCATCGCCAACCGGCCGTCCGTACGTAGGATACGTTACGTAAAGCTGAACCTCTCTGATCGCTATCGAACTGTTGGCACAGCTGCTGGGACGATGGACCTAGGAGGGAACGAGAATATACGAGAAATCGAACTAGCATATGAGAGTGTATGGTTTAATCACGATACATTTTTCTCCCACTTACCCTCCCTGTGTTTGGGGTGCGAACATTAGCGTGACGGATAATTAGTGTAATGTTATTCACCTTCCCTGCCAGTACCTAGCCAACCCTCTCGCAGTGTACATTGTTAAACCTTGGGAAGGGATGGGAGGTTGCTTTTATCGATCATATCGTCCCAGTGATGACCAAAGTACCAGTACCTGTGTTTGAAACAATTTTCTAGAACTGTCTGTGTACAGTGGATGCCAAGGGGATCGTGCGATCGTGTGATTGAAAGCGATGACGCGTACTCACAGGCCCACTTCTGAGACATCTTGTCCACGCCACGCCAGGGGCAGAGATTGCGGTCGCACTAGAACTAATCAGGGACCCCCTTCGGGTTCGAGCTGCTGATAGCCTTTGCAAAATGGCCGCTGCGCGCCACTTTAGCCGAATTTGTGTGAGGTTATCTCGCCGGTTGTGTGTCGAGCAGCAAAATAAAACGATACGCGCACTTGAAGATAGTCGCTCGCTGCGTGCGTCCATTCCTGCGGGTGAAGTTGGCAACGGTGCTGCTGCTTGCGGCATTTGTGGCGATTAATAGTCGGCTGCGCATTTGTTTGCTCGCGCGTTGGGTACGCCTTGCTACACATGGAGTTGAAGTTTTATTCAGTTTTGTGGTTAACGGTTTCCTTTGCGTGTGCTTCTGAAGGGAATTGTTTAATTGTATTGTTTTGTAGCAAATAATTTGGCCTCATAGTGATTAGGCATTGCATTACCGCTAGCTTCAATTATCAGAAACTTGGCATTTGTCGCAAACTCTTTGCCGCCGGAAAACCGTTGATCTACGGCTGTTTGATTTTGTTAGCCGCTCGAGGGACATTGGCATTTTGCACGAGCTCCTTCCAACCGAAGACACCCTCAACGTTACAGCTCGTTCAGGCGATCGCGGTACCGGTAGGAAACCACTTTTTAACACAACCGGGAAGGTAAATGACATTCCGTGACATTGAAAGAAACGTGTTTGGCGAACGGCACCGCGATTGCTGTAGCTGTTTTGTTTCTCCTGCTTTTTTTTCGCTTCGTTTCGGTTTATAACCCCCTCCCCCATGGGGTAGGATCGGCTGAAACTCACCCAACAGCACAACAATGAAGCCGAACGCACGATCAGCTCGCGTCGCGTACACGTGCTTGGCTGGGACTACGTAGTGTCTGGTTTGTTGCTGTTGTTTTTCTGTTTTTTTTTTCTTACTGCCCCATGTCTTCCATGCTTCCTACCCATCATGCTTCGCTTTGTTGTAAAGTGCGGGCCACAGTTTCCTTGTTTTTCGCCCCTTCACGTTCACCGGTCGGCAACAGACAACCGTCCGCAGGGAACGCGCCTCCATCGCGATCCTGGTAGCAGAAAACAGGGCGAGCACAACATCGCTTCGCTTCAAATATCCAATCCGTTTCTGTTAACAGGTAGAAACTATTTAAAGCGTTATTAACAAGTAGAAACTATTAAAAGTTACCTAAATCGATCAAATCCATTCCTATCCGAGATGTCAAACCCAAAATGTCTCAAGTGTAACACAAACGAGCTGCTCGAGTAGTTACTTCATGGCTGGTGCACCTGTCGGCACCACGATGGAGGAGCACGTTTTCCGGTCACGCTGCCGGTGCGCAATTTCAAATGTCAAACGTGCGCCACATCCTCTTCCCCGTCTACGGTTAGTGCAAGGTGGAAGATGGTTTTGCGGGCAACATCTTCGTTGGTAAAATTGACGGTGTGCCGACTGGGTGCAGTCCCGGACAGCTCCCTCACTCTCTTATCATCCACCCGCGGTCGCGTAATCCATCGACGAGCCAGAGAGCCTGAGAACCCGTCGGGCCAATCACGCGGGCACGTGATAGGGCCGGCCACAGGGGTTGGGAAACGTTACACTCCACAAGAGACACGAACGTGATATTCGATCCGGTTGAGGAAGGTTCTTCTGTTTACCCTTCACGTTCAACCCTAACCCATCGACACGGCATCGCTAACGGTGCGCGTTATCGGTCGTTCAATCGGTCGTTTTGCTGATGCTCTGCCGTGTTCTAGTGCTTGTGTGCTGCACCCGCAACCACATTTTGACGAAACACGAAAGTGAAATACATCTCATCTAGTGTTAGGGGGGGAAAACGCATCACTAAAACAAACACCAAGCTGGCTGGGTGCACGATTGACGCGGTCAGATCCGAACGAAATCCGCACAAAGCGTCGATAAGATTGCGCTTGGCCGGGGGCTTTTCAGGTGCGCTGCGTGATTGAGCGGCGATTAAAGCAAGTGGTAGATGAAACATATCACATCAAAATAAGTAAATCAAAAATCGTCAGGAGAAACCCAGAAATACAAACCAGCCAGAGCGCCATTAGCATACTGCGTGCGGAACAAAGGCTCATCAATCACATTACCGCGTTTGATCAGGTGATATCAACCGGGCTGGACAGACAGTGGAATGCATCCAACGCTAACGGGGCGCGGAATTAATTCGCTGACTCACCGGACACCAGACTGCGACCGACGATAGCGATGGACGGTGTGTTAGAGAGTGTTTGTCTATTTCTTTGTGTGCTGCAAAAATCCCGTGACACACCACGAGGAAACTGTGTGCAGTATTGCCACGTGCAAGCACGTGGTTCGCTCACCTCATTGGATACGAAAGAAAAAAAAGTTCAACCCGCAATTCGGTATCTGGTGGAATTTCATTCAAGATTATGATTAAATATCCACATTTAGACGGTGTAGGGTTTGCAACAGTGAGGCACATTGAGGCTTCAACCATACGCCCTATAATCAAGCTCCCACGCACAGTATACCCAGAACCATGTAACGTTACCGTTGACCTTTTACCGCGGTACTTCGCTACCACATAACCAAGCGGCGCAGGTGGCCTCGGAAGCGTGTCCACGTGATCGCGTGTGAACGGTGGCGAGACGCGGGGCAAGCGCAGCAAAAGCATTCCGCTTTGCCGCATTTCGTTTCCGCCTGCCAGAAACGTACGGAGCGAAACATATGGAGCGCGACGAAACACCCTTTTTGTTTCCGTTGGCTAGACAGGCCGAGGACGAGTGAGTGCATTCCGGGGCGAGATTCGGTGTTCCTGCAGTTCTCGTTCTTCGCCGCCAGCCAAACCATCCCTCTACTCTGACCGCCAAGTGGAGCGGCCGCCATGGCGTGACACGCGGTCACACGCGAGGAATGAATGATTTCGCACTACCCAGTTGGTATGCCTACCCTACCCAGTAGCAGTGAACGATCGGCTGCGACCATAGTGTGGGTTGTTGGGTGAAACGTGATCGTGTGTGTGTGTGTGTATATGTGTGGAAGGAGCAGAGCTGGGAACGGAGGAAACGGATGTCGGATGGGTGCAAAGTCACGTTATTTTCCACACGGTGCCACAGCAAATAGGTACCCCCTCCCTAGCACGTTTTTGCTGCCATTGGGAAAAGGCTAGTGGGTGGGAGATAGAGGAGGGGGGAAGGGTTCGCACTACCACATTTGCGGATCTTTATCAGCCTCTCTCATGCCGGTAAGCCGCGTTAATGTGCGGGGCTGAGAGACTGCGAAGAGAGGCAATAGACAAGACGAGCTAGGGCAGGGTTTTAACGAAACTGTTTCAATTGTTAGAATCAACGGTTGGAAGAAATAGAAAAACCATGTACTCTGAAGAAGAAAAAAAACGGTTAGACTGGAGATTTTTAGACTATTAGGAAATGCTTGTTTATGTCAGCAGTTTATGTGTCATACTGTAGTACCGAAGGGTAAGGTACAATCTCAAAGGGTTATTATATACATGGTAAGGGTAGAGACCGCGGTTTTAGAACCTCATTAATTCAATAAAGATACATTAGATCAGCTGAACAACATATCTTTTTTTTTTGAAAATGTTTTCTTTGTACATGTACAATCTCAAAGGGTTATTATATACATGGTAATGGTAGAGACCGCGGTTGGAGGATCTCATCAATTCAATAAAGAAAAATTAGATCAGCTGAACAACACATCTTTTTTTTGGAAAATGTTTTCTTTTAAATAACGACGCATTATACAGGCGTATCGGTAAATGTGGTGGTAATCATATATTGCAATTACAAACAATATTTTTAGTATCAATTATTTTACTTGTACAAAACAGAAAATTGGCTGAAAGCAACAATTACAAAATCATGATTTTCTCACACGGTAAAATGTATTTAGTTTTTACTGTTAAACTCAATGATGAAACTTTGCATTGAACTAATACGTAAAAACTACCAATACAATTTCATGTAAAAATGAATACAGGTAGTATTGTCTTCTATTAGAAAATGAGATAATTGAAAAACGATATACTAAAAGAATTAAAATTCAAACAGGGGTTTCAATAATTAACAAAGATAATTATAATTGTGTAATTGTAGTAATTGCCTTTCGTCGTTTGTTCGGTGCTGCCTCACTACCTCCCTATGAAACGCGATTGCAGTTATTCAATCTTCACTCCTTAAGCTTCCGCCGCCAAGTGTTTCAGGCTTGTTTTATTGGTGGCTTATTACTTTCTGCTACTGATGCTCCTGATTTACTCTCGTCCATCTCGCTGTATGTTCCCTCTCGTTCTCTTCGTCCACGTGATCCTCTGTCAATTGAAACACGTCATACTCTTTATACTTTCAATGACCCTCTTCTGTCCTGTTTCAGGTTGTTTAACCACTTTTACTATCTCTTTGATTTCGACTCCTCTCTTAACTCTTTCCGTAACCGTATTTTTTCTTCTAATTCCCTTTAATTATTCTCCTTAGTTTTCTATTACTCTCTTTTTTTTTGTTTTTGTTAAGTTTATGATAGTCTCTACGCTCTAATTTTTTTTTTCTTTTCTTTTTTGCTAGGTCAAGACTAGGTTAGTTAGGCTTAGTTTTTCATGAATTATTTTGTTTATTTGTTAGTATTAAATTAGTTTTAAGTCTATTATATTTAGCCTTGATGGCGGATATTGTATGAAATAAATGAAATGAAATGAAATGAAATAAAATAATAAATAAAAATAAAGTTGATTTATTATTCTTGGCATGAAGATAAAGGTAGGTATGAGTTTAACAGAGGGCGAACTGAACGGCTGACATGGGCCCTGTTGATTTGGGAGGGATTTGGAGGATCGTCTCAATACCCTCCACCCCGCTCACCATGTACAGCGGGGCTTCAACTCTTCTTACCACTCAGGGCCTCCGACACTCATCACTGGAAAAATTGCTTATAGCATAACTAAAACCTCTAAATAAACGGCAATAAATTCATAGTATTGTATTTATAATATATTCATTGAATCCCATGGGAAATGCACCAAATTAAGCTGTTGTAAACATTTTTTTTTTCATTTTAATGTAGAGAATAAAATAACATGATGTTTAACATATTCTAAAAATATGTATGTCTCGTTTATCAAACGGAAATAATCATAAATCAAAATTTACAGAAAACTTATGTTGTGTTGCATTGTCAATCGAGATAATAAAAAGTTGTACGTTAAAAATTAAATGTTCAGCTCAAAGTTCTAATAAAAACAAGTACATAAATAAATTAATTAAATTTAAATTGGTCATTACAAACTATCATACATTCGATCTACTAACCCTGCAACCGAGCGGGAGCGAGAGTGAGAGCGGAATTCCTTCTCGCATTCTTTACATCGCTGTATACGCATCACAGCCGTGTGTCGGAAATAGCGAATGAGCGAGCGAGAGAGCGATGGAGCAAACGTGTACTCACGCTGGGCTGTGTAAGCGCTTGCGTATTTACGTGTGTGTGTGTGCGGGTGGAGAGTATTTTAAAAATGACAGTGGCGAGCGCCCGCCTCTTTTCGACATTCATCCGCAGCTTCTGGCGTAGTACACGTGGTGTGCGCAGCAAAACTTCCACTGACCAGTCCGCGACCGCTAGTAGCGTTTCTGTCTTTGCCGTTCCCTGTGCCTTTACCGCAGATAGTTGGCCGGATGTCCGATGTGTGTAATGTGCGCTGAGTGAAGAGGAAAAATACCCCGCAACCGTTTCGCTTACAGGCCGCTTTGCCGGTGTGTTTTTGTGCTGCAGATGCACCATCAGTGCAAGTCTGTCTAATGAGCAAATCAGTGTACTGAAAGTAAGGCGTGTGGGTGTTTTGTTGAAAATAAAAATAAAAAAAATAGCAGTGAGAGTATGTGTTGAAGACCAGCCGTATCTAAATGTGTGCAGTGTGCGTCTAAGTGAGTGTGGTGTGTAGGCATTTGGTGCAAGCTACAATTCCGGTATCGCAGATCTCGACGAAAGTGCATTTGGAGGTTTTTTCGGAGGCAGCAATTGAGTTCTAAAACTTGCACAGTAGCGCACCACGAGTACGGGAGAGCTGGAGGGGAGCTAAAAGTGTACCATTCCATGTGGATGTGATTATTGATTTAAAGCAAAAAAAGGGAAGCAATCACACGTGTCGGCAAGTGAGAGTCTATTTTCGTCCGATCAGCAAGAAGCCAGACGATTCTGTGGTAGTGTATGTGTGTCTGTGTTTGTGTGTGCAAGTTTGTTCATTTGTGTGGTTGCCGTACAGTGCCAGGAAGCGTTGTTCGCGGGAGAGTAAATAGCAGAAAATCAATCAAAAAGAGCCGCCAGTTTAGAGCGAGGAACATAGCCAGTGTCGCCATAGTTGGTGAAAAATCAGTGAAATTCCGGACCCACCTGTGAAGTCCTGTGCTGGACAGGAAGTTCCGGTTGGGTAGGCGTGAGCGAAAGTGAGAGAGTCACTCAAAAGGCAAAAGGGAAGGCAACGCTGACCCAATCCTTTTTAGCGAACGACTCAACGTCCCCGAAAACCGTCTTCATGTATAAGTTCTTCGTGAATTCCAGTGTTAAGTACATAATCAAGTAGAAGCGACTGTTCAATTGCGCGAGAGGCTGTGTGTGTGTGAGAGAGAGTGTGTGCAACAGGAAGTGGAGTAAAGGTCAAATCAAAGGAAAAGCTCACCCTTGTGTGTACAGCAGAAAAGGCTCGTGCGAGACGCACGTGCTAGTTTTCCCTAGAGAGAAAGAGAGAACACTCTCCCACCCCAACTGGACACAGCTGCGTGTACCGCCACGCAACACTTTCCATTTTTCTTCCATTTTCCATTCCGACCGTACCCTCCACAACGGATTTCATGTGTAAAGCGGCAGCGACCGGGAAGAATACGCTCCTGCTCGATAACAACAAACGTGTCCGTTCGTTTTTCCGCAAACCGCGCTACACGCACTTCTGCTCCGTCTGGTACATCATAGAGGGACGGTCCGGCACGAGGAAAACACCGCACGACCCGTTTGTCTGTATCGCTCGCACTACCACCCGGTCCAGCAGCATCCGTGAAAGCCCGTAGAAGCTGACTCCGGCCACCACCGCCCTGTTTAGAACCTAAAGCAATTGCCTCACAGCCCTCGTTCAGCACTCGTTCAGTGTAGTTCAGGATACTGCCTGTACGCGCCTGTACCGACCCGACGAGTGACTTCGAGTCGCAATACGCCTAGAGACGGTCTCTGGTTTTGAGGTAGCGGGCAATACGCGCAGTAGAAGCAAGTGTCCCAAGCTGTTCTGAAGTTTTCGTGAAAACAACAAACAAACAAACGGACGTCTCAGGTGGTGTTGGCCAACAGCTGTGCCAGCGGACCTTTCCAGTAAAGCGTGAACTTTACATAAACAGAACAGAAATCTAGCCAAAAAAAGAAAAAGCAACATAGTACCAGGGCGTGCGATCAAGGTGCGAAAAGTGCAGTGCTAAGTTGGTGGCAGCAAGTGCGATCACTTTTCCCGTACTCGTAACGTTCGAGAAGTTGCAGCGCAAAGCGGAACCCAAGAGCACCATGGAAGCGTACTGGGAAGCAGCGAATGGTCATGCACCGCATTCTTTGAAATACGAGAGGTAAGTCACACACACACACTCGCCGGGGGCTGCTGCTGCGGATGATCTGTGCGGGATAGACCAAGACAAGAAGTCGCAGCGCGATGCTGCGAGGTCCGACTGGCGCCTCGGCCGTGTCTAGCGAGCGCTGCGGAGCAATGTGCGTGAAGTGCGGTTCGTGTACTAAATAAATAGCGCGCAGCATATCGAAGAAGCTCGCCCGTCCGGTCCGGGGGTCCGTTGCATGATAAATTCTTGACCTCTGTCAAGGTTGCTCCCTTACCATAAGAGGGAGGCGGGACGGGACCGGACGCGAGTATGGTTTGCTGGCCCGTTTGAACATTGGACCGGTTTTGTGCCGCGAGGATCGAATGTGCTGACACAGAGCCGACGCACCGCACCTCAACAAGCGTCCCGTGGCGTGTCGCGCGTCCCATGTGTTCCGTTGGTGTGCTTACGGTGTGCGTTGTATTTTTATCGATTTGATACTCGATTTTAAACTGCGCGAACCAGCTAACCGAAGACGTTTTATCGCGAACCGTGCATTAGTTCTACATTGCTAATGGAGAACTGGGAAAGTTCGATACTTGTGCGCACCCAGCCACACATAGATACGCCAGAAAAAAGCAAGAATTTAAACAAGCATTGGTTTTTTTTATTCAGAACGAACGACTTGGGCCGTAGTGCTTAATCATTGGTTGCTTAATTTGCATGAAATTTAGAACAAACTCAGTGGCCTACCTGTACCTTCATATACAGGACATTAAAACGTTTCGCGTTTAGCAAGTACATCAGTTGTTGACGACGTTATTGATGACTTATTTGTGGTGCAGCAGGCAACAATCCCTATACCCTTCCCGAACGCGCGACAAGTGGTCACGTGTGAGTGGAGAAGGGGTTTAATAGTACCGACGACCACCGACGACACACCGATGGCCTCGTCCACTTCCCTGTTTGCAAAATCAACAGCAAAAAGCACCACCCTGCTAGGTGCTAATCGTGTACCGTGAACCGATGAGCAAAAGCCCTCTTGACTCGCCTGACGTCAGGTTGTTCGCCGGGTGGTTTTTCTTCCTCTTTGGTGTTTAAGCCAGCGCTCGCCCCCAGGCCCAGGCTTCAAGTGGCCCCGGAGGAATGTGGTCCTAATGCAAACAAATAGAGAGATGCCCGTCGATAACAAAATGAGGCTCTTTGTTGTGCCTTTTCGCCCTCCCTGTGCTGATGTGTCTAGCTGATGATGTCTTGCAGGGCTTGGAGTGGCAAACTCTGGCAAACTGCATCAAAGAGCTTACTCAAAACGTACCTCGTCCACCAGTTCGCTATAGTACCGGGTGCTCGCCATCGGTACTCGCGGCTAGTTACCGCGGCTGGCTTATCAACAATGGGACGGAGCTGTCTGTGTCGTTGTTCGGTTTCGGTGTATGTTGTGGTAGATAACAGTCCGGGGTCTCGGTGTGCGTGCGACCGACGAGCGAACGCACACAAAGCCAGAGTGGGCCGTCGGAAACGTGGCCAACGCTAACCGCGATCCGCTGACCCCTGTGCAGGTGTCGCCCTGGTACAGTATCGGACATTAAGATAGGACCCTTTTTTTCAATGCACCGTGCACTTGTTTTGCCACGTTACTCGTGTTTGTGTGTGTGTATGTGTGTGTGTATGTGTGTGAGTGTGTGAGTGTGTGTGTGTGTGTTTGTGTGTGTGTGTGTTTGTGTGTGTGTGTGTGCATGTGTGTGTGTGTAGTAGTAGAAAGTGAGTGTGCTTTTTAATGTGTATTTGCAAGTGCGCGGGTTTGTGTCTGAAAAACATAGCTTGCCATGATGTCATATTGCGTTGAAATTATTCTTATTATGTGTGTTATCATGTGAAACATTGTGCGTTTACACTTGGATAAAAACTAAAGTTTGCATCGACAGCAGCCCTTGTTCCTCGGACGAAAACGCAGGTGTGCTGTTTCATGAATGTGAATGCGACACCGGTGCGAAATGGACACACGCACAATAGCAATGAACTCGGCATTCTCTCACAGGTGTTTCTCCAGTGCACGCCATTGAAAGGCCTTCGTGCATCTCTGCGTTGCACGTTGTGTGCGAATGGTAAACTTTGTGCGTGCATTGAGCTGGCGCGCAGTTGTTCTTTTCAATGGGCGTTTTGTTTCATGAGCGCGGCAGTATTCTGTTCTCGATTTTGAAGGGAAGACGCTTACTCGCGTACTCGTTGATAGTTTTTATCCATGCGATGTTTTCGCTGCTCGACAACGATGTAATTCATCGCGTATAGAAGTAGAACGCAGGCAGAGCACGGGATCAGCCGTGTCCAAGTTTTTAACCAGCGCGTTCTTGACGGTCCAAGCAAGCAATGTTAGTAACAATGGGTCGAGGTAAACGTTGTACCGATTATCAGCGCCATATGTAAAAGCGAATGGCTGCTGCTGGCATTAAGCGCAAAAGGATCGAGTTCGTAATGGAACGATCGCGCACTTTTGTGGCAAACGCGCTTCGGACAACCGAAACGTGCTTAGACAACTGAAACGCGCTTGGACAACCGAAACGCGTAAGTCCACCGGTCGTCCTCAGAAGACCACGGCGAAAGAAGACCGTAACATTGTTAATATATCGAAAACACACTGATCGTGAGGGCGGTGGTCCTGCTTATCACACCAAAAACCTAACCCAAAACACAAAAAAGCTACTTACAAATCTATCCGAAACGACCTACTTGTGAAACAAACACACACATCAATACACATTCAAACATACATCCACACACACACACACATGCACACACACATACACACACACACATACACACACATACACACACACACACACAAACACAAACACATACAAACCACACATAAACTTGGCCCAACGGGTGCACGGTGCGTTAAAAACCCAATGCCCTATCTTTCTGTCCGATACTGTACACCCGAACTCCATTTCCGCTCGCGATAGTGGTCCAGTTCGGTCACGTAGGCTTTCACAAGTGGAAGGCCAGAAATTCAGCTGGATTTGGGTTCAGGACTTTGCTTGGCAAAATGAACGATTTTAGTTGTTGGGGTTGTTAATACATGCGGTTTGATCTGTGGTTTGAAGCTACGAGACGTATGCGGTGTGTTGTGGAAGGAAGAAAAGAAGAAATTACAATGTTTACAATGGTATGCAACAACTTGGCAAACGCAAAACCTCAATCCCCGAGCCAAGTTTATCGGCTGTCCAGTGATGGGGATGGAAAGACCTAGAGCTTGGCCCACAAGTTGTTGGCTGCTGCTGGTTGTTGTTGACACGATGCTATTTCTGGCACTGATAAGAGTTCATTCGCTAACCGTCTGGGCGGGTGAAAAAGGTTGCGAAGAAAGAGAGCCAAGAAACAACAACAATGCATGCCTTTCTCGCCTCAATCATCATAATAGCATACAAACACACACACACACACATGGACACCAACAAATTGTGATAGAAATTGTTATCACGTGTGGCACACGGGTACGAAGCAGCACACATACAAATACAAGATGGCCCACCATCGAGGGGGTGCGATGTCTGTCTGGTGTGTGTTAACTGGTCCGGGCAAAAGGGCGTATGTGCCGCTGCCACCCAGTGCATCGGCCGGGCCCCAAGTCCCGTGCCAGACAAGTGGCGCTGTGTGCGTGTGCGCTGGAAGAGAGGAGCGCCTGTCTGGCGTCCGCGCTGTGTCAGGTGATCCAGACCCGGCCCGAGTCGAGTGCCTGCTGTGTGATGGGTCCAATCATGGAGCAATGAGTAGCACTTGTTTACGGGTCCGCTCATCCTCTAGCTGTTGTGGAGTGCATAAAGCTGCTGACGTCCAACAGCGAGAGATTGTGTGAGGCTGTCGCTGCGAAGCGTAATTTCTAAGAGCTCTAGAGCCTCTAGAGTGACGCGGCTTGACCGTATTACAAAGATCTTTGAGGTGTTTAACCTCACGAGGAAGAAGCATTGAAATAAAATCGACACAATCGTCACCGATAAACGTGATCCTTAATGCGCCAAACATTGGAAACGGAGCAACCTCTGGAAACTAATTCCTGAAGGGTAAACCGAAATTGAAACGCTGCTCCAGAATCACCTGGCTAACATCTTCAAGCCCAATCGAAGGATACAGTTGTTCCGTTCACGAGTGCGGCGACTACTGTGTGCGTGGCACACATCGCAATTCCGCTGATTACGGCACACGCAAACTGGCAAGTAAAGGCCAGTGGCGAACGGCAAACAACGCCTACCCCCCTCCCCTCTCCGTCATAATCAGACAGAGCGAGATCTTCCTCGAGAGCAAATTGGCTTGTTGCTGTTGCCTGCTGCCATCGTCGCGTTAACACCCCGCGCACGATCACGTGATCAACGCGCATGAGTCAGCCCGCCCGTTGATATGGCCGTGGTAGGACGCGCGGCAACACGTTGCAAACTGGGGGGTGCAGCGTCCCGTTAGCTCTCTGCTGGGACAGGAAAATCCTACGTCGCAAAATACCCTTTCCAACGCCCTGGCCCGATGTGCTAATGTAGTTGCAGGAAATTTCGCATTTACGCATCAAACATTTATTTGGGAGGGGGAACGACATCGGAGTGAGGCAACGTCGCGCTTACGGGTGCTTATCATGGTGAAAAAGGGGAAGCACTTGCTAGCGAGCAAGAAAGAATGGCGGATAGGCTTTGGCGATAAAGCATGCAAACCCCTGACTGGTTCGCCGCCCCGTCTCACGTGTTCCAGTTGCTAGATAATGCCGCGAATCGCGTCAATCAATCGATAAACGCGGGGCGAGTTATATGTCTGGGGCGGGTTTTACAAAAAAAAAAGAAAAAAGAAAACTAGACTGATGAACTGTTTTGATGCAATGCTTTTGATACGCTGATAAGAACCAACCGGAAATGTACGGAGCTGACTGTGTTTTAGTATGTCTGTGTGTGTGATTTGCTTATATCTTGATCGCTTATCTGGTTCACCGCACCGATCCCTGGTGGAATGTTGTGGTTCAGTTGCAAAATCGTTCCTTTTGGGTTCATGTTTCAAAATCCGTGCTAATTGCAGACGACGCTGACCTTACCGACTTACCAATGTATTTGCAAGTGCTTCCGAAACGCCTCAGATGTAACGAAATATCGCATCATTTAAATTAATTTCGCTCGGCTCTAAAGTGGCAGCAATGATCCGGCTCGGCAAGCTACAGCTGACTTGAGCCGTGCGAAGCACAAGTAGCTGATCTTGATCAACACATGATGTGCTATATTTAAAAGCAGGATGCTATTTTTGCACGCATTTGCGCCCGATCGAGCATAAAGTGCGTGGGCGGGGCAGGGTGAACATTGTGGGATGTGTATATTTGTGTTTTCCCTTCACCGTAAAAACCCAAATTCCTCGTCCCGCGCCAGCCAGACCAACACACACACACACACACTCGATTCGGGCAGAGTGAGCGCCAGTTGGACAGATGGGTTGGGTGCTCGGATGGCGTGAGATTTATTCATCTGTTTTCGTCGAATGCTCTCGACGTTTTGCTGCCGCTGCTGCCCGGTTTCGACATGGCGTAAACGTAGAATGTCCTACCAACGGAAAACCACTGCCCGAATGACCACTTGGTAAACGCATTGCGCACGGTGGTGTATCGTAAATACAGCGGGAATCGATTTTTGCACAAGATAGTGCTTTCTGCTCCGATTAGTTCGTCACCGCGGAGGTGAACCGTACCGTTTTGTCCTTCGTGCAGCTTTAATTTGACAGTCAGTAGCAAAAAAAAAGAAGCTCCTAAAATTATTGGTCACTCGACGGGATGCGGAGATGCAACCGAAATGCTTCGAGCTGCGTTGTTGCCGACGATGCTTAGCAACAGCATTACGATGCGAAACTTATCGCACAACGCGCAGCCACAAACAGCCACCCGAAATCAAACAAAACAAAACAAATGTGCGCGTGTTGTCCACTGTGTGATTGTCGTGTACCAAATTCTACTTGCCTCCTACTCCTCTCCTGCACCCCCCCAAATCACATGAGTAAGCATAAAAAAAGGTAGACAAGCATTATCACGAACTGCTTCTTAGCGCTTGCGTGTATTCCTATTTTGGACGCCGAATCCGAGCCGATGGGGTTCTGGATCGCCGAGAACTGGACTGGATGGAAGATGACATTACGACCCAGCTACGCCTGTGAAAGGGACGCGATCTTTACGTCATGCACGGCAAAGGTCACCGAGGTCTGCACCGGTGGGGGTCCCGGTCGTCGTCGTACGATGATGGAATTTGCGAACCGAAACCAAACTCGCGCACCAGTTGAATCTCCTAGAACTCTCGCATTTCCAGCTGGTACGGAAAGTCCGTTTCCTTTCCGCCTGCCAACAGAGGTCAACGCTGATAGTGCAATGCTGACGAAGATGACGAGCATGTTTTGTTTTTCCTTCTACCGTAGTGTGACATACGCCATTGCTTTGGCCATTGCAAGTGTGGCGAAGAAGTTACATTTGTTTGTTTGACCATCATTCGATTCAGGTGGTTGGCTGCATCGGCGTTACGATCGGCTTGGCACTCCAAGCGCAACGACACTTTATTTATAGTCATGTTTTACGCAACTCATTTTTAGCAAGTTGTTTTTTTTATTTTATCATGATCATGTATAATTTTGCGTGCGTTTATTTTTAGCAATGCGCTTGTAGTGACTTTGTCCCGCAACAAACAAAAACAAGCGCTTCAAGAAATTTTGATAACGTATATTTGAAACGATGACGGATTTGTCTTGTTTTTTGCGCCCGGGTGTAAATTAGCTAACTATCAAATTGTCAGACTTATATTAAAAACGGGTCAGGGTGGACCCGTTTAGCAATGCAGCTGGAACCATTTTTGCTTCACAAAATGGAGGAAGAAAATGGGTTTTTCCCCCCGAGTGCCGGTCAGCTTACCACGGCTGCGCCGCACAGCATAAAACACATCCGGCACGGCATGATGCTAGGGCCGCGTGCCGTTCGTGTGCACACTATTTGCGTCACGTTTCCGTCACGCGATGTGCTGCGCGTCAAGGTGTGGTGGGTGGTTTATTTTCCACCGCTTTTAAAAATACAACCATCCAACCCGATGCCGTAGGGGGTTTCGCTGGAATCCTTGGGGCAGGAAGGAAAGCTGCCGCTATCTTTATCCTTGTTCGCTGGTCAGTGCGGCACGCTGTGTTAGGCTGTAAACGATAACATGCCAACGCGGTGACGCTATTCCCGATGGGTTATAAATACTTTTGTTCAACACATCGCTATTAATGTTTTATTACTTGGTAAACCATACTAAGCGTTTGATTGCTGGCAAATGGCTAGGTTGCAGGAATAATACTTGAAGTATCGTGTTTTCTTTTCCTGCTACTATGCAAGACATAGCAGCGTTGTCTTTAGTGTGCTTGAGCAGCTGATAGAGCGCATCATTGAAGGGAATATTCCCAAATATCGTCGTTCTTCGTCCAGACATTTTTCCGAAAGACTGCGTCTATGGTGCTTAGCATCATTGACTACTTTCAATAATTAAAGAAAATGTCCTCCTTTGAGGAGTCTAACTCAATTTAGTCTATTAAAGTTCTAAAATGAATAATGCTTTTGTAGACTGCCACTATTAGCGTCCGACACGAACTTTTCAATCCAGCACCAATTTAGTGCCTCTATCTAACCGATCGCACTCAACCCCCATCCGCTCGCTAGAGCCTCCAACTAGACCGGTTGTTGTCGTTGCCGCTGCCAGTTGCCAAGTGAACCGATCGCGCCCCAACCCTTCGTGCACGGTGGACGCAGGCTTTGGGGAGGCGGGAGGTGTTTGGTGAAAAAAATTCCGTCACGTGTACCGGCATGTGTGTGTGAGCGAGCGGCTCGCTGCGTCCGCTCAGTGTGGTGGGTTTGTGCCGCCGCTTTCCCGACAGCAAATTATAGTCTGGGTCATACGTTTTTCCAGCCTTCAACTCCGTAACCTCGTAACCGTTACTGGCACGCCGCACAACAACAAACAGCAAAAACCTATCGCTGTTCAACAGCAACACACACACAAGCCAAATCGTTCGCCGGAAAAGCCGATTATGCTTCCGCAGTTGCGATGGAGACTGCTATTAGGTTGCTGCGGCAGCAGACTTGAAGCGTTTGCTCTTTTTTTTTTGGTGTTGTTGTTCAAGCAATTTGAACTTCGTTCTTTTTGAGAAGGATTTTTGTAAAGTTCTGTAACTCTCTTTGCGGTGGTTATTTCTGAGTCACAAAGTACGTTCAATGTTTATAATACGGTGGAAAATTGGTATGAGATCACCGCAGTGCATAGCAGCTGTTAAAACTCCTAACGGTGGAGGCACATGCCCGACGAAACACGTGTGCTAGAGAAACCACCCATTGGAGGCGATTAAACAAATAGTTCAAAATTTCTATCGTCTGATATTGCTCCATTGAACGCTGTTAACACGAAGAAGATAAGTTAACCCAAACCTCCACGGTACATGTGTGTCGCATCGCAAAAACAATCTAACGTACGAGTGAATGGTGGATAAAATAACTCTTCGCAACTCATCTTGCCATTTAACTACGGACCAGTGATCACGTTTTGTAAAGCTTTTTTTGCAGCGTGTTGTGCAAACGGTCGTTGCTGGATTTTTAAACACTTTTTACTCATACCACGTTAAAAAGAAAAGATAAAGAAGATCTAGCGGAGGAGCAACAAAAAACACACCCATCAAACACACACACACATATTCTTTATGTGCGTACAGACTGGTCGATTAATATGTTTGCGTTGAATCCGCACATGTTTCGCGTGGTCACCGCCCCGACGATGCTGGTCATGCGTGCCGTGGCTATTTTTAGCGCGACTCACGAGCCGCTCAACAACACTTTCGGCAGGAAGTATGGGGTGCGAAGTGCGAGGAAGTTCAAGACAAGAGGAAGACGCAAGAGCAACATCTACCAACCAACTAAAAAAAAATCCCCAAAATACCACATGATCGCTGTGTGGCGCACTGGCAACACTGTTGCTGCCGTCTTGCCTCTCGCGCGATGGAGCCGCGCAAGTGTGTCGCACGAACACACACACAGCACACGGGATGGTTTCTTCGGTTGGCTTAATTCGTCTCGCCTATCATTTTTTGTATTCTTTTTTTCTTGCTGCTTGCTCTTATCATATCTTTCGGCTACTATTTGTTTAGGTTTTTACGTGCCAACGGCTGGTACCATCCCGTCCACGCAAGCTCCGATCCGATCTTGCGGTCGGAATTTTAATTTCGCATACCACCTCTATGGAAATGAGTTGAGCGTTCGCGTTCTCGCCGCAAACCATCGTATGCTGGTCAACGCGCGTTTGGCCGCCCTCAAAGCACCGGGTGGGGGAGCGCTGTGTTTATGCTGTTTTGCTCCGTGGGAGAACAAAGAATGTGCATGCATGCGATGACGGCGGCAAAAAAGGCAACCCCGCGCTGTCACACGTTGACGCAGAGTGCGACAAATACCACGGCCCATACCATGAATAACACCAGTTGGCGAACCGGTATAGTAAGGTTTTGATGCGGTGTGTGTGCGTGTATTATTATTTTTTTTGTTTGCTCCGCTGGTCTGTCGACCGCGGGCACGACGACAACAACGGTACGACCGATTGGTGATCAATTTCCGCGTTCGCATTCGTTTGGCGCTCGCACGATCGCACGCTTGACGAGTGAGTTGCGTTAGCGGATGGACAAAGGCACTGATTGATAAGTGTCTAGTGTTCACAGGACCCGGGGGGGGGGGGGAATTTTGGGTGATTTATAATAAATCTGATATGATGGCCCATGTGTGAAGGTTTGAGATTTTTTTTTATAAAAAATTCTCTATATTTTGTTTAAAAAAACACCCCAATTATATACAATCTAGTAGGATTTGAACTTCTCATGACACCTCCACCGGGAGAGAAGTGAAGGGACAGCTTTAAGCAGCTCTTTTGTAAGCTAATACACGCCCGGAACGTTAGTCTCAGGTCGCCCCGACCTGGCGTGGGGAGAGTGGGGCCGTGGGACCACTCGAACGAGACGCAACCTGCGCACACGGCAACGGTGGCTGATCGCAAACAGGCACGGGCGCACGTTTTTGCCATTTAAAATCAATCCAACGGCGTCATCGCGCGATCGCAAACGTTGACCGGCGAAGCTTGGGGTCGGGGGTTTCTTCGCGCGGGTTGGGACGGGTGCTGTAAGAGGGTAAGTTGTTTCTTGATTCCGTGCTCCGGCAAATACCGGAGACGGGTCGGTGCGTACTGGCTAGATCTTGAACTTCATTTTGAAGCACAGTTACTGGGCACGGTAAGGTTGGCAGTTGATGATTCAACCCGTTAAATTTAGTTGTCAGTTAGTTGTTGTTTTTTTTTTGCACGATCCGTTTTAATGCTGATCAATCCGGTTCAACGAAAGGATGTAGATCAGTCAGATCATCTTCAATGGGCTGAAGAATATGAATAACGTTTTGGATGTGTTTGATTGTAACATTGGGCAAGAATGTAGTGAAACAGAAGATACAAATTCCCTCGAAGGCAAGTATACAACCCAATGTCTTAGCGTCAGTTCCCAAAACAAGCACCAGTAAGACAACCTTCAGCCAAGAGTACAAGTTTGTATGAAAAACCTTCCACCGTTGAGGCATTGAGGGCCAGCGTTTCGAGTTAAAGTAAACACACGGTAACCTCCACCTGGCAGCCATCCTCCAGGAAAATTATTTCCGTCCTCCAACCAGAACCTTCCGACCGACTGAAAAAGTCAAAAGAAAATGACCCAAGAATGTACCATGTGGCTGTTGCATGGCACCTCGGGGTGCGCTAAAATGTTTACATCGCACACTGGCCAGAAAGGACAAACACTGCCGCCTCCCTGCCACCCGTTCCGTGCCGATGGGCGGATACTTGCTAAAGATATTTTCGCTCGCCATAATTACCATCCCTCGGGCCTGGGGTGGCCAATGTTGGGGCGTGTGGTCAGCTCACCCGCCAAATGTAACATCACGTGAGCATTCTTTTTCCCTTTGGATCATTGTCGTCGGCTGCTTTCCTCGCAATGTAACGCGGCGAGAGTCACGCACAATGACGGTGCTGGTATTTCCATCGCTCGCCACTTTTATTTAGCAACACTCGAACGAGGCCAGCCGAGCATTGGAGATTGATTAGCGTTGGGATGAGTTTTATTTTCTTCAAACCCGTGCTATATTTACTACCTCCATTCCACCACTCCCTGTGTAATCGTCTCTAGTGCCAAAAAAAAAGCAGATACACTACCAGACTGCTGCACATGTGCGTTAGTCTCCTTCTCGCGCTCCAAGGTTGTGGCCGGTACGAATGTTTGGAAACTCGCCCGGGGCTGCGGAGTGCTGCTAAATGGTTGTGTCCACAAGTGGACGTAGCTTCATAAGCCCGTCACGATCAGCTAGACACGTGCATCGATGCTCTCTTCTAGAAGATCGACAAATTGATTTAGCTCATTCGAAAGCACTTCGGGATGGCAGGTGTGAGATGATTTGTAAACAAATACACCACACCGAGCTGCCTAGTGTTTGGGAGGAATTGAAAGTAAGCTGGTTGGAAACGTCACTGCTGTATCTTTCCAGTGCCTGCTACCAATCAAAGATAGAGTGCTGGCGTATAATTGAACCATGTGGTGTGGTATGGCGATGGTTTCAATTTTCCCGATCTCGGCAGAACCGGTACCGGCAGCGCAAGTGTCGGAAGGAAGTCGAAGGCTAACTACTTCCCTGCACGTACTGCATGTACACATTCCAACCTGTCAAAACGACGAGGGCCGTTCGACTTTGGACAAGCATGTGCTCAGCTGTGGCTTGAATGCCGCAAGTGTAGTACTGATATGATCATCAAAGTCCATGCGCCCGCATGTGCGTTCTCTCTGTGTGGCTATAAATAATACTCGTTCTTGTAGTGGACCTGCCCTAGGGCGAAGAATTTTTCGAGCCTTGCTTGTCCTAAAAACCTACACAAACAAGCTAGAGTCGTTGGTAATACATGATCTGGAAGTGCACATATTCAAACAAGAACATCGCATTTTTGGTTCCAGTTTCGTCTACACACCTGTTGTTATACTCTGGAAAATGTCCTAAGCATGAACTTCTGAGGCCACATCAATGCAGCTGGTCAACGGCAATCGATCGTCGTAATGCTTTGGTTTCCAGCAACAAAAAATGGTTTGTTTGTACATTACAGCTCGGTTGTTACATTCTTTAAGGATCGATGGTTGAAAAAAGCAAAAACAAACCGGTTCACAACATTGCCGTGTAGGAATAAAAAAGAAACAGAAACTCCCAACCGTTCGTTCGGGATCTTGTTCGATCAGTTAGTATTCTTTGCCCGGTTCGAAAAAGTGCTCAAATTCCCCCCTCTCATTCTGCATCTCACGGAAAAGCGCTCGTGACGGAATGCAATCGTGCAATAGGGACGGTTGGCAATTGCAGCCCGCTTGGCACGTAAGTTTGAACGGGGTTGGAATCGGTTGCAATTTTTTTCTTCTTCAACTTTTGCCCGCAACGAGGGTGGGAGAGATTAATTTATGTCGATAAAGGAGAGCTGCGGGCGTGCAAATAGCAAATCCAAAGCAAAGCGCGAAGGGATTACCGGCCCGAACAAACATTGTCGCCAAGCGGGGGAGGGCCGGGGTTGCTTGCACAAACAGGAAATCCATCAGCGATCTGTGGGCTCGTAGCGCTCGGTAGAATGTAAATAAATAAATAAATTAATATGATATCTTGTTTGCCTGCACTGCGCACAGCCAAGTGCAAGGGGGGGGGGCTTGCGGTTGGAGCGTCTAAGTGAGCGGAAATGGTGGCCACGCTTAGGATGCACAGGCAGGCTAACTTTGTGTCGGTTCGGTGGTGAGAACTTTGCTAGAAATGGTGCGCTCGCTCGTACGTTGAGTGTTATTGAAGTTTTTTCGCTTCGTTTCAGCTGCATCAAACATAACGGAGACAGTGGTTTTGCATTGGGATTAGTGATGGGTAAAGTTGGCAAAAATCCAGAGTCGACTCCGATCCGACTCCGATAAATTCGGAATCGACTCCGGAAGGTAGGTCCGCGCTGCAATATCCGGAGTCCGGAGTTCGGAATCGTCCGAAAAGGCTCGGAGTCGTCCGGAGTCGTCCGGAATCATCCGGAGTCGCCCGGGGTCGTCCGGAGTCGCCCGGAGTCGTCCGGAGTCGTTCAGAGTCGTTCGGAGTCGTCGGAATCATTCATAGTCGTTCGACTCCAAACGACTCCGGACGACTCCAGACGACTCCGTTAGACTCCGGGCGACTCCGAACGACTCCGACTCCGGGCGGATCTAGTAGTTCCATTTTGCCGGAGGTGGAATCGAACTAACTATAGTCGGAGTCGGATTGGAGTCGTGGGTGCGCTCCATACAGCACATCCCAATTTGGGATTGAAATTGAACTCAGAGCGCGTTTGCAACTTTCTTCAAGATTGGTTTGTTTTGCGACCAAACAATGCTCACGCGAATCACTTGAAGATTGTGTCTGTTTTTCTATTGTTGAAATTCAATTCCTGCAAAACTCATTAGTTGTAAAAAGAAAGATTTTTAAATTGATTTCGTTATAATTTTTTAATGCTGGATTAAACCGACGCAGAAATAGGGTGTTAAGGTGTTATGCTGTAACGAATGATTAAAAATAATGTTTATATAAAGAAAATGCTGTCTAATAGTTTTTTGGATAAATTAAAATTTTAGAACATTCATTCAAGTACACAAATCAAACATTTGTAAAGTAAAAGTTGCTCTCACAAAATGTCCTATAAAGAACGGTAACCGGCACCATTCGTGCGCCAACAGTGCTGCCATGTCAGTCAAGTGGTGACTGCTGTTTCGTCGGCATGCAACGCCACCGATCTGCGTTAATCGTGATCCATCATCGTCCCAGCTCTAGCGGATGAGGGGCGGGGGTGAGGGCCCACTCGCGCGAGCTTAGCTCTCCTCGCGGACGGCTTATTGGCCGCATGGTGTATGTAATTTAACGGCGCATGACGTCGGTAGATCCGACGCGACACATTCAAACGAGAACGGGGCGAGCAAAACTGAGAAGCTATACGGAAAAAAGTTTAAGGGGGAGGGGGGGGGGGGGTGGACGGGAGAGAAACACCAACAGACACACCACGCCGCTATCACGTGCAGGAATGGGTTGGCGTGCCAGCAGCAACGTTTGTGCCTGACGGATATTTATTTTCCGTGCTGTTGTGTGTGTGTGTGTGTGTGTGTGTGTGTGTGCATGGTTAGGGGGTGTTTTTTTGTGTGTACACCAATCCCTCGAACATTCGAACGCCTGCCAGAAGAGAGCAGAAACGCAGCACGCACCAACACAAACACACACACCCGTCTAATGGGGTGGTACCGCCTTAGCGAACACTTGTTGCCCGACAGCGAAACGCCGCCATGGCACACATTAGGGGAGCCACTATGCGCCGTTTCGGAGGGTGGTGGCCGCACGGACGGTTCCATGCGGTAGGCCCACCCCGGTCTGTGTGTGTATGTGTTTGTTTGTGCGAACGTGGGTGTGTTGACGAACGAATCGAAAGAATTCTACACCAGCAAACAGCGCAAACAGCACAAAGGCGCGCTGCTGCGCTGCTGGCGTGCTCGTAAATGCGGAAAAAGAAAGAACGCGCGCAGAACGGTGGAGACGGCCGGTGGACCTGCCCGCCGACCATGGATGGCTTGTGGTGCGTGGCGCGCGGCGGGTGTTTTGGGTGGTTTTGTTTTGCTCATTCGCTCCCCCGGGCCTGCACGACTCATTGCACACGCTTGGGTGCGATGCAGCCGACACGTGAGTGCGCACTTGCGGTGGTGATGGTGTAGCGCGCGGCCACCGTGCGGATTGCTGTTCGCTTCCGCGTAGGAACACGCCAATTGGGGTGGGGCAGTGTTGGATTTGTACTATCCGTCTGCACCGTGTTGGCATATAAAATGTGTAGGAAAAAAGCATTTGGAACACATCAAAACCAGCTTAAACATGATTAGGAAGCATAAATGGATTATTATCCACTGCTTAACAGTCTTACTTTTGAGTAGTGGCATACTTTAAACAAATAATGAATTTGACAATGCCTCGGAGGAAATGCATTACACTCGAAGACGTGCACCAGACCGATCATCCACGCTCAACGCAAATAAAGCAAGTTGCATAAAGTGCACACAAACGCAAACCTGTACACACACACACCGTCGTTGTGTGTACGCGTGACAAACGCAACCGGCGACACTTGCCGTGATGCACTTCGCTGGCGGCGGTAACCTTCGACGAGTTTATTGACGTGCACACGTCCCGTGTCGCATCGCTGTCATCCCACCATTGGTTTCCCCTCTTTCCCTTTTCGCATTCAGACAAACGCACGTACAACTCGCGAGAAAATTCACACGATCTCTCCCTCTCTGTCTGTGGGCCAGGTTGTACGTAGCCCGGAGCTGGCGGATGCAAGTGCAAGAAGTGCAACTAGCAGGAGTCACGTTACGAGAGCCAGCGCGTTACCATCCCGTGTGTGTCGTGCAAAACTTCCCTTGGGCAATACAGTGCAGTGGGTAAAGGTAAAGGGCACTAAGAAAGACGACGATCGGCCATTGTGCCGAGACGTTCTGCAGCACATGGCGGGATGGCAGATTTATTCTCGCGAGACCACTTCCGGATCCGTCCCCATGGGCCGGTGAACAAGCGGACGGTGACGTTAACAAAACTGTATTTACAGCTGTGTGCGAGCAACACGTAGCAGCAGCAGCAGCGGCTGAAGAGTCTTAATTCAATGAGGAAAATTAAAGCAAAAACAAACGAAAACGAACTGCCCGCCTTAGGCGGAAGACTGCGGAAGAAATAGTTTCCTACTGTGCTTTTTTCTTACGCTTGAAAGCAACAGGTTGTTTTTGAGACAGCGTTTGGACTTGCGTTTTACCGTTCGTTCGGATCGTCGAACACAACCATCCACGGACATTTTTGGTGCGATCACGTGCCCAGGCCACACACACTCACACAAAACAGGACGTTCGATTCCTACGTACGTCATGGGCAAACATAATGAATGAATCAGTCATCAGTCGACGCACAATCTAGCAATGTCGTTTGTCGATTGTTGTTGCGATCGTTCTAGACGCTTCGGCCGCGCCCTTTCTATTTCCGAAACCGTGTCGTTTGTTTTTCTCTTATTTTTTTATATTTTTAATTTTAACAACCGTACCGTGACGCGCCTTTTTCGTTTGCTCTGTATCCTCGCGCATGGGACGTTGCGTGAGGTGGACCCATATTGTAAGGCAACTAAGGTGACCCGCTGGGAAGAAGAGTGTGTGATATTTTTGTGCAAATAAATGTATTGGATTTCATAGATATTGCAATATTAGAATGTTGGCTAATTAAAATAGTCACAACTGAGCAGTTGAGCAACGGACAGCTAGCAGAGAAAATAGCTTCCGGTATGTGGCCATAAACACACACACACATACTTTAAAATAATTCACGCACACACACATATATACACACACAAGACGTGACGGGTGCGCCAAGTGTCGGTTCCATTTTTAGATCATGGCCGCGCCTCATCAAACATCTTCCCATCGCTACCGACCGGCGCTGCAATGGAATCTTGAATCGGCATTAAACGTAGCTGTTACTGGGGACGTCGCCTCACGTTTGAAGAATGCTAGGCGTTATCCATCCTTGGGTAAAGGACAGTAGCTCTGTATTTCAAAAAATAGCCAAAGTTAGTGAACATATGTGCGCTAATGTTGACATAATAGCATAAATCTATTTCAGCTTTTTAGTCGTTTGTTCTAGTGAAACCGTAGATAAGCGTATACGAGGACATAAAATCTGAAGCTCTGTTCCTCTCCCCATTGGGGAAACAGCCCGGCTCCTCGTCTACATGTGATGAAGCGCCAGCTTTTGGTGGATGCCAACGGCCGCATTGGCTTTCGTGTAAGAAATGCCAACATTCAGAGCAACGCAAGGGGCTTCGCGGGTAGGGATCTGTCGCTACAGTTTTGCCAGCGCCTCTCTCGCACACGTTCGGTATGGCCCAGGAATGGCGGCGGCAGGCAGGGTCCGCTGACGAGTGTCTCTCGTTGGTCACGTTTGTTGGCATTTGCTCAAATAGTTCGTTTTCATTTGCCTTTTTTTTCCTCAACACTTTACAACTCTTGTGTTGTCTGCAGTGTGTTCGTTCGGGTGGCATCACCCCTAACCGCGTCGACTCTTTCACTCGCTCTCTCTCTCTCACAATCTCTATGTGTGCATAATTTTGAATGATTAAAAATAGCACACACGAGGCAGAACACCCCCAATGTGCACCATCATCTCTCTTTCTCTCTTTCTCTTGTCCTTATACTTCCCTATTTTCCTATCCCCTACGTGATGATATCCCATCGAACAGGACAACGTAAACGATCTGTATCCGTTCGCCACCGCCGGATGGTATACAACACCCGATACAACGTTTCTGAGCCTCGGCTCGCTAAGATGCGTGCCATAGGAAGCGAGATGAGAAAAGTAGTGAGTATACATATGTGCAACAGCACATTCTGTGGGGATTTTTTTTTGGCAACGGCGTCATTAGGCCGATGCTCTCCCGTGCAAAAGGTAACAGCACTGGCGGACTGGCGGCGTGTTTTGCCAAATCCGAAGCGCCCTCCCCCAACGCGCAAACTGCCCCAATCGAAACGTGGGGCAGTATGCAGCCTGCGAAGAAACACGTTCACGATTCTATTTTTCGTTGTCAGCTTGGGGATGGCATCAACAGCCGCGCAAAAAAAGGGAAACGAGTGCATGCTGACACGAGCGAATCTAGAGGGATGTTTGTGTTAAATTTTTTACAGGCGGCACGAATTGCGTTTGCCACGATGCCATTGATGGCTGACTAATGAATTTAGCAAATACAGAAGAAGGTCCAAAGGGTGGTACAAGCTGCGATTTTTCACTCTCTATATAAACAAAGCACAGATGCGGTAGATGCAGTAAAACGATGGGTAATCTCAATATTGATTGAAATGGAGCGTTGGAGGCTCTGTACAGTTCTAAGAGATGAAGAGTTTAGGCATTACAAGTCGGTTATTTAAAACACTTCCTTTACAAAACTTACAATTGCGTGCCTTAAAGTGTTCTTTGTTGTGTTTCTTGTTTAAAATTCAATAATTAAGCAAGCCGATGTCCGTACCGATACTAGCGCTGTTGTTTGTTCCCGTCCATTTCAAATGTTGGAATAATACAGCGAGACGATCTGATGCGACGGCGCTGGGTGTAATTTATTTCGACGCACAGTTAAGTGGGAAATTTATTCCATAGCGCCGTGCGGTGGGCCAGAACATCTAAAAAAATGGGCTACACAGCAAAAAAAACATAAATGTACAAAAGCAAGGGAACAAAACATGTGATGTGGAACCCCGTTAAACTGTTTACAAGTTAAATTGTATGAAATCTTTCTATGCTCTGGAATGACTTTAAAAGTGAGATCCTGGACGGTCCTGGTCGACAGCGGCAGCCAGTGTACTTTGACCACATTCTAGACCACCCGAGCCTGGGCTGTTTTGCTCACACACACTCTTAGCCAAATGCCCGTGCTCGGTCACGTTGTGTCCTTTGGCACGTTGCGCAATGCAAACGAGAACCGTTTCCCCAAAATTCCTGATCTACCACTCCCGATTGCTCCATCCATTGCCGCACAGAGGACACGTAACCGGGACATGTGTGTGTGTGTGTGCAGCATTTCTCCGCCGGTCCGTGCGTGGCGCACGGAAACATGTGACAATTTGTGTATGTAAATGGGTGCCTTAGAACCCAATGGGTGTACGGTTGAGGGTTAGCATTAGCCCGAGGGACACCCCAGTGTCGCACGCGGAAGCATGGCCTTTATCGTGGCTCGCAGACGACGGCACAAACAGAAGCAAAGCTTGGCGCGTTTAACGGGCAGAGCATATATTTAAATCGCAACTAGATAGCGCACCAGAGTGTGTGCGCGCGCGTTCGGTCCGAGCACGTGGGCTGTGTGCCGTCTTGGAAGTTTGTATAATTTATTTCTCCCTCCTCCTGTTTTCTCCCTGTTTTCGCGCCGTTTCTTAGCCGGTCGTATTACAATTGGAAATGGTTCACGTTTTTCAGTGCGCGAGAGCAAAACAAATCGTAACAAACAAAGTTGAAGTCAATCAACATACGCGTTGTGCCCGGGGACGAGCCGGGAGCGCTTCGATGCTCCGCCAGCCCAGCACACAAAAGGATGCCGGGGAACGCATTCGCATTAACTGGAGCACGCGCGTGTTCACGTGTTCCGGCTCGCCGGGCCAGCCAGCTGTCCTTGTGACCTATTGTTTTGGTTCGGTGGGATGCTGCCCGCGCACGCGGGTTGGGAAGAGGAAGCGACGGTCGTTTTCAATCTCATGCTGTCGAAAGTGTGACTTCGTGCATGAGTCACCGATTGACTGCATGATGGCTGCCCGCGTTGTTGATAATGTGATGGCCCGGTGGCACGTCTGCTGCTTTAGAAGTCTCACGCTCGCAAGGCGCGCTCACGCGGCAGTATCACGCGTGGATCGATGACGGTCGTGGGACGGCATAGGGTGGGGCTGGCGGTTGGCGATGCAAGTCGTTGTGGCAGGACAACGCGACAACTGCTGGAAATTTACACTTTTCTAATGCGTTTGCGAGCAAAGAGTGCAGCGCCAGGGTGTGGAGCCAAAGATTACCTGCTTCGATGGGCAAGTATCACCACACTCACACATTAATCACATCGCGCTCAAAACATTGGCAGCGATACAGGAGAACCCACTTGACACGGTTGCCCATGATCCAACAGCCTGGAGCACACCACGTCCAGAAGAAGTTATCGGTGGCACGATACGGCTTGTCGGTAAAACGTGCGCTAATTAGTGTGGGTTTTATTAGCGACAGCGAGCGCTCAACAGCACTGCTGACTAGTTGCTGCCGTAATGGACACATTGTTGCAGTGCTTGTGCGCTGCTGCCTATCCGATGGGTCATCAACCGCTAGGGCAACCGATGCTCCAACGCTTGCAAACATGGGTACGATACCGAGGTGGGTGGTGTGTCGTAGCGCTGCAACCTGCTGCATTACTCATCCTTACACAGGGCAAGAAGCGAAGGGAGGAAAGTATTGAAGCCACCCGTGCTCTTCGTCACGCTCTTTGTCTTTCCTATGATCTCATCTTAGCATCATCATAAACCTACCCGACCTGACCTCTGATAAACCCCTGCCGATTATAAGCCTTTCCGGTTCCACTGCTTCCCCAGACTCGGCAAGGACTGGTTTGCGCATGGTCGTAGCGTAATGTAAATCACCTCGATTTCCGTTAAACTACAAAACCATCTAAAGGTAGCAACCAGTAGTTCTCCTGCTGGTTGAATAAAAAAGAATGAATAATGAGTGAACCTCTGCATTTCTATAAGGACCGATAAAACGTATAAAATATTTTCCAACCTTTACGTCTTCCTAAACGTTTGGCTAAGCAGCAACGTTTTGAATAGGAGGCTAGCAGACAGGATAATGGTAATGATTTTTGTACTATATGTGGGACGGTATGGAAAATTATGAGATGACTTCGTTTCGACGCGCTATACCTTTACAATTTCAACGTTGACCTTCAAAGGGTGTTCCTCAGCGCAACAATGTACTTTAATGTATGGTCAACAGAGCAATGATGGAGAACATCCAATACGTAGGAAGTGGTGCTGGGTGGCGATGTTCTACACTTTAACCTTTGAGAGAGGCAATATAATAAGTTGCTTTAGCCATACGAAAGCAGTAAAAACCAATAGAGCAATAAAGTTATGACTTTTTCATACGAAGAAGAATAAAACAAGCAAAACGAATTATTTTGTATTGAAAATAAGATAATTGATTCTATATAAAATAGTTGTAAAGTCACACGATTCATGGTATAAATCCATAAAACCTACCTTCAGTTTATTCTTTTTTATATTTGAATAGTTTTTTTCTGCCTTTGCTAACCATAAATTACTCTGTTTGCTCGTTGCAGTGAGGCTGGTGTGCCCGGATACACGTATTGCGGTGAGCCGGGGCTCAACTTTTCCGCCAACAATACCACCTACAGCGAAGATGATGCCGATTTTCCACCAGGACGACGGGGCAAAACATCACGGGTAGGCGAGACTAGACAGATTTATGTTCCATTTTCCGCTCATCATATTACGATCAGGGTGATTAGTATGGCGCGCTTCAATTCCAACTTGGATTACCAACCAGTATTTTTTTTAAATCTTTTATAGCATATTTTATTTCCCTTTTATACCGCAATGTCTTGGGTGTAGCATCTTCAACACAGTGCAAAGAAAGCGAATTTAAATACAGAGTTTAGAGAGTTTTATAGTGCACTCTATCTAGTTCCAAAATTAGTCAAAAAACTAAATATAGTTTACTACCAAGATTCGTAGTCCATATCCATATCTTGTCCAGGTTCGTATCGAATTCCCCGAGCTCATCTTGTCAAGGCTTCACTTAGCTACTCAATAGGAAGGACACTGCTAATCCCCTCCCCCCTCTGCATCAATCTTAAAATAGATGTTGCTGTTGAACCTCCTTGATCTAGAAACGTGAGAAGCGTGCACGAAATAATAGAAACGACACGTGATTATCTGCTGTTGCCATCCTGCCCTTAGTATCGGTAGAGTAGCTCCCGCGGCTCGGCACGAGATTCCAGTCGAGGTCTTTTGGAGCATTGATTACCGGGCGCTATCGCCTGTATCGATGGTAATGGGGGCACGCGGAGCAGTACAGCTCGGCTATCAGTCAGCCAGCGTTCATGCTAGCGGTACATCACCGGATCCGACACCGTTGTCTTATCAATTGAAACAAGTCAAACCTTAATCGATGTCACCGCGTCACACCTCGTTGCGGTCGGACAGTCGGCACTAATTACTGCATCCGCGTTCCGTTCGCTCACGTTCCCTGCCTGTTGGTAAAACAACAAACTACTGCTTCGTACCGTGGCACGAAATCAAGCATTTCATTTCACGTGACATGACATGAGGAATCAATCGAATTAATGAATAACGATTCGGTGGCGAACATGCACATGCATTCAGACACCGTTTGGGATTGAACGAGCGCATAAAACAACAGTTCTGATCCGTTTGTCTTGCTAGTGCCCGTGAATTGAATTGCATGAACTGATTGGCAAACACATACATTTTAGAATCGCTAGAATCGTTGCATTCAATTTATGTATGGAATTCTCATGCAAACAACAACAAAAAACATCCATCCAAAATCATGTCAAACCAAATCAAAACAACCACATTAACCATGCTGTCTATCGTGTTCCATTTCTCCATCCGCAGCAAGATCCACTGTCGCACCGGATCATTGAGAAACGGCGCCGAGATCGGATGAACTCCTGCCTGGCCGACCTTTCGCGACTCATTCCGCAGCAGTACATGCGCAAAGGTCGGGGACGGGTGGAAAAGACGGAAATCATCGAGATGGCCATACGCCACCTGAAGAACCTGCAGAGCCAGGAGTGCGGCCGGGAGTCGTCCTGCGCCGAGCAGTATCGCCACGGGTACAACGAGTGTCTGGCCGAGGCGGCCAAGTTTATGATGCGCGAGCGGGGCGAGGAGATGTGCTTTCGCATGGTCGCCCACCTAAAGGAGCACTGCAATGAGATTATGAAGGGTAGGTGTTTAAGCGTGTGTAAGTGTTTTGATATAGTCCGTTGGTTGTGACCCGTTTTTTTTGTTCGCTCCGCAGGTGAATTGAGCAAGACACGGTGCGGCACGGAGCTGGCAAACGGTGGTAGCCCCATCTATCTTGCCGGCGGGCAGCTGGGCCACCTGCGGGAAATACTCACCTGCCCGTCGGATCTCGAGCACAGCAGCAACGACCATCACGACGTGAAGGATCTGAGCTTCCGCAGTGCGACGAGCACGAGTAGCAGCACGCACAGCAACAACAATCCGCCGCAGGCCGCCGTCATTACCTCGACTGCGCCGAGCATCGTGCAGCACCATCTGGACACGTCCAGCAACCACTCAACGCAGGACTACGACGCACCGTCCCCGCCGGCTCGGCTGTGCCCGAACGGTACCGGCGCCAGCCTGCAGCAAGACACGAACAACAACATCAACCAGCACGAGAGCGTCCTGCGCACGATCCGCATGCGCAAGTTCTCGGAGCACGCTTCGCCGGAGCACGAGCACAGCCACAACAGCTACAAGTTCAAGAACTACATCCAGCAGCGGTTTTCGCAGGACACGCACGAAAATGGGCACGGGACCGATTGCGATCGCAGCCCGGTGTCGCTGCACGAGGATCAGCATATGCATCAGCAGCCGCACTCGCTGCGCGCCTCGCCACTGACCAACGGTAGCAGTGGCAGCATGTCCGGGGCAGATTCCAAGTCCTCCAGCACGAGCACACTGACCGGGAAGTCGTCGACCGTGGCATCGTCCACGGACGAGCCACTGTCACTGAAGCGAAAGCTGCCCAGCACTCCTGTCAGAAATGGGGCCGAATCACCGGCCGCAGGTCCGATGGAGAATGGAGCGCACCACCACAACCACCATCACCAGCAGCAAGGGGCGGCGGAGCAGTGCGTGCCGCTGGAGAAAAAGCTGGCGCTCGCTAGGAATGGCCACCCGTTGGCAGCGTCATCGTCGTCGTCCTCCTCTTCGGTGACGCCACTGCCGGCGTCCGAGATCAAGCACGAGCTGCTATCGTCGATCGGAAGTGCGGTGGTAGCGCTGGGACCAACGGCGACTCCCGCCTTTGCACATCACCATCACCAGCAGCAACAGCAGCAACATCACCACCATCCCAGTTCCTACCATCCGGTGCCGATTTTTGCCTGCCACACGCAGGGTTTCTACATCCCGCTGAACGTGGACTACGAAACTCTGCTGCCCTACCTAAACGGGATCGATCTGCTGAGCAAAAACTTCCTCCAGATGCCGCCGCTGCACCCGATCAGCATTAGCGTTAACTACACGCCCGGATCGCTGGGCGGCAGTGGGGGCAGCTTGCTGCTGAAGGCATCGGCCGTGAACGGGCTCAACTCGCAGACGAAGGCAAAACTGGTGGAAGGTATCATCAATGGATGTTAGGACAGACACACCCCCACCCCACACATGCGCATGAAAGCACACCGACTTAGAAAGTTGCATTTTCTCGTGCCGTTCTCCATGGGTCGATGTTGATCGTAGAGGATGTATGTATGTTTGTGTGTGCGTGTATTCTACTAGCTGTACTAGGATAATAACTTTTCTAGGATCGTGCACAGCACGGTCGTGAGTCGCTTAGGATGGCAGATTTAAGGAAGAGGATGGCAGATTTAAAGCCGTACCAGATCTTCAACGATACTATCAATCCAGAGAAATCCTAGAAGGATAGCATTGCGATGCGAATGTAGTAGGGTGCTGCACGAGCGGCATGAGTTAAAAACTGTAAAACAAATGTAATCAATAACGTAGCTGTGGCAGATATCCAGTTCCGCATAGGACACACATATTTAAACTCAGGTAACACAGTCTCCATCTCTATTTGTGTGCTGGACTGTGTACGTACAATTTGCTGTTAGTCGACGACGAATACACGCGTCCAAAGGTACAGATACAACCCAATAAAGTGAATACAGTTCGTGAAACTGCAAAATGCTGAACCAAGTACGGAAAGCAAGGACAATTTGATTAATCTTGACAGGTCTGGGTTTTCCCTCAGTGAGGAAGAAGAGATTACACAAACTGCATACAATTCTTATACGATCGTAGATTATTCCAAAACTGTAACTACGACCATGATTTGTTCGTACGTTTACTTAAGACGTAGAGACACCGAATGACCTCAACCATCATAACGATCATCGTTCATATTGGTAACAGACAGGAGGATGAAGAAGATCATTCGATAGGGAATTTTTTGTTGTGTTCGAACACCACCACCACCACCAGCACCACCTCCGCCACCAACCTTAACCACCAGCACCACCTAGTCCTTTACATTTTTAAAGCGCTCCAGTTAGATCAAACATGATTTTTTTATTAACGTCTAATGCACACTCTTCAATTATATTTTCTCTATTGTTTAAAGGCTCCGAGAACTTTCTTAACCGAGGACAATTAATCTGTGATACTGTGGAAAATAGTAGGAAATGTCGGGCTGGGTGAAAATTACCACTCCCAAAAATATGAAGAAACACGGAAAACATGTGCCGTTGCGTGAGAGAAAGAGAGAGTGTATGAGAGAGAGAGAGCGAGAGAAAGAGACAGAGAGAGAGAGGGAGAGAGAGAGAGAGAGAGAAACAAATTTGAAAGGAACCATTTTAAATAGTGTGGTTTGTAAATAGGAACAACAACAGGAATAGAGATATAATCGGAAGGTATATTCACTAACACAGAGTGAAGCATTTGGTGGAGAACTTACAGAAAAGACCATATGTGTAAAACAAGTGATAGAAATCGAACGAGAAAAGAAACAAGCAGACCACCAGCAAACAGGGTAATTGTGCTGTGTGCGTTGTGTGCATATTCCTACACCGTTTGCGAGGACAATGCGCGACAAGAAGGGAAAACGGTAGGAAACGAAAAATATTGGTAGCAATGGATTACTCCTTCCCACCCACCAACTCTGCCATAGGTTGGGAAGCAACCAGCACCTCTACCAAAATGTCGTTTAACGGTATACATTTGTACGTAATGCAGCCCGAACGTTTTTTTTGTATAAATCGCATACAGTTAGCTCTGAGGTGTCTTTTTTACTTTTTAGCCTTTTTTATACATTATACTGAACCAACGCAAGTATCTGAGTAAACAAAAAACCCAACAAATCTACCAACCCACATGCATATGAGAGAAATGTGCGTAACCAACGTGAAACGGCCAGGATGCATATGGGGGGCAATTTAGAACAACGCCGCTTAAAAAGTGGTATTGAACCATTATATCCATATACATTTGCGCTACAGCCAGCGAAAAATATAAGTCTATATAAAATTGAACCGAATGTTGCTTTCTATTTTTATTTTGTGTGGCTTGTAGCATAAATCCGAACAATATTAAATTATGCAAACGTAAACCACATTTACAGAGTGTCTCCGAAATACACTAGAACTTATGTTCGCAAAATCTTTGCTCGCAAAATACTGGGTAGAAAAACCCTTGGTCCCAAACCAGGAATTTTGTGACTAAAAAGTTTGCGACCAAGGACTATGAGACCAAGGATTTTGCGACCATTGAATTGGCGACAAAGAAGATTACGATCAAGGAGTTTGCGTTGAAGGATTTTGCAATTAAGGATTTTTTGATCAAGGATTTGCGACCAAGAAGTTTACGATCAAGAGTTCTGCGACCAAGAAGTCTGCGACGAAGATATTTGCGAACAAGAAGTTTGCCATCAAGATATTTGCGATCAAGAAGTTTGCGACCAATAAGTTTGCGACCAAGAAATTTGCAGCCAAGAAATTTGCGGCCAAAAATTCTGCGACCAAAGATCTGCGAAGCAACAAAGATTTTTAGGAAAATTTTGCGATCAAAGATTTTGTGATGTAAGAACCGCGTATGTCGGGGTTTCTTCTTCTTTGGCTCAACAACCATTGCCGGTCAAGGCCTGCCTGTACCTCTTGTGGGCTTGGCTTTCAGTGACTAATTGATTTCCCCCCATAGCAGGATAGTCAGTCCTACGTATGGCGGCACGGTCTATTTGGGGATTAAACCCATGACGGGCATGTTGTTAAGTCGTACGAGTTGACGACTGTACTACGAGACCAAATGTCGGGGTTTACCTGTACATAATTTTGCTCGTAGCGTCCTCTATTGGACGGTTCTGTTCGAATGACGGAATTGTCGAGCAGCTATCTGATGCCAGTGTGGCCAGATTTTTTTGACGGTTTTCGGTAGGAGTGTCAACATTTTATCAGTAGTTTTCGGTAGGAGTTTCAATTTGTATTACCAGCACGTCCAATTTTATCGCATCTCATGAAGTACAGACACGGGCCTTAGTTGTCAGTGTTGAACTTCTGGCCCTGATCGCTGATGATTTCCATATTTTATATGGAGTTTAATGCATTAAATCATTAGGGAAATGGTTTTATGACCTTTCGGTCAGTATTATGAGAAAATTTGTGAATTTCAGTAGCATAAATGAAAAATCGGTAGTTTTAGGGTGGTTATCTGTGAATAGGTAGGCATATCAAAAATCGGTAGGAATACAGATAAATAGGTATTTCTGGTCACTCTGCCAACACATCTAAACCTTGGTCAGCGCGCTCTTGGGAGGGGTAGGAAGCGGAGCCAGGGATGGGTAGCTCTTGACGAGCTGCTTGACAGATTTGCTGTAGGGCGAAGGGAGAAGGCATGAGAAGTGAGCGAAAGGCAACAATTTCTTCCGTCGCTTTGCCCAGCGCGTTTTCTTGTTTACGTTTTGCGGCGTCGGGCTACAGAAATAGTTTTTGTTTTGCTATTTACCTTATTTTTGGGTGAAATTAGCATTCAAGGGCCATTATTTCGTATTCGATAGTGCGTGGAAAATGTTAGAATAGTGCAGATACTACGGTGGAAGAACGAACTTGCCTGTGCCAGAGCGAAATAGCGGACGGAAGTGAGTGGAATGCAGCAGTGCGGATGGCCGCAGGTATCCGCAAAGCTTACAACAATCGCTTTTCTTTGCAGCCATGAGTTCGATACAGGAGCGGCTGCAGATGAAGCGGGTGCCGCTGGATAAGTGGTCGACCAGGGAGAAACTCTGCCTCGCCTCGTCGGTTGCGTGCAGCGGCGACCAGAACTGGATGTCGGTGAGCCGGTCGCTGAAGATGCTGTGCGGTGCGAACCGACCGAACGATTGGTTTGCGCAGAAGTCCTGTGCCGCCCAGTACGGCAAGCTGCTGGAGAATGTCGAAACGCCGAAGCGTAAGAAACGGACCGCTTCCGAGCGGGACGGCGTTGCGGCGGTCGAAACGCCGGGCGAATCCATCCTCCGGAAGTTAACGCAGGAGCGCATAATCGAGCTGAAGAAAACGATCCAGGAGGAAACGCAGCAGTACATCAAGGTGAAGGAGGACATCATACTGATACAAAGCGGTGTTACGGATGAGAAAAAGTTGCGCGAAATGTGGAAACAGATCGAGCAGGAAAAGGCACAGAAGGAGAAGGAACAGATACAGCACGCCCAATGGCTGAAGGAGCGGGAGGAGAAGAAGCTCGAGCTCGAGCGTCAGTGGCGTCCGATGTACCCAAACTCGCCGACGGCTACTAAAGCACCCACGCCACCGATAAAAATTAAGGACGAAACCGACGAGGACAGTCAAGGGTCATGCAAGTCCGGTACTTCTCCTCTGTTAACGTCTCTGCTGAAAACTTCCGGCGAGGCAAGGGGTTCCGGTGTTTCGGCAAACTCGCCATCCACAGGACAACGGACGGTAGCATCGCCAACCATCACAAATCTGCTTACAGGTGGTACGGGAAGCTCCGTCAAAGCGACTTCCTCAACGGCAGCCAGTGCTGCTGGATCACTTAGCGGGAATGAGCTGGATGCGCAGCTTGGTGTTACCATCAAGCAGGAAGCTATCGCCGCATCCACAAACATGTTCGATGGAAAAGAACCGCAGACCATAAAATTGGAAAATAAGGAAGATGGCAGCAATATGGAAGGTGCCACAGCAACTAAAACGGACGAGTCAAGCGGGCCAAAGTCCGAAGCGCTCTTCACAGAGATGGACAGCGAAGACAACGCAGATCCCGCGAAGGATCTGATGGACGTGTTGGAAGATCTGATTCCGGACGATTTGGATGAGATTTTAAATGAAGAGAGTGGCATGATACTGGAGGACGTCGATCTGAAGAATGTAGTCGATTCAATCATGGAGGAAGACAACTTGAAGGATAAGGACATCGGACTGATGGCGGACACGGAAGACGTGTCGATGGCGGAAATGGTGGAGGAAAATGTTGCTGAAACGGCTTCAAAAAACGAGGCACCCTCGGTGGAACGTCCTAAATCTCCACCAACAATCGCTTCATCCGCCACTCCTGTGGTAGCAGTGCCAGTAGCAACAGCGGCAGCAGCAGCAGCGGCAGCAGCAGCACCACCACCACCAGTGCCGGAGGCCAGTAAAAGTTCGACTACGCTAAAGGAGGAATGCATGAATGGGGATGTGAAAGATACAGTTTCGAGCGAAAAGTTAACTGTCGATCAGCAGTCGACTGTTGCACAGCCCGCGAATGAGCAAGTGAGTCAAGAGTCGAGCGACGCTAAGGTGGAAATAATTCCCATCGAGGACAGTACCAGTAATTCTCCTGCTACGAATGATCCGTGCAGTGACGACAACAAAGACACCGGCGAAGAGTCGAGTGGACAAGAGCAGCCGGAAAGTGTGATTGTCGTGTCAGATTCAGCCAAGGAAGAGGAAGAGTTTGAGGAGCGGGACGGTAGGGTAAGCCCGAACGATGGACCCACAGCGATGGAGGAGGATGAAGATTCCGACGACAAACCGCTAGCATCGCTGGAGGTTACGTCGGAAAGTGCGCCCGCGAGTCATGATAAAGCAGCTCCGAAAGAGGACATCGAACCGGTGGCTAGTAAACCGTTGCCAGCTGCTCCGGAGCCAGAAAAGCGCACACCTCCGGACACGAATGCTTTGCCGAAGGATGTGAAATCGGAAGCAGTGAAAGTTGAACCCAGCTCCCCATGCACCGATGAGGCGAAGGCAAAGAAGGAAGCGATGGAAAAGCTTGCCGCCGAGTACGACTTTAAGGACGACGAGGAACCGATCGTCCAGCTGTCGACCAGGAAGGCCAAAGAGGAGAAGCACGTATCGGAGGATGAGGTGTTTGTCGATGCGCAGGAAACGATCGAGGAACCGGAGGAGGTGAAAGAAGTGGAGCCCCCGGTGAAAAAACCGCCCGCTGATGATCCCGTGCTGACGGTGACGGATACCGATGACGATTCACTGATCGAGATGAAGATCGGCAAGGCGAAGCGCGACTATTCGCGGCGCCGGCTGGCCGACGAGGCACAGAAGCTGCGCGACGACCTGGCGGGACATTCGCGAAGCGAGGAAACAGAGGGCCGTTCGCTGCGGAAGCTGCGCGATCGCGATCGCTCGGAAAGTCCGTTCGTGGTGCAGGACGATGAGCCGAGCGAGAAAATGAAACGAAGCTACTCGTCCACGCCGGTGATGGACTCGATACCGGGTTCGCCCGCCTCGAGCGAGGATCGGGACTACCGGGTGTGGAAGAAGTCAATACTGGCGGTTTACTCGAAGATCGCGTCGTCGAAGAACGCGGCTGCGTTCCAGAAACCACTGCCAGAGGATCAAACGGCGCACCTGATCTACCGGCCGATGGATTTGCCGCAGATCAAGCGCAACATCGAGAACGGGAACATTCGGACGACGGCCGAGTTTCAGCGCGACTTACTGCTCATGTGCACCAATGCGATCATGCTGAATCGGAATGATCTCTGTTCGCCGGCTGCGGCCAGCCTGCTGATGCGGGAAAGCAGTTCCATCATCGAGACGGGGATGGACCCGAAAGCGATGAAGGACCGGGACAGCGACCGAAGCACGCACAAGCGTAGCTCGCGAAAGAACACGACGCGAAACTCGTCCGCCGGAAGAAGCTAATCAACGAGGGAAGCGGGAACGGGGGGTGTGCTGTGTCTCATGTCATGTGTCGACATGACTTACAATATTCTTATCAATAAAATACTTTAAATTTAAATGACTGGTTTTTGGAAGTTTGCTGCATTAGAGATGCTTATTGATTGGTCGTTAGGAATTTTATGTATTTTTGGGTAGCATTTGCGACATGCTTTCTAAGTCAACCAGATCCTCAGTCGTCTTAAAACACGCTCGCTTGCTTGTTGTGATAATGTGTCAATTTCAATTAACCGACAAGATTAGCTCGCCCCGTGCGCAGCCATTCAAACAGCTATTAGACGGACAATTTATTAAATGGAGCCCGCGAACTGAAACTTGTACATTTCGCACTATCAACCTATATTTGCACAGCCTCACGCTAACCTCTCGCAGATACAAAAAAGTAAACCAGTTCCCGTACACTCACAGCAACAGTATATTTCCTGGCCCCTCGCCGCTGTCGTGCAGCTGCACCCCATTCATCCCCAAACCGTGAAGTACACTCACAAACGTTCAGGCAACGTTCAGTGGGGCAACTTTTCCCTCCATGCGAATATGATAGCCGTGAATGAAGGGGAGAAAAAAAGCAGCAAGCACACCCGAAAGGGAACGCAAAACGCATGGAAACTGGTTGGCGCACGCCGGTTTAATTCGAATTAAGCCCATTACGCAACAGCAGTGCGCGACCAGGAGTGGGCCAAATCAAGACAAACAAAGACGAGACGGTTGCTGGTGTATGGGCACGACCCGGCCCGAGAGATGCTGCCGGAACAACGGCGACAGCAGGACGGTACGCAAAACAAAACGCGAGCGGGGGGCCGGGTGCGCGTCCAACTCCCCACCATCGTGCAGCGAAGATGAACGAGTTTTCCGCGAAACGCTGCTGGCGACCCAAGAAAATGCCGCAGCACTCGTTGGCGCTCTTTCCGCAATCACGGTTTGGTAGATGGAGACTGGGTACCCCGTGTCTCGAGCGTATGATCTAGGAGGCGAGCCAGCGTTGACTTCAAACTCCACAAATACACACACGCACGGGCGCTACACACCCGTGAAGTTCCAGGTGAAGCGGAACTAGCGCCATTATGAGCATTATGAGGAGGGCGGTTTGATGTTTGATTTGGAGACGGGCGGGTAATTGGATAACTTACGATTTTCATGTGCACGTTTCCTCTCGCGAGCGATGGCGATTATAATTTTGTAACAAGAGCACGCGCCTGGCGAGTTACGGCAGCCCGGCTGCCACGTGCCCTGGGCACCTGCCGGTGCGAATTTCTTTGGCGCCGGGACACACCAGCTGGACAGATTTATTGCTGCTAACGTTGAATGAATTAGAATTGGTTCAGGAAATGTCTTCCGAACCATACGGCGGGCGCCTACGTGGATCGGCGGGACTTCCGGGCTTTTTGGTACCAACCATTTGCTGGGATCGCAAGGAAGGCCTTTCTAGCGGGAATTTAAAATTCAATAATACCCATAACGGTTAATGGCGAAGGTCAAACGTGAGTGAACTTGGCGAAATCGTAGCAGCGCCCTCTAACGGAAGTTAGCGTGCCGCCTATTAGTATTCAGGGTGGCATCCTGATGGCAAGTGTTGGAAAAGGTAAAAGATAAAAAAAACCCAAAAAGCATGTTTACACGGAAAGCGCATGAAAGTGCATGAGTGTAGACATCAAGTGCATCTCAAAGGCAGCTTGGGGTAGGGCACGGGGTAGTTTTTATTTGCTCCTCTTAATCCGCCCGGGTGGGGAAACCGTCTCCGATCACCTCAGCAGGGAAATGGAAACCGTGCGCACGTCCGTCGTTCAAGAGCAGCGTGCGCATGAGGCCTTGGCTCGGAGCAGCATTACCAGCGCCTTGCTCAGTACCGTGCGGCAGGTTGGTGGCAACGGTTCACTTCTTTGCAAGCGCCGTGCAGACTGCGGCCAGACTGGAAACGTATCGTATCGCGACGGCGCATCCGATAAGAGGCTCGATAGACATGATCGCAAACGTGTAGAGAGTGCACACCTGACAACGGATCGTACGCATTCCGGACGGGTTCCGAATAGTCTGTGACGGTAACGCGGCCAACACAAGTGCAGTGCGGTGAAGGAAAGGCTTACCCTTATGCAATAGCGAACCCTTCCGAGCTCGGTCATTCGTAGAGTAATTGTTGATCGGCAACATTATGACGAATTGTGTGAATTTAATAACGCGCCATGGCTCATTACGGGCGTGGATGGTGCCTTTAGTGCTGGGGTGTCTGATTGCCGGTGGTCATTACACTGTTGGTGCCGTTACCGTAGGTAAGTGTATTGGTGTGTGTGTGTAGATCTTATTGGGTGGAGGAAATGAGGAAAATGTTACCGATTTGTCCTGCCACCAGCATTAGTGAAAGGTTTTGTAATTTTAATGCAGTGCAGGTTGTAGACCAAACTTCTCGGGAAATTGATGTGAAATTAGTTCGTATTAGGACAATTCGGTGAAGTATACGTTGCTGTATACGATATGTCGCTGCATCTGCATACATTGAATTTATGTTAAACTTAAATAGCCGCGAATTCAAAAGAAATGATAAGATCTTCCCCAACATACAGATATCTTCCCGCTGCCACCCTCGACGGAATCAATGTACGCGCATCACCACGCGCACCGGTACCATGCAGGACCGTTCGGGCCGACCAAGATGAAAAGCCACATCAAGCGCATACTAAACATTCGAGAAGAAAATAGCACCCTGGACAGCTATCTACTGTCGCTGTTCAACGTGGACAACCTAAACCCCACGTACGTCTTCCTGCTCCCGATGGAAGGCAAGAACCACGTGCGCAAGCTCATCTACCAGCGCAGTGACTTCGAGGAGGCCGAATTCCCGAACGTAACCACCATCAACAAGTTCAGCGGGAGGCCGAACCGGACGGGGGCCAGCATTGTCGCCGGTCCCGGCAGCGACATGCAGCTGGAGAAGAAAATTTTCGACCACCTGGACAAGGACACCATGGACGATGGCACGCGCAAGGTGGTCGAGGAGAATGTGCGCACGGAGCGGAACTTTATCAAGTTTATGGACGAGCTGAACCGGGACCTGGAGGAGGAGGAAAATCGACGCATGCTGAAGGAAAGCATGCGCAAGTCCGCTTCGTCGGCTGGGCGAACATCGTCCACCGCTCTGTTTACGCCCTACGCGTACAAACACACGCCCACCATCGGGTGGGATGATCTTGGGCTCGAGGGATGGGCTGGCGGGTTGCGTGAAAACCATGGCCACCGTTTCGACCATCCCGTGCTGGAAAAGTGAGTTCCCACGTGCCCGGCTGCGTGTAGTGTGATCGTCACTTCAAACTCTTCTCTTTTTGTCCAGACCGAAAACAACGTTCGCCCCGCAGACGACGCAACTGCAGGCTAGTTTCAATGCAGCTCAGCAGCTACCGTCCGGTCGGCCGACGGCTGCCCTCGGACCGGCGTCGAAGGCGACCGTTAACCAGACGGTAGTTGCCAGTGCCGCCGCCCGCTACAAACAGACCGGCGTTCTGCTGAGCGAGGACGTTGGCGTGAAGCTGCAGGAAATCTACAAGCGCACCAACGGGAGCAACGCACGCATCAAGTGGCCCATCACGAATAGTCGCGATGCGCACCGGGACGAGGATGTGTTCATTGCGCGGGCCAACAATCCCTTCGGACACTCGACCAAGTGGCGCTGGAGGTAAGTGCGGAGTGCGATGTTGTACGAGACGTTATGGTTGGGGCGCTCGGGCATTGTTTTGCTCCCAAGCTGGGTCTGCCAGCGTGATGACCATTGTCGGTACTTTTTGTCGGGCAATTAACCCGCACTCTGAAGACTCTGAGGGATTGCGTAAGGTGCGCACCGCCAAACCGCACCGCCCGGTGGAAAGTGAAACGAAGATGAAAATGAAAGAGCCCACAACTGGGTCTTCTGATAAAGAGTGCACTCCCGTAAGTAAGTCAGTGTGATGCAGTAACACACGCTCAGTCGGTCGGTCAGTCATGGTCGGCTTTCGCCAATGTAGGGCAGAAGGTGTAAGGGGTACCGGGCCGCTTGTGTCGCGCGTTTTTCTCGCGTGCGTAGTGTGCGGAACCCATTTCCTCACGGCACGAACTTGTTTACAGTCCGTTGGCGCGCAGCCCGCTCAAAGATGCGGAAAGAAATCCCACGCGTATGAAAGATACCCAGACGTACGAGTCGAGGCGCACATTCCGCCACAAAAAAAGCAGAAGCTGTTTGTTTAACGCTCATTTGGATTATTTCTCCTCGCATATGATGAGTGACTCTCGGGCTCGGTTCTCACTGTTTCACTTTCATTTACACGAATTAACGGCATGGACGACTAACACAACCGCCATATGTTGCGCTTTCTTTTCCATCTTACGCATGTTCAGACACTTGTTCACGCACTTGTTCCACCGATGTTGCTTTTGACTATTTTCGCGGATTGGCACGGGCAACCATTGTCTATGTTGATCATCAGCTCACCGGCGCACCCGTCCGATGGGCCGGGACGGTGTAATGATGGCGGGAGAGGGCACTGGCAGTTTGTAGTCGTTTTGTAGCGATTCTATATAGCGAGGCAGCATCAACATCGTGATGACTTACGCAATGCGGGTTGTTGTTTGGTAGGAGCAGCAACATAATCGCCACACACTGGTGCCTCTCAAGTGGTCCACGGATATCCGCGCATTGCGGGTTTGGTCAAGGAATGTTCCATGCTAACCGAGTGGTTCGCGTTAATGCTGGAACATGATATAAGTCGCTAGCTATATTTTGTAAAGTTCATTGTAACCAACAATCTAAAATACCAATTTTGCAAGCATTGAGGTCCGAGGAGCATGTATTACTCTATCTAATGCGTTCAACTATCTGCTCGTCTTGGCGTCGTCTATTCGGCTGTGGATTGTGATGTATTACTCATCTTCATGGTACACCACAGTGCGTTGGCTAATCGCCCTATATGACTGATATAAATATGCATCGGTTGGTTAAATTCGCTCAACTGTAACCGAGCTTATCTACACAGTGGCCTTGAAATTGCCACACATCGTCATGCCTTTGTAGTCAGGGACACAAGGATTTTGGTTCCAAAGATTTCGCTTCTAATTTTGATACACTGCATCCGGTTGCGCGTCTTCTTCTAATTTGGTCGTTAAAGAAAACCTCACCGATCGCGGAAATTTCAACTTCTAGCGACTTCTTTCAAACTGCATACATTATTGTCCAAACCATACCATCTCATATTTTAAACAACTCTTTATTGTCTTACTAGCAATGAAACGGCACAAGAGGATCCGCTCAAGGTGGAAGTCCAATCGTCTCGCGATGGCCGCGCAAAGCGTGGCGTGTACAATCTCTACTCGATGATCAAATGTGCCACCGGGTGTGATCCCCTCATCTACAAGGGCTACGGATGCTACTGTGGCTTTTTGGGATCCGGCCAAGCGCTCGATGGGATTGATCGCTGCTGCAAGATGCATGACTACTGCTACAGCACCGCCAGCTGTCCGATGTTTTTGGAGTACTTCGTGCCGTACCTTTGGAAGTGCTACCGGGGCCGCCCGTTGTGTGGTATGTATAGATAACGCAAAAAAAAACTGACGCCTTATTAACTATTAGCTGACTGGTTATTTGTGTTCTATTTTCCAGCAATCGATCACGGCGAATGGGGTGGTCCAGGTTCGTGTGCATCCCGGCTGTGCCATTGCGATCTGTCGCTGTCAAAGTGTCTTCGTCGGTACTACTGTCCGCGGAAGCGTAACGTCTGCACTACTTCCCCGCTGCGATTGCTACAGAATCTAGTGATGGTGTTCTGAGCGGATGGTCGGCTTGTGCTGTTCTACATCAGACCGGTTGACTGCTCCTTCTGTGTACATTCCTGTTTCCAGTATGAATGCTAGCATTTCCAAAGTACAAATAAGCGTAGCGTAGCAGCAAGCAGATAGCTTACAAGCGTTGTAGATTAAACCAAAAATAAAATAAAAAATTGTCGAAAATAAGCATCATTGGTAATTCCATTAGTGGGGTCCGAAGAAAGGCTAAGATGCTTGTTATTTGCTCCACATAGTACTGTGTGTGTTTTTTATTGCTGATTTTTGGTCAAAGATTCATATGATGCGGCGTACTGTGCAGCCACATTACCATGCATTCTATTCTTACGTAAGGCAGTAGAGGGTTGACAATAATTTATTGATAGTTCAATTACGTTCAACGAACTAACACGTTGTACATTATCAAAACGTTGAGCATGTACAAATAAATATCGATGTTCAGGATTGGTAGCCGCGGGCATACTACCTTAATTTGTTTGTGAGAATCGCGAGTGGCGCCACAATTTGTTGCCGATGCCGTGCGAGCGCACACGCATGAAAACGCATGCACCATGCGTGCTGTTTTGCGCATTTCAATTTGGGAACGCATCGATCATAGAATGCGATTACGCAGGTAGTGTTTGATCAGTTGGATGCAGACAACAGAATCTTCCGCACTGTCGTGCCCAGCATCTGGTGGAAAGAAACGCAACATAAAAAGAAATTTTAACTCAGATACTCAAAGCGATTATAGTCAGTCTCGAAATGATTACCATTTTCTTGAATAATTTTCTTCAGATTCTCTATGCACAGTGTTTTCAGCGCACGCTTCTTCGGTGGACCCATCTTGTGGGGGTACAGCACGGACGTATCGACCACCACGTCGTGTATCAACTTGAGCGCTTTAAAGTCACTTTCCAGGCTGTGTCCGATGAGAATGGTTTCCGCATTAAACATGGACAGTAGCACGGCTTGCACGTTGTACAGCGTTGTGGTAGTTTTACGCAACATTTCCTCTGTGATGCCCGAAAATCTGTAACGAAAAGCCAAAATAAGGTTGTTGATCACAGAATGTAAGTATAATGCCATGGATTACGGCAGCTTGTCCTCACTGTTACCTTGTGTTGTAATCAACTACTCGATTCAACGGCTTCACGAGCGTATCGTAGACAGTCTTTTCGTTAATATCGACCACGGTAACGCGTGTCAATTCTAGCCCGGCCGTGGTGTAGCACATTTCACAGTCGAGCGCGAATATATCCTTCTTCGACGGTTCGTAGTCTTCGGCCGGTGCGATCGTTTTCACGAACCCGGTTAGATTGTCATAGTCCATGAAGCTGGACACGTGATAGTTTGCATACATGCAGCCGGGCGTACCGGACGGTTGCTGGCAGCAGTTGTGCAGATTGTCCGCAAAGCCGCGCCGATAGCAGGTGCTCTTCGGATGATAGTTACACGCGTCCACCTGTGGCTCATCGTACGTTTCCAGGTTGTACACTTTGGAGCAGCGGGAACAGTAGCGTTCGTTTTCGTTCGGTGGCCGCGATGGTTTCGGGGTGAATATTTTAGCCTTTCCGGCAACCTCGGTGGCACGAGGGAAGCCATTCGCACGCATTTGCTCCTCTGTCAGCTTGCACTCGTGGATCATTTTGTACGCCACGGTGCTGGGTGCATTGTCGATTGTGTATGCGGATGTTTTAACTTCCGTTTTCCTAAAAATATAAATGATTGCGATTAGGGAAGTTTTTTTTTTGTTGTTGTGGAACGAAGAATTTGCGGAATATTCTGAAAGTGATTTTTTAAACGGAAAACACCGTTACGAGAATGTGCCAAAAGATGCCGCAATTTTAAATTAGCGAAATAATGCTAAATATCGTACAATTTCTTGTTGACACTCCAGGATATGTTGTGTACCATTTTCCCAGCCAATATGACATCGTGAGATACGGTTTTGTTCCTACAAGTACATAAAACAAAATGCGATACTCAAATATCAACAATAAACTAGATTCATTGGAACATACTTGTCTGCTGCTTCATTCCCTGTTTCGAGCGCCTCTTTGCGCAGCTTGTTGATGGTTAGTAGCGCACTGCTTTTGTAAATCATGGCGGTGCTGCATTTCTTCATCACCGCCAATTCTTCCGTTTGTGCGCGTTCCCAGGCATCCTCATTGGTGGGGTAAATGTTCAAACAGTGCTTCACCATTAGCCCGTAATACTGCATCCGAATGTTGTACGATATTTTGCTCGACGCCGGTTCCAGTATCGGCGGTGCTTGTGCCGCCGGCGCAGCAGCCGCCTTTGACGCCAGCACCGATCCGGCATGGGCTACGCGTGCTCCCGTCTTGGGAGCTGTTTGGGCGGGCGTGTACGGCGACTGATTCTTTTTCAGCTGCTCAATCTTTTCCTTCGCCCTCTGGAAGGCGAGCACATTAACGGCGGGTGTAAACCGACCTGGAAAAAAGAACACTTTCCTGTACTGAACTGTGTTGTGCGGGCGTGATAGTGCAAGTAAAGCGCTTACTTTTGGGCGTGGTGACACTCGTTTCGGGAGATTTGTTGTAGAACACGTTAGTGCTGACCGGTAAAATGGACGTTCCATTGCTGGGAGGCGGGATAACGGCGGGTTTTGACATCGCTTTACGGGTTTCCTCCTCGACTTGCCGTTTCAATTCCTCCTCAGCTCGCTTTCTCGCCGCCAGCTCCTCCTGTTGCTTTCGTACGATCTCCTGTCGCAGATAGACCGACTGCAAAGTAAAGAAAAAAGAGGTTAACATGCGGTGCAGCATACTAGATGCATTGACCTGTCTTTTGGAACGGGTTCGATGCTCCGAAAGGATACCTACTTTGATTGCATTTTGCATGTGGTTTGTTTTCTTCTCTACCACCGGCGTTAGCTTCGATGTGGTAGCGTTATCGTATGCAACGCGCTTCTTCCGATTGTCATCGTAGTACTTATCCGCGAACATGTCTATCAGATCAACCTGTCCGTTCGATTTGGTTTCCTCCTGCTGTGCTTTCGGTTCGTCCGCTTCGTACTCTTCAAAGATCATTTTACACTGCTGCATCACGTCGTCCTCGTCGCTGTCGATATCGATGTCGCTCGGCGGATTGTTTATCAGCTCTTGGTAGATTTCTTCCTCGAGCGCCGGCGTACGTTTGGGTTCCGGTGCAGCAGTTTTCTCCGTTGCGCCAGATTTGCTGGAAGATTTGGCCGACGAAGAGGAGGACGATGTGCTGCTGTGGTGTTCCTTTTTCCTGCTGCTACTGCTATTATTACTATTACTGGTGCTGCTTTTACTCTTGCTGCTGCTGCTCTTGGAAGAGCTGCTTTTACTGTGCGATCGCTCCTTTTCCGATGAGCTTCGATGCCGATCCCGGTCCGAGGAATGTTTCGACGAGTGGCTTCTGGAACTTTCCTTTTCTTTATCTCGATGTTTGTTTTTACTGCTACTGCTACTGCTACTGCTAGTGGTGGTGGCGGTGCTGCTGCTGCTGGATTTCTCTTTGCTAGATGATTCGGATGATCGATGCTTTTTGTCGTGCGATGAGGATGAAGATTTCGACCGGGAACTAGAGCTGTGACTACGGTGGCTGGAGTCTTTTTTCCGATCGGCATCACTGGTCGACGAGTGATGGTGCTTCGAAGAGCTGCTGTGATGTTTCGTTTCCTCTGATGATTTCTTCTCAACGGGGGATTTTGCCACACCATTCTCGCCCTTTTCTTGCTTCTTTCCTGTCTCCACAACTTCCTTCTTTTCTGTGCCTGCTGGTTTACTGACAGAAACGTCATCCGTCTCCACCTGTGGTGCCTCCTTGACCGTATCATCTTGCGGTTGTTTTGGCTTATCTGGTACTGCTGCGGTCGATTGATCGTTGCTCTCGGTCGAATCAGTTTCTGGTACTTTTTCGCCATTCGTATTGTTTGGCTGCAGTGGCGGTTTTGCAGCGCTGGACGGAATATACTTCGGAGCAACGGTGGACACGGGGATGTATTCCAGCTTGGGCTTCTTTCGTACGATCGGGTCAGCTCCTCCATCGGTTTGGTCCGTCACTCCCGGTTGGCTGAGCAGGCTTTTCGGAGTGGCACTGTATTTCACAACCGGAGGTGGAACTGCAATTACGAATGAAATTATGGTGACGAGCTGGAGGACATGGTGTAACGCGCGCCGGCAGCCGTTAATTACCTGTTTTTGCGTGCTTGAAGTGGCAGAACGGCCTGGTGCAGAGATCTTTCTCGTAGAAGGGACAATTAATGGTCCGAAACAATCCCGTGGCCGGAAGCATCTTTCCCGGGCCACTGCTGCACTAGCAGGTCTGGCCAGCAGGCAGATGTTTACAAAACCAGTCTATCTACGATGCGACGATGCACAACATTCAAGAGATGTGAATAAATATAATAAACAGGTGTAGTTTGTTCCGAAAATATAGGGAACACAGATTTTGTGTGTATTTTTTCTTTCGTCGAGTATCGCTTCGAATCATCCGCAGGAAGACAGCTGTCAGAAGAATGTCACCGGTAGACTTAACGAAAGAATATACAAAAGGGTCGGTGTTTCGTTCAGTGAATTAAAATCGCGTTTTCCGGGTGATTTGATTTTTATTCTGTTTCCATAACACAATACAGAGCATTTAATGAAAATCTAAGAACATCTCATCAATAAGAGTCTAAAAAAATAGATAAAAAATATTGCCAACAAAATGAATTTCTCAAACTCATAGGTGGATAGAGCGGCTGTCAGTGCTGCTGAAAAAAAAGGAAAAAAATCGTAAACAAACCCCACTGGTGGGAGAAAACAGTGCGCGTCTCATTAGAAAAGCTCTGCTTACTCATCAGTAACCTCGTGAATTGGAGATACATAGCAAGTTGTTCGTCGCTGCGGAAGATTGGTCAGCAAGATGATTGCAACCAGAGTTCGATTTGGTGGTTTGCAGAATATTGTGCAGCGACAATTTTGTGGCAGTCTGCAGCCGAAACGATATACAACCGTCCAGTATCAACGCATCGCAAATGTCGCCACGGCCAACGCGCTGATAAGTGATACGAAAACAAGGGCCTCTCCAGTGACGTTAGGCGGTCATAGGTAATTAAAACGTGCACTGAAGCGAACGTGCGTAAAACTCGCTCGACGTTACATAGTAAGACGTTTGCTTTCTTCTTCCTCCAGGATGTATTCCAGCATTAACTATTTGCGTGGCGATTTGGAGTGTACAGCCGGGACGATGAACGATGGTACGTAGATGGTGGGAAGGGATGGAATCCGGTGATGTCATAAGATATGTTTACGCCTTCGGAGGAAACGGTGCGCTTCTGATTCCGAAATGCTAGACTTTGACCCTGAACCCGAACGATGACTGGCCGGTTTTGTGCCGTTTACTATCGGACTAAAATAATCCCGGTTTGCTGTGGTCACTTTCTGTGTGGTGTAAAATTGTCTCTTTCTCTTTTTCTTTTAGTAAAACAAACGATAATACAAAAGCTTGGAATCGAAGTCGGGTACACGCCGTTCGTGAGCACCCGCGAACATTTGGTAAAGTACGTGCCGCAATCGGTCAGTGCCCTGCCGCCCCGCAGTATGCAGGATTCATTTACATCGGCCATAATTCCGCTGACAACAGATAAAATTCTCAAGGACAAGTACGTCGGTTTCATGGGAAACGTTCGCGTTGGTCGGTTGATGGAAGATATGGACATGTTTGCCGGTAAGCTGATGCGATATTGATATGCTTTTATTGTTTGTGCAAATCGTGTAATGGTATGTATTGTTTTCGTTTTCCAGTTTGGGTCGTTCATAAGCATGTACTCGTGCCGGATCTACCGGAAGGAGTTTCATTGCCGTACACGTTTGTAACCGTTTTGGTTGACAAAATAGACTTTACCGATCTAGTGCCAACGCATGATGCTGACATTCGGCTTTCCGGCCATGTGAGCTGGGTAGGCCGTACGTCGGTGGAGGTAGTGGTCTGGATGGAACAGAAGCTGCATGGCAAGTGGCGCAAGCTTACCCGTGCACTGTTTCTGATGGCCGCTAGGGACGCTACCAACACCAAGGCAGCCTTCATAAATCCCCTAGTGCCTGCTAACGAAGAGGAGAAAGCAATCTTTGACGGAGGAGAATGTAAGAATGCTCTTGTGAACATTCAGTGAATGTAGGAGATATTCTAAAATACTGTTAATTTTGTCTCACTTGTGCAGCACGCAAAAAACGACGCATACAGATGCAGCAGGAAGATTTGCTTAAGACGGAACCGAACGACTTCGAACAGCGCATGGTGCACGAGCTGTTCGTGAAATCGATCGATACGAAAAGCAAAGCGTTCAACAAACGTATCCTGCCGCCCGGTTACGTATGGATGGAGGATGCCACCATGGCGAACATCGTGTTTTCCCATCCCGAAGATCGTAACGCGCACAACAAAGTGTTTGGCGGCTTTCTGATGCGCAATGCGCTAGAGTTGAGCTGGGCGTTGGCGTACAACTTTGCCAAGCGACGTCCTAAGCTGGAACACATTTCGGACATTAGCTTCCATCATCCGGTAGACGTCTCGTCGATGCTGAACATGCAGGCCCATGTCATCTTTACCGATCTTCACTATATGGAAATTGTCGTTCTGGCGGATGTGTACGATGCCGTCACTGGACAGCAAACGACGACCAACAGTTTCTACTACACGTACTCGGTCGCTGAACGATTGCCGAAGATAATGCCCAAGACGTACCACGAGGCGATGTATTATTTAGACGGACGGCGAAAGTTCCGCTACGCGATGGGTATAGATACGGCAACGGCATCGAGTCCGCCACCGGCTACCGGAACAACGGATACCACCAAAAGTAAATTGTAAACTAGATAGATGGAGCAGAAGTTGTGGTTGAAGCTGAGCGTTTGGGTTTGTTGGTGAGATTCTTTTTTATTATTATTTATTTGCCTTATTTTGCTTTGAAAGCACTTCAACGTCTGACGTTCTCCAAGCAGCTTACAGTGACTTAATTCTGTTACACATATTAATAATTACACTACATGAAGACGTTGGCTCTAATTCGACAATAAACGAAGCAATTTTTATTTAGTAACAAGAGAAACCTATTTTTTTTAATGTGGAACGAATAAACTCAAAAGGAGTAGGTCATCATAAGTTTTTTCTTCTCATCTTCTACTGGTAGAAATAAGTATCGAGGCGTAAAATAACTGCCTGAGATAACGGCTCGTTATCACATTCAATTTCAAACGGAGAGTGTTACACATTAACGACATCTGTTGGCCATTCCTGTGAACTGGCGCCATTTGTTCTGTGTTCTGAACTTGTTTGCTATTTTTGTTGTGGACAAATGTGATGTTATTTTAGCCATTATGTATTAAAATCCATAGTTTTTTTTATAACAAAAAAATTCATGCATTTACAAAACTTAATTAAAAACTTACCCATTTGAATACCAATCAAAATTATGTGATATTTGCTTTCATTTTTACGACAGTAATGATTGGCGATGGCTCGGTTGGACGAAAACTCCATGAAACATCCTCGAAACATTGGATATTTTATTAGCTCAAAGGAAATATTTTTTAAATTAAGAAATCGATTCACTCAAACTAGAAAAATAAAATCCAGTGTAAAGTTTGATTTTCTGCTTCACATTTATTAGGGATTTATTAGTAAAAATCGCAATATTCGTAAACGAATTGATTACCTGCTCAGTATCGCGCAGCAATGATGGTTGTTTAATATGTTCTTTTTTTATGTGTCTGGGAAAGTGAGTGTTGTTTCAATAACATTTCGTACCACTAAGATGATTGGATACGCTGTGTTTGTGTACAGTGTAATTTGCATGCATGGTTGTTTTTTGTTGTTGTTTAGTTGTGATTAATATCGTTTTGCTTTTATGCCATTATTATGTCGATTAGTCCAACACGTTTCCCATATAGCGTCGTGAAGTGACTCGTTTCTTACCTAAGGTATATAGCACATGGTTTAACGTTTCGTGACAAATGTATCGTAATCATTCCACACACACACTCGTCTTTTGACTGTTCTTCTCTCAAAGTCCTACACCTTCAGTGGTTGTTCCGATCTGTATCATACTCTGATTGTTTGTTATAAATATAGTTATGCTACATCCGCTTCCACCGTTAAACGTTCCTTTGGCGGAAGAAGACGTTTAAAACACGCTTTATGCAACAAATCATTCACCTGCCTGTTGGCCAGTGTCTCTCTCCCATAGTCACGGCTATATCGTACTAGGGTTAATTCCAGCTGCAACAAACAGTTTTGGAGTGTAGGAGCTTTTGGGGGAAGATCACCAAACACCCTGCTCATCCATCCTAAACGATCGCAATTACAAACTATCATGTAATATTTAAGAAATATGTCTCATTATGCTACGCGCAAACGTCACGACAGTGTCGCACTGTATTCTTCCTCTTCAATTTATCCCATATCAATCATTGGATCGAACGGGTCGAACGTAATCGATGCACTATTTTACAAAAACAAGAAAAAACATCTGTAAGAAACACACGTTGGTATTTCAAAGGTGATGTATAACGCGGGCGTTTAAATTCACTTGCAAAGGTCCTATTGTTTGTTGAGTTGTTGTGCTACGTGTATGACACAGATTTTCTACAGTTGGTGATATTGTATTTTCGTAATATAATGTAAATCGCTCTGTTTGCTACGTACTATACTAATCGAAAGCCTTACTCAAATAAACTATAGACAGGTTGTGTTCAAAACTGGGATTTCTAGCTAGGCTATGTTGGACAACAGAAGATCCAGACAACAGAAGTTAGGATCGAATTTTGTATACATTCGACTATAAACAGTTTGCTAAACTCGTATTGTAATAATCTTTCGTCGTACTTCGAGCACAGCAACAGAGCACTGTTCCCGTACAGTCGCTTTCAAACTATGCTCACAACGTTTGCCCGCCCATTGTAACTACACTAATTCCTCTAGCCCCCTGAACATGCGTCACATTTCGCGATGGCATCAGATTTCAGCGCGATCAATCGTGCGCGGTTGAAAAAGTAGCAGCCGTTTGTTAGCTGTACCGGAAGGCGCGCGTGCCTTCACCGCCGGCGGACCGTCGGTTCTTTTCGTCGATCCGGTCTCGTTAGGGGTGATGTTGTTGATGGCGGCGTCTTCGGGTGGCTTAGGCCGCAGCGTACCGGTTAATTCGTCAGTGTCAGCGGGTGCAACGGTTGCACTGCCCGCCGCCACCGGTTGCGGTGCGCGGTTGCGCTTGGTGAAGTGTTTGGCCGCGGCCGCCACCATTAGCGAGCCGCGATGCTTGAACCCGTTGGAGGAGCTGGACGTGCCGGCACCGTCACCCAGGACGGCGGCACTGGCTCGTCGCGAACTGGACCGGCCTTGCGGGTCGTCCCGCTGCTTGCCGTCCTTGCGCAGTCCCGCACTGCCGTTGTTGGCGTGGCTGGCACCGCTCACATCGTACGAGGACGATTTCTTCCCTATAATCCGCACGTTCTTGATGAAGGACTGGCTGACGGTGCTGCCACGTAGGAATTTATCGCCGCTAACGTGATTATCGGTGGCTTCGTTATCGCCTTCGTTTGCAATACCGGTGTCACCTTCGTTACGGCGGTAAGCTGTACCGCCGGTGCTACGATGGTCGTCCTGGCCGTCCCCATCCTGCCCGCCCCGTGCGGCACCATCGGCTAGTCCGTCTCGAGCGTCGTAGTGCGATGGGACGCTGCGACGATTGGCACTATTAGCGTTGTTATCGTGGTTGTAATAGCGCATTGTGCCGGTGGAATTGGACGCGGTCGCTGTTGACATTGGTACCGGTGCAATCGAAGCAACCGTTGCCGGCGTCGCTGATGACGCTTCCGCTGCCGTGCGCTCGGGCGGCGAGGTGGAAGAGTTGGCATTAAAAAACACGTTCGGATTGTTTCTGCTGCTGCTGTACCCTGCCGCTGCCGTGTTGACATGGTCGTGGGTAGATGGCTTGGAAGGGTTGTGGTGGCTGGCACCGCCACCGAACAAGCTCCACAATCCTCGTCCGGTGCGATTGCCAGCGGAACCGCCGGGTTGTTGAGTGTGTGCCAAGAGCAGTGTATTGATATTTGATGGGGGATTTCGACGTTGGAAAAGCTGTTGGTGTTGATGGTGGTGGTGCTGCTGCTGCTGGAGCAAGTTTGACTGTTTGCCAAAAGAGCTTTTACGGTAATCATCGTCTAGATTCAACGAATCGAAATTACTTGATTCATTCTCGTTATTTAGCTGGAAGTGCGGTAGCTCGGTGGATTCGCCGGCTGCGGTTGGGCCGCCGGCAGTGATGGTATTCGTGCCGGACACACTCAACGATGCGGGAAACATCGTTCTCGGCAGGGTCTGACTGTGATTGTTATGATCGTCCACAAAATGGGGTAAGTTTTGCTCAAAGTTATTGTTATTAATATGTATGGCTTCCTCAGCGGGATCTGCACCACCACCACTGCCACCGCCGCCACCCATGTGCCTGCGGACTGCGGGTGGGACACCGTGAGGATCGGTATAGGAAAAGGAAGTTGGTGGAAGATGATGATGATGATGCTGATGCTGATGATGCTGGTGGTCGGTGTGGTGGGATTGTCGAAACGACGACGACATCGAATGCGGATAGTGGGAAGGGTTCTGGGACGCCGCCGGTTGGTGCGCGATTTGCTGACCATGGTAAAGCAGGCCCGTGTCCGCCGAGGACGATGGCGAAACGTTGGGCGAAGGTAGTATGATCTTGTGCCGGTTCGCGTCCCCAATGCGCTTCACGTTCGAGCGGTGGGATCGATACTTGGACGATCCAGCACCGGTGGCCATCGTGTCGTACGGCTTGTCCGCCCGGTAGGACTCACGCCCACCGAGCGTTTGCCGCTGACGGGCCATCGTCTCGAACGCATGTATAACGCTACCGACCCGCGTCGTCACGTCTGGTATGCCGAGCGGGCCGCTGAACAGGTCTCGCTGGTGGCGCAGCGTGCTCAGCACCAGGTCGGCGTCCTGCGGGTCGATACCGTTCACATGCCGCTGGACGGGCTGGCTGTTTTGCGCTGTGTCCGTAACGGTGGTCGACTGCGTATATTTTGCACAATATTGTTGTAGCCCGTTTACCGCAAACATAAGGAAAACAAAATGAAACGAAACAAAAGCGGATAATAAAAAAAAGGTGGCACAAAACATAGGTTAAACTAATGAGGTGGGTAAGCAGTTTGTTGTGCAAAAATTACGAACGCAATAGAAACAAAATGACAAGATCGTTCATCGTCGGGCTCCTTATATGTATTACAAAAAGCTTCGCTTAATTGTGCGTGTTCCTTTTTCTAATGTATGCTGAAAAAACAACTTTATTTCAAAGACGATGATAAAAAAACAGAGAGTAATTCAATAGATTTCCTTGAATCCTATTTCAACTAGGTTTTCTTCAAAACTGTCACTTTAGCCATGAAGGATTCATTTTTTCCTAGTTGTTAAATGGCTTTGTTGATCAGTTCTGCTAATTGCTTATACAGAAAAAAGAGTAATACCAGCACACGGTCCCTTAGCCAGTTGATGCCATCCTCTCTAAGGCGTTTAAACTCTATGCATAGCCCTACGTCGAAAATGGGTTTGTTTTACGCAGAACATTTTAACTAATTTTCTGCGTAATTGTTTGGACCTCAGACATAGTCGATCTAAAAAAACAAACTCTTTTGGGTAGTAACGTTTATCTCATTCAAGTTCTTTTTTTTTACTTGGCTACTCCAGTTCATGGCCACATCATGATGACAAATGAACCAAATTTTCAATTTGATGCTTTAGCCTTATTATGTTTATCAAAGGATGTTAGAAGCATCAGATTGCCCATATAAAGCTGACATTGTGCGGGTTGAAGATGGTATTTTTTAAAAAGGTTTCTCGATGTTGTTTTGAGTAGTGGCTTTAATCTGCTAGTCGAGGACATTGCAAATTAATTAGTACACAATTAAAAAGATACATTTGAAAACGCTGCAGAGAATCGCAAAAATAGGTGATATGCTTTCAAAATCGCTCACGTGTTACATTACATCCGCTGTAAAAGAGAAAAAAATCATTCCATCACCCTTCAACCCACGATAAATCTGACTATTTTGAAGTGTTTTTCGTAATGCAGCATGACAATACTTATGGTCCATTGGCTTCGAAGCAATCAACGATTCGAACAAGTACGAAAAGGACAATGAACCACGTTACAATCCGCAGGATGGAAAAGCACAAAGTCGTTTTCCATTTATCTTCATTTGCTTACACCAATCCGCCCAAACAAGCTTTCACTTCGCTGGAGAGCCGGTTGGCAGGCGATTTTTTTCCACGCCCAAGCCAACCTTACGCTTCGCAGGGTTGGCCAGCATTTCTGCTCAGTTTTCACGCGGGGGAAAAGAAAGAGAGAGAGAGAGCGCTTCCATGGAAAGGTTTTTTCCATCTTTCGTACTCTGCCCACTTATTTCATCACTTTTCAATCTGCATGGGTGGGTGTTTATGTTGGTCCTTCCCGACGTATCCTTCCGGCTCGCTGAGAAGTCGGAATCTGTCCTCGAGGATGTTGGATTTTGGTAAATCCGATATTGTGGATTTAGCGTCCGTGAGTTGTATCCGTTTCGCTCCCGGTTTTCCGTTCCACCGTTGTGGATTTTTATTGCAGCCTGCTACCTCACAGCTCGGCAGCAACCCGCAGTTGTGCAGAAGTGCTCTTGTTGCTTTACCTAATCTTCATATTTTTATGCCTTTTGCGGGCGGTCTGGGTTTTGCGCTCATACCCAGAACCGGGACGACCCCGAGGGCCGTCGGGTTGGATCGAGATCGAAATGGAAAGTGATCACAGTCTTGAGCACAAATTTAAAACGCTCTCAGCCATTGTGCCGACGCACACCCACGGCGGCTGGCATTGGGCTGGCCGTAGTTTATTCGCTTCGACCCTTAACCGTGCGGGGTGCATTAGCATCGGAAAGGGGGAGTAATCGACCGAAATCACTGAAGTGTACGGGCGCAATAAAAATATGTATACACATAGACATGCAGACAGGCACACACAAATATACAGATACAAACTGATTGTAATATTACGAAAACAGCCCGATGAGGTTGCGCATATGCTCGGAACGATTGGAACACTCCCACACCACTCCGGGCGTACCTTGAAGGCAATTCCATTTTGGAAAAGCGTAAACATTCGATCAAATTCCATATAGTGGTTTTCGATCGAATTCGACTACTATTTGCGTATCCTTTGCCGAAACACAAACAAAAAGAGAACGAGAAGGGGGGTGTTTGAGAGCGACGAGAGCAATCGAATAGAATCATGCTTGAATTTGCTGTGTCTGCCGTATCTTCAGGCCGTTGGTATGAAATTGGCTTCTTGTAGCAATTTCCAAACATGGAAACTATAATGTTGATCGACTTGGCACAAGATTTAATTTGCTCGGCATCTCCTTTTACTATTTGCAAACAACGGTATGCTGGCGAAACATTAGGGCACACAATCTGCATATTACTGGTACCGGTGTACGCTTGAAAAACTGTAATCTAATTTCATTTGAAATATACGTTTCCAAATTTATACAAACCAGGTGCTCCACACAGGCGCCAAACCAGTTGCGGAAAAAGGATTACCATTTTTAGGAAACGTCTCCCACTAGAACGAGGGACAGCCTCTTATGTTATTATGATATTGAATCATTTCTTGTAATAGCAAGACTATTTATACAAACATGTGTTATTATTCCATGTTGTTGATGCCTCCGAATGGTACCGAATGGTACCGAACGGTATTGGGCCTTTGATTTCGAACAACGGTATACAATTTTGTGGAACAAGTGGCCCGGTATTCTATCACTCGGGTTTTATTAGAAGTTCTTAGAATGAAGGCTTATTGCTAGGCATTGTGTCCACAGTTGCACATACCAGCAGCATTGGGGTCGCATTAATTTTACCAAAATTCCACCAATCACACGAGCTCATTTTCCGGGCACTTTCATTTTAGTCAACCCGAACAAGGTAGCACCTGTACCGTTGAAATGCTTCATTCGTTCCAATTTTCTCGATCAAGATTGGTTCAAAGGTGCATTTGCTGGCGCACGCTGTTCCACATACGGTCGCATCTACCCATGGCCAAAGGATTACGGGAATTATTTATGGTTGTTTGTCGCGGGAGGAGGAGGGGGGGATCACGTATTAGGTACAATCCTGTAGCCCAGGCTGCACAATGCTCCTAGCACCGTTCCATCGCCTAACCCGATAGCGACGGGGCCATAAACATGAGTCAAAACCACCGGAACAATAAAGTTAGGCTATCTTATTTGATGACACGATAGCAAAAGACGCTTTATTGCCGCTACTCGTTCGGAAAGCGATCGAAATTCGGGCGAGCCGCGGCGAGAAAACCATCCGGGAGGAGTCCACAGCAAACCTCCCGTTTGCAATTTACACCTTGCCGGGCAGGATTCGCCATCGATACGGTGACACACTCCCGGCTGTGCCGTATGGCGTCATTTGACGGTGCTCATGATTATCGGCTTTAGTGTTGGGTCTGGGGGGGGAAAAAATAAAGAAAAATCAGACCCCCGGTACAAGCCGTATGCTTTGGTGGTGGAGGTGGTGCCCATATTTTATAGCTTTCTCGAAGCGCTTCTACGTAAATAAAATCAAAAGTTTTACGAGTACGGTACCGGCCGCTTTCTTCCTCTCCGTTCGCTCCGATTGTCTTACCGCGCTTCCCGAGCAAGTTGCAACAGCGGCTTATTGCAATCGCAACCCAGGTGGAACGCAGGGAGAAAAACTCTGATCCTTTCGGGCAGCATCCGGCGAAGTGTGCTTTCGTGTGGAGCTTGTTCGATGTTCGATCCCGTTAAAAAAAAGGTGCCGCTCCCTTCCAAGCTAAAACAAAGACACAATCCCAGCAGGATCTTACCACCGCCTACGGTATCGCGTTACCTGCGGGGTTGCGTTGTTCGATGCTCGCCATTACCCGGTCGTGTGCACGGTGCGGGCTAACATTCGCAACCAAGTCATCCGGAAAAAAAAACGGAAACGTTGTGTAGCAAGAAATGAACGAAGCAAAACAACAACGAAAAAAAATCTCAATTTACCTTGGATTGTTTGTTTAAGGCGCTCTCCCCGCATCGCCCCCGCCTGTCCCGCTTCACCTCCTTTAACGGAAGTGGCATTTCAGGCGGGCGTTCGAAATGAGACGCCAGCCTTAAAATCCTTATTTGTGCTGCAAATGTGCGAAGGGATGTGTATATGTGGCGGCTGCTACAGACAGTTTGCGCTTTGTTTTAAGAAGCAAACAGGAGGAAGACAAAAAAAAACAACAAGACACTGAAACACTCGAGAAAAGGAAAGCTCGGTTTTCATTTCACCATACTTCGATGCTTCTACCGAGCGTGTGGCACGATTTCCTACCAATGTAGCGTGTGTATGTGCTCGTGAGTGTGCGTTTGGTAGGTGGCTGCTGGTTAAAAATTTGTGCAGGCGTGAAAATGTGCCATTTGCGAGGGCTATATGGTCGGGCCGTCGGGCTGTTTGTGGAAGGGCCCGAAAGTGAGGTGAAGTGTGGGAGAAAACTTGAAAGCAAGGAAAAATACGCCACCGGATAGGAAAACGGAAAGGCGCAGCGAAACGTGCCGTAAGGATGTGATCACGCAACCGAGCAGAGCCGAACCGATTCTCAATCCGTTTCCGGTTGTGCGTCTCTATGGCTTCGCATCATCCTCGATGCGGGTACCCCCATTGCGAAAAAAGATTTTCCACGCACATCGCATGTATGTTTGTGTGTTTGTGTGTGTTAGTATGGTAGGTCTATCCCGATGCTTTCTCCGTAACATCCTCCGGATGGGACCGATCCGATAGGTGAGTTCGGTGTGAGTTTACAAAATGCAAAAGTTAGGTTAAAATTTATCGATTCAGTTAAGGCACGGGCAAAAGTTTCCCTTCCCCTAGACTCGGCCCCGCGCGTTAAGTGGAAACTGTGGCTGGATGTGCCGAGGTACGCCCATCGTTTGGTGAGGCGGTAGTGACGGTGCGGGTTTATTCGTGTTGAAATGGGTTCATTAACTTTGCAAATCATCATGACACGCTCCCGTTCAAAAGAGTGTCAGCGTGTATAGATTCGTGGAGCGGGGGCTTGCAACGTGTGAATATTGTTGTTGTTGTTGTTGTGGCCTCAATGGAGATGGTGTAATGCGATAAACGCACACACTACACAATGGAAGGTGATGAAGAGGCTTGCGACGGGAAACATGACCCTTAGCAGCATCAATTCATGCTGATTTCTTCTCTGCCGGGGCCCATGTCAAAAAGCTGAGAGGCTAGCTGCGGAGTTAGTTGATTGAAACATTTCGTAACCTCGTGGCTTGAAACGTAATATTTTCATGCTCTACCCTGTCACGTGCGCATCGAGCAGTTTAGGAGTCAGATTTCGACCGTCCCAATGCAAGAGTAAGTGAGCTTCTTAGGGGCAGCGGATTAAACGATGGTCCCACGCTTGCTTCGTCATGATGCGACGCCCATTTCCACATGATTAGAGCAGCGGCTGGTGACGCGCAATGCACCGGTGCGGTGTGGGAGGAGCAGTAACACGCTGCTCTGTGCAAAATAGTACGGAAAAGAATTGAAATGCAAATTGCGTCCGAGATCGATCGCACATAAATGTACTCATTAAAGCTCATTTGAATTACTAATGTGTCCGATTTACATGTCAATCGGGAAATGATTAGCAAATGGAGAGCGAACGCGAAAAAAAAACAGGTGATGTACCATAAATCTGCCCACAACGAAAGGATGATGGTGTAGGTTAAACGGGGGTAGCTTTGCAAAACAAACAGATAAAACAATTTAATTGTTTGTTGAGTACCGTTGATGGTTGATGGGTTTGTAATGGCAATCGGCAACTAGATCCGTGTTTGTCTGATCCTTGGAGAGGTGTTTGTAGTAAAAGATGAAAGGAGGAAAGTAAATAGGGCATCTTTTTTGCAATATTTAATTAAAATGCATCATCAAGATGTTTCATGTTGTGATTGATTTTTGTTCACATAAAACCAAGTTATGTAAGCAGAAGCGTACCGATTATCTAACGAAATCGGGTTGAGAAATCCAAAAAGAATGGAGTCAGCTCTCCCAATCTGTTTTTCATTTGTCATTTTAGCTCACCCTGAGTGATGAACTACCGGAGAGATAAGATGCTCTCCATAATGCAGAAAGCTTCGTCTTTTCGATGCACCTAGGAGAGTGGCAGTGGAAAGCGGTGTGTTGGCATTAGTTAAGGATCATCGGGCTCATACGCTAGCGTTCCATTTCCATTCCATGCTCGAAAAAATCGGAGATCGGTGACGGTCTTAGGTAACAGGATCCAGGATCCAACACCCAACACGTCTCTGGGCCGGTACACACACACACACCCGTGTTCCGAGCAGTGTTCGGTATCGGTGGCAAATGTACAACGAAATCGATCATGAATGTGCAAACTCCCCCCTCGGGAGAGTTTTTTTTGCCGATGGCAGCGTACCGGTTTGGTGGCAAGCAGCGTGAGTGCATGGTTTCGGGAGGGATAGAATAAAAAGGAGGTCAACACCACGGCAGGTACGGTGCGGTAACCGTTTGCTAAACTATGACCATCCCTGGGCACGGTGGGAGGACACAGTGGCGGTACGGTTGTTTCCCCTCTGGCGAGCAAAGGCAAAGGTATTCCCAGCACTGTGAGGCGTCCCGTTTTGGGGCAGGCTATTGGAAACTTCGAACCCGAGCAATGACAAAGGTGCAAAGAGTGTGCAGTCTCACAGTCCCACAGTCCCACCTCGTATCGAGCAATGTTGACTCACGAGCGTGCGGGAAAACACCGGTCACCTTGCCGAACAAGGGTTCGAGTGCTTGAAGCATGAATCCGATATACGGGGAGCGTGGGCACAAGTACCCGAGGCAAAGGTTCCAGCGTATGCCCTGCTGCAATGTGTCCCGGGCTTCTGGTTTCGAGTGGAATGGACCCATTCCCCGGGGGCGATCGGCCGTGACTCAGCTCTGTTGGCCAGGTGCTACATCAACCGTGCCGAAGAAATGATACCATTAAACTGTATTTTGCTGCACCCGTGCACCCCTCGTTCGCTTCGTCGATTCCGGCAGGGTATTTCTTACCCACTTACGCTCTGCCTGTTCCTGTTCACTATTTCTTATGCGAGTGACTGTTAGATTTTAGAAGAACGTCTGGCACACGTGCATTATGTGCGTATGGTCGTCTGTGTCTCTCAGCCCTCTGGGTGTTTCGATGAAATTGAATTGTCTAGTCTATCTATAATATCGAAATCAATTTCCGTCTTGAGAATGATGGCGTAGGGCAACGGCGGTAACAATCGATTCGTCGGCGGTGGGAGAATTTCGCCTTCCCTTGCCTCTCTTGCTTATCCTTGCGGCCCTGGTTGTGTTTGGTGGAGTTTCGTGTCAGCTCCCTGTCACCCTGTCCACTGGAAGAAATATGCTTCCCTGCCCACGACCAAGTGTGTACGTGTGTCCGTAGGAAGAAAATAAGAAAATAAACTGATTCTGATTCTCATCGCCACCAGCGGCCCCGGTGGCACGGTGATGACGTATCGCGACCCATCTGTTTGCACTTTGCGCCTGCAAAGCACGCTTGGGACGATAGAGTCAAGGGAATTGAGACTCACTTTGCGCCCCATGACAGATGTAGTGTGCGGGAACGGACCGGTGCGTTCGATATATAGTTTCTTTTTTCGTAAAGCTTGTGGAATGAAGTCAGTTCCGAGTCGAGTGCACGGTAGAGATAATTTATTTTCGGTGCTGCTATTTACATGCCTGTGGACTGGATTGGTAGAAATAGAAAATCAATCTATTGCTTACGACCTGGTGTACGGATCAGTTGTGTACTGCATTGCTACAAATGCGTTGAGAAATTTGATGAATAAGAGGTAAATTTTGATTTCTGATTAGTTTTTGATCATTTTTTTCACTAGATCATGTTACAAATGCGCTTTATCATTGCGAGTGATTCCTTCGTACGCTTCGCCTCCAATTATATGAGTTATTGTTTCCCAAGCACAATCGGTTTGTTTGATTGCTTTCTCTTTGCCATCGATTGTTGGGTGAAGCATCATAATGAAGAAACCGTAATTGTTCAGAAAGTGTTGAATTAAAAATACTGCAATCGCGAAGAATTGCTTCGAAAGATAACCATTCATGGGTTATTGTTTCGTTCGTTATTTCTTCACTTCAAAATCTCTGACGTATGAATATAACTCATGTAAGAAGGAAGTAAAAAAATCCCTAGCGCAATGGATAATAGCGAACACAATTTTCGCACAATCTCACTGATAAGTGAAACGATGAAAATGATTCACCTTGATGGAAAGTTGCTTCGCCAAAGGACGAGACAGTTGGCGCAGAAAATTCGCTTCTCATTATGGAGGATGGTTGTGGTGGCTGATGTTTCACTGAAAGAGTACCAGCAACTGCACCCCAAATACAACTTGCAGTGTCAGCAAATTGACAGACGACCACATTTTCCCCCTAAGTTTTCGCCTCGATTTTTACGCTGTTTGACAAAAACATTTTTTGTGAGCTCCCGCGATAAGTGCTGTTTAAAGCGACGCTCCGTGGCAACGAAACGGTTGCCGTCTGTTTTGAGTGTCGAATTTGACGGCTGGCTGCGGTTTTCCGAATGGTGTCACTTGCTCGTTGTTTTCCCTATCCGTACCGTTTATTACTGGGCTTGCGAGAACGGGTGCGTTTATGCTTTCACTCGTTTTCCAAGTTTAAGCTGCAGCAGACTGGCACACTGCCTTGCTTTATGAAGTAATACTTTATCGTTTATTTTGACTAATTTCTTCCTAATTGCTTCATCGTGAGGAGGGTAAATAATTGAAAATTATCCCCCCCGACTGCGCGTGGCAACTCAGTTTATTGGTTGATGAAGCTGCAGAACATGGCAGAGGAGGGTGTGGCAGAGAACAGAACAGAAAATGGGGCGCGTGAATTTGATGGGTGGCAATCATCTCGCTCTCACGTTTAGTAAAGCTGGCATCTGCCAAGGGGAAGGGAAAGGGTACTTGCCACCCGCCGATTGCTGGATGGTGACGACAAAGTTTGTATGAAAATAGGTGGGCTGGGAATATACTTAATTTCATTGAGCGCTGCTAGTGTTTTTGCCAGCTTTCAATTTTCCAAGCTTTTCAATGCCGTTGAAAACATTGGAAGGATATTTGAATTTTTAAAGTTTAGTACGTTTCGCGGCGCCATTTTGGTACGCGGTAGGTGTGGTAAGAAACCGCGAGGACAGATGGTTTTCCATCTCTTCACTATGTTGCACTGTCTGGGATGGTAAATGTGTGGTGAAGCACGAAAAAACAACTACACTGCCGAGTTCCTAAACACGGTGGCCACTTGAGCGAAGGCCAGGATTATTAGGGTATCGGTCGGTAGAGGGTTACGAACAGATTTTATCTTTTAATTAGATTCATCTAAAATTTATCTGCACTCGCCCTGGGTTAGGTTCGCGTCCTGCTACCAGCGTCAGTTTCGGGGTGTTTGTTCGCTTCAACTAATTCGATTTCAATTACACTTCTAGTGACCGGTGCGCTTTCCAGTGCCGATAGCAAAAGCGTTGGCTCTGTCGGTTTGCGCCTGGCAGGACTACGCGCCTGGTACCACCGTAATGTTGTGGCGCTCCCATTTGACCCCCTTCACATCGTTTATGGAGCAAATTAATTGGATTTGTAAGATGGCGAGAGCTGAGTGTGGCCTGCGCCCGTTCGATGTGGATTGCGGGCCGGTAGATTTTTAATTGGAAATACGTAGACTTTGGCCGTCGAAATGTATTTTTGGGCCATAATTGGAACATATTTGGCTGGTGCTAGGAATGATTTTCGGCCCGGTAAAGCTAGACTGTGCGCAGGGCGGCTGGATTGAAGGCGTTTGGTTGCCGAAATAGTGTTATAAGTAGTGTTGGTATTAGCAAAGATACTCAATAATCACTTTTAGTTACTGTTTGCAGCAAATTATTGCTACAATACATCGTAACTTCGAGACACAATAAAAGCTCATTTTAATGGAGACGCCTGGTACTTCATAATTTCGTGCCCGCATGTCCCATACGTTGAAACCATTAACAATGATTTTCAAGGGAAACAATATCTATTGATAGATTCACAGGAACGGCAAAGACGAGCGAAAGAGAATAGAGAGGGATAAAGTATTTCATATTCATAACGCAATCATGTCGGCTTTCTGTACTCGAACATTTGTGCCGATTCACAACTTTGGTGGTATGAGGGCCAGCAGATGTATTTGATTTTTGTTCTGCGTTATCTAGTTGCGAACAATGATGGAAAGTTATTTCCAGGTGAATCAGCACAATAATGTCAACGGTGTAATACACGTAGCTGTGCCGGTGTGCATTACAAGCCGGTACACCACGCTCGGTATTTAACAATTCCGCCACGATATGTTCTGTTCACGTGCAAAGGTTTTGTGGAAGCGTTATCAATTGCTGAATAGGTTCGGTGTATCAAGAGCGTACAATTAACTGGCATTCGTACAAAGCATTTCCAACGAAACAAATTTGTTGAAAGAGCCACGATAATACGATTAGCTTGCATGGGAAGTGAAAATATAATAGCTGACGTTGATGACACGCATCATATGCGGGTATTCATTTAATTTGAAGAAACCTAATATGTTTATTTCGAAACATTTCTTGAATTTTGATTGTGGTGCTTATGCCATCTTTTGGAGTGTTTTGATCAAAGTTTTGATATTTGCAGTATAAGAGAACATTGTCGTGCAACGCGTTAATAAATTAAATAATACCGTTTTTAAATAAATAGAAACATTGTATGTAAAAATATCTAATTAATTATTCAATGAAGTAAATGTTGCATGTTAATTTCTATTATCAAAGGTTAAATTTCATTTCATGGAATGTTTGGAAGCGTTGACACAGGAAAACAAATCAAAATACAATATATTAATATATATTATTTAAAAAACTTAAGATACATGTCGGATCCAGGTCGAAAAATGTAAAAAAAGAACTAAATGAGTGAGCTATGATAAGATGATGATGAAATCAGTGAGCATGGTATGGGGCAGCATCGGTAGCATATAGCTCTGCCATCACGCATGAAGCATTTGTGCAAGTATTAACCGTACAGTGCATTGGATCCGCGTGAGGAGCGTAAGTGTGCACCGGTATACGGTTACGGACACGCTGGTGAGTAACGCTACAGTTTAGACCATTTATTTTCTACCATTCGCCGTTGACGCGCGTTGATGATTTTTAAAACTAGGGAAAAGGCTGCGCTTAAGAAACCCCTGCGGGTGGAATAGGAAAGAGGAAGAAGCACGGAGGAATTGGCGAGGAAGGGAACCACTTCAACCACGTACAGCAGCAACAGCAATAACCACCAACACTCGTTCAACTTTGTTTTCGTCCGTCCGGTTGGTGCGGTGTTCCCACGTATCCCATGACCCGCTTTTCAGCTGAACCGATTATCTACACATTCTTAATGTACTCATAAATCATGTTTCCTTTGGTGGGAAGGTCTGGTTTTTATAGCTCCCTCTCCGAAGTGTATGTAAATATTACATCGCATCCACAGGGGGGGGAAGGAGGCGTGAAGCTTCGTTTCGCTTGAATCTCTATTTTGTTCTGTGTTTTGTTACTGAACTGTTTTTCTCGTTTTTGTGTGTGAGCGTTTTCCTCTATTCTTCAGATTATCCTGGAAACTTGTACCACTAGTCTGTCTGTGTCCACTTGCACACAAAAGTGGTGTCTATATGTACAGCCGTTGTGTTCAGCTCTGCTCTGGACTGTTTGTGCTCGGACTGCACACACTGCGCAAGGAACCGGCTTAGCAGCTACCGTGATGGGAGGAAGAAGGTAGGAACAACTCCCCCATGGAGATGGGAATGAATCGTGCCACGGTGTGATCCCGAGGACTTATCCAGAAGCGACCACTTGTGTGTACACACTCTCGCAAACGGGCGTGTTTTTGCGTCGCACATTTTTTTGTGTTTGCATTTGTGTGCGTCAACATTTGAGGCACAATTGTTGCACCGACTGCACCGAGGAGAAATTGACCACACGCAGCTCACCCCAACCCCCATACACCCCCACACGCCGAGTCGTTCCGGTAATATTGTGATTTGCTAGTAAACAGAGATGCTGTTTGATCGTGTCCGGCACCGTTCTGAGCGTATAATGTATTCGTTCCACGTCTTTCGAGTGTTTTCTTCCCTAGCATTCAGCCTCAGTCGACCCGATCGGCCACCCGCCCACCCACGGTGCGATCTGTCACTTCCCGTCGCTGCAACTAACTGGCCCGGCTGCTGCCGTGCCCATTGGCACTATTATTTACCGGCGACTGTTGCTGATGTTTCTGAGTGTGTTTTTTAGTGTAGTGTTGTTGCGGTTGTTGCTGTTGCTGCTGCTGTGTTGCTGGTGGCGTTAGGGGCAGCGCTTGCTGCTGGTGATGGTGGTAGTGTGATTTATTTGCATTATTGCTCGCCTGATAGCGTCGGGCGATCGTCGGTGACGATGCTGGCGATGTTTGTTGTTTGCCATTTTGCACACTTTGCTGCTGCTGTTTGGCAGTATTGCCGCCAGCGGCATGGCCACCGAGCGGCAGCGGTGGAAGCGGCGGTGGCGAAGGAGAGGTGGGAGACGTTTCGCGTGAATCGGACAGGGAGGCGCGATGGAAGGAGGAGCAGGAGGAGGAGGAAGGATGCGTCGGTGCACCGGCGGACGTGAGCATGTGGGCGGGCAGTGTGGCGGTGTTGGTGGCGGTCGGTGCTGGCAGCAGCAGCATTTGCGATTGTGATTTGCTCTTGGTGTGGTGCTTGCCGTGGTGCTTCGGCTCACCGTAGCCGGGCGGATCGAACAGCTCGCAGCTTAGCTGCCGACTTTTGGCCGAGGACTTGCCCCCGTGGTCGACGGTGCCGGCCGGGCTGCTGCCGCCGGCACCGTACTGACCGGCCGCACCGGCGGCCGCAGTGGGATTAGTGCCGCCCGGGGACGGACCACCGGGGCGCTCGTACTCGTTGCGCTTGGCTTTCGCGCGACCTTTCGACTGATTGTTGCCGCCGCCGTTACCGCCACTGCCGCCATTGCCATTACTGCCCGGCCCGTTCGGTTGGTTGTGGTGGTTAGTGTTGCTGGTGTTATTGTTGTTGCTGCTATTGCTGTTGTTACTGGTGTACATGTACTGGTGATGATGGTGAGGTGGATGATGGTGGCCAGACTTGCCGGTGTAGTGATAGGTGGCATAGTGATTGTTGTGCTGTTGTTTGTGTGCTTTTTTGTGTTCGCTCTCGTAGTTGTGCTCGAGGCTGTGGCTTTGGCAGTCGTGCCGCGGATGATAGTAGTAAATGTCGTGATGGGTGTCACCGTCACCAATACCACCACCGCCACTAGTGACGCGACTGCCGGCGGCACCGCCAGCTGCCGCACTGACGGCCACGGGGGACACCACCGGGGACACGGGCGGCAGGTCGCGCTCCCGCTAGGCTACGTGATTGCCGAATGTCCGCAGAACGGGCATCGTCTATAATTAGGGAACGATACATAGAAACAGATAGAGAGAGAGAGAGAGAGAGAAAGAGAGAGAGAGAGAAAGGGACAGAGAAGGGCAAAGAGAAGGAAGAGAATGCGGAAGAATGTGGGACAGGTCGTGGAACGTGAAAGAAGGGGCAGAAGTCAGGGCACCATGAACACCAAGAAGCGTAAAAGAAAAGAGAAAAGAGAGAGAGAGAGAGAAAAAGAGAAAGAGAAAAGAGATTTTCGTGTATTAAAAATACGGCACTGGGTGTGTGTGTGTGTGTGAGTGTGATTGTAGACGGTAGCATTGACACACAGTGAAACAATAGAAAAATTAATGGTTTTGCTAGTTTGAGTGTCTGTGAAGGTGTTGAAAGTTGACTGTTTTCGGCATGAAGCTTTCAGTCGCGAAATTTAAACTAAAACTATCCCGCCACAAAACGGAACGTGATAGCAAATGAAGAATTGAATGGGTATGTGTTGAAAGCGAAACTAAGCTAGGAGCACAACGCTGCAAACCAATGCTGAGCGGGTCACATTGGTAGACATAATTGCAACAGTTTATGTTTCTGTGCCGATTTGTCGCAGTTGCTTTTCGCGTTGCAGTGCAGTTGTTCGCAAAATCGTGCTACCAGCTTTAAGCAGATAGTGGCGAAAACCTTTTTTTTTTCTGGTGGAAATGCAAGTGTTGTTTCGAGTGTTGTACACAGAAGCGTAAAATTTGGAATATAAGAAAGTACAAATACACTAACAACACACTCACTACGAACGAAGAATGAACTAGATGTGGTTACAAATGTGTCGACAGGAAATTGTTAGTACAGTGTGTGTTTGTGTGTAGTCCCTTGTCTGCGAATGTCCTTTTTCTCGGTGAGGTTTGCGTGGTATGTTTAACTTCCATGCTATTGACAGAAGAGTTTGCATCTGATTTATAAATAATTTCAGCCCTTGTTAATTAACTCTGTTGAATACTAGACGCAGAATATGTTGCAGTATCATGCTGACGTACACGCACGATATTTTATTTTACTGGAGCGTATGATCAACTTAAAATTCTCGTAACGTATGCATGCGGGAAGTTGCATACACACTAGGAGCAAATTTGTGTTTTCTTTTGCGATGCTCGTATGTTTTTCTTCTATAAATTTGTGCTGTTTAATATTGCCACTGACATGAGCTAGTTAGACCGAAATCGAAAGTTGTCTAGTGGAACGTGTTACATAGTAGTAAATAAGTAAGATGGAATAAAAGCAAGCATAGTTAGCATTTGTGTGAATGCAAGACGTTTACAGGTATATACAAACTTTCTAGTGCATTAGCTTGTGGGTAGCGAAGAAACGGTGCAAACAAAATGTAACAGAATTATGATGTACTATTAACAAAGAAAGCAAAGATGGAACTATATTAGCCAAGCGATACATTCTACAGACACGTTACAGGAAACACAAACACAAGCTTTGCAACCAAGTAACGATAACGATTATTTACAATCCATCTAAACACACAGTTGGCGAATGTTTGCCGCATATTAATAGGGGATACGCATGTTATTCTGCTTTGAAGTACGCTACTGCTGCACGCATCGTTATCAAATTTCTGCCGATTCTCTCAACGCTTCTTACACCACACACGCAGGGGAAGGAGGGGCATGCCTAACGGCAATTTCAAAGCGTCTGAGCGAAAGCAAAGGAACGGAAACGAGAGAAGGTTTCGTCGAATGTACAGACCCAAACCAGCCTGATGTTGTGTTCTATTCTTCACTTGGCGAATAAATTCTGCAGCATACGTATGTCGTGCTAAGGGGGGCAGGGGAGGACATAGAAAGAGAGAGTATTTGCTGCTTGGACGCGGATCGATCGTTTGTTGATCGATTTTGGAACGTTTTACGGTTATTGGTGTCAGTCAATATTCTGTCTATTTTTTTCTCGATAACACATGGACAGTACATTCCTATGCGTGCACTAGAGGGTCTTGTGAATCGTGCTACATCGTTGGATGATGCGAACTGAACAGCGAGGTTACAAAAATCATACCATTTCTTTGGCAGATACATATGTTGCGATGAGTTTTGCCCCATGTCCGCAGTATTCTACTCCATATAAACATAAGGCATGACATCGTCATTATTATCGCCATCGCCATCATCACAATTGTCCGCTAGGACATCGTCATCTTCAGTTCAAGACACACAGTTTGTGATGCTTATGGTGGGTTGCTTTTGGCAAACACAGTCCGCACGGAGCTTGTACGTGCATAAGAATTACGTTCAATTGAGGTTAGTTGGGAGTGGTACAGCCGATAAGATCGCACGTATGAGTGTATAGAGGGAAATGTTTTTTTCCCTCATTCAAAGAAGCGACATTTCCTGCTACACACAGCTCAATGGGAAACGTACGATGATTTCTTTTCGCTTATACGAAAACGATTTCAACGGGTCTCGTTGTGTGTCGTGTGACGACTCAATACTTCGATCCGCATGAAACCGGAGGTACCCGGAATGCTTTTGCTGGAGCTATGTTGCTATTTGCAGATGCAACAAGAAGAAGAAAAAAACCCTCTCTGATAAGTAGGAAACAATATGCTTCTGTATGTGAACGTACGGCTCGTAGAGCAGCAGATAGACACGCACGTCGACAGAAAAGCGCAACATCTGGTAACTTGCTTAGCAATTTCGCTTTCCGAACTAGGTTCCATGTTTCGTGGCAGGATGCTTTTAAGAATATTGACTTCCGCTTGGAATGTCTGCACGGCACTCCATCGTACCGAGCTAGTGTGCGTACTCGGTGGAACGGTAGAGGACGTGAAAGAAAACTTGAGATTTATCGGAAAGTTGCTGTTCCTTTCGGTTTCTGATCACCCGGGCACCCGTCCACCTACCGAAACGCACAACTCAATTTGCAGAGAAGCACGGTGTACATATTTTTCAATTGCCATTTTGATCGTTTACGGTTAAGTTTCCGTCGCTTTTCACCGATACATTGACGAGTTTGTGTGAGAGCTTGTTGTGTGTATGGTCTCGAATATTATTGCATTTTTAACGTCTCACTTTGGGAAACACTTTTCTTGCTTTCTTCGCTAAGAATGTTCGCTTTTCCTAAATTCCAAAAACGTATTGTAAAAACTAGACCAAAAAGGCGAATAAAGTTTCCTCGTAGAAGAAAATTTTATTGCTCACCTTATTTTTTTTGGTGCGCTTTTTGTGTTCGTTTTACGGGAACTTTTCCAAACAGGCAGTAATGTGCTTCACGCACCCACGATAATGTGTCGGTGAAAAAGTGAATTAAATCTGATGTCGAAAGTTTGCACGCCAAATGCGCCGGAGTGGGGTGGGGGGGGGGGGGGGAGAAGGATCGATAGATGTTTATGATTATTGGGACGGAAATTATGTTTCACTCTCATTTTCCGAGCCTGCCTTTCCATCCATCGAGCGGCAGAGTACAGTTGGCTTTTGAACACCTGCCTGCTCATAACAGAATATTACTGTGGTGTGGTGGAAGAGCGGGGGAGTACGTGTTTTTTTGTATTGAACGCAGGCAAACCAGCAAGCAATCGGTACTGTTATTAAACTACATCAATTTTATTGCCGTGAGTTACAGTCCGCTACATCCGGGTCAGTAAATGGAATTGTGATGGTCGATTTAGTATAACAACTTTCCCGTTACTGTGAACTGGACACGGTGTGGACAGTTTTCTCTATCATTGGGGCCCTTTCCGTTTTAAGTTCGAAGGCTGAAATTTCAGTCTGTCACCTGTTTGCATTGTATAGTAGTTTGTATAGCAGCTATCCCAGTGGGTATATTATACAGATGGGCTTATCCCAAGGTGTATGAATTTGTCAAGTTTGGAGGTGTTTTTTACTCATTTCATAAACTCTTTCATTTCATTTTTACTTCAGTTCATAAGAGGGGCTGAGAGTGGCAGAGAGAAAATTTTTCTAAAAATGCGATTTTTAATTTTTATCCTACTGTTTCTAATCAAGATGGATTAGATGAAACGATTTATGAAAAACAAAACAGATTTCTCTGATTAATCTTGTTTGTGCTAAACTTAAACTGCGCATCGGGATGTACGGTAGCATAATTGAAAATGAGGGTTTTATTTGTACTCGCCTATAATCTTAAGATCATATTCTGTTAAAATCATCTATAACAATCCGTACCAAATGAATTATCCGTTAGAGCTTTCAGAAAGAACGCTGTAAGCGAGCAGGAATATGAACAACGTCAACAAAGTCTGTGTCTGCCGCCTACATCTCCCGTACCTTAGCGAATTAAGACAATCTCTTAGACCAATTCGTCAAAAGGTTAATGCGCACATAATTACTTAATTTGAAACAGCTTCAACGAATGCTTATAATTTTAGGCGCTCCGTGGAACACAAAAAAAAACGGCAGTTCAGCGGCAAAGCTTACAGCAAATAAGATTATGGTTTATCTGGGGTACGCTCTTTAATGCCTGCTGCAAATATTTACTTCTGTTTGCCGTGGAAACCAAAGCGACGGGGAAAAAATACAGTGAAAACCGCGCCACAGACAGTAAAAACCGAATGAGAAACAGGCCCACATTGAAATCGAGGGGTTCTTTTCGCGAGAAAATTACACGGACTTGGGTGTAGCATAATATTGCTCGAGTGGCGTGAAACATGATTATAAATGTACTGTATGTACGTAAGTACCGTAACCCGACCGCACGGGGCTTCCCGGCTCGCCAGTTAAGCTTTATTTGGAAGGTCTGTCGTTTTCAGCTTTTGAGCAGAAGAAAACGCCCCACCGCACGATGGCGCTCGTTGAATGTTGTTTGTGTAAATTGTTTCTTTGCTCACAAGACCGGAATGTGAGTTTACTTGTACCGTAATGTGGCACGAAACACGCCATAAGATATGTACGTATGTGCTGCAAGAGGTTAGGGTGAAGAGAGCAGCTATAGAACCAGTGGCTCAAGAGGAAAAATAAACCTTCCCAGAGCCTAAGGTTTCGTCCAATTGTGACAATAATCGTAAACTGAAAGCCTTTTGTAAACCCTCGGCGTAATGTGTTTTTAAAAGGCAATTCATCTTGCGCACCGAGAATTGCAAAGCCCATCGTAACCGTTTCCTTTGCTTTTGTATTGCATCAGACAGTGAGCGGTGTGTGGTTATGTGCTGTATGGTGTTTCTATCCATATGAAAATTATTTGTCGCCTGGCTAATAAGCCACCGCAGTTATCGTAGCTGAAATTATATACATTTTCTAGACTGTATGTTTTTTTTTTAAACGAAACCTATACTGCTAACATGTAGATTGTATGTATATTACAAATATAATTTCATTATATAAAAAAGTTTATAAAAGTGAAAAGATAGTGCATAATAAAACAGGTGCAGCATATATAGTGCATGTGAGCGTAATCAAACACGAGATATTACAGAGGTGTAGAGGATATGGAGGTAGAAATGCATTAAAGGGAAGAGGAAAATGTTCAGTTTCTTAAGAAGTCTACAATCATCAGCGTCAACGGCATTCATAACTTTGTTATTCTTAACTTGACAAAAAAAGATATTATGTCTATTCAGGCGTTTGAACACTTCTAGCGTAGCATTCCGTTGAAAGATGCGTGTGGGTATAAATGTTGCACAATATTCATTCCATTTTAAATATTTTTTATTGATTTATGTATTGGTTTTGCATTAAATCATTTGATGTGACAATTTCCTTGCTAAATAAATTGCAAGTACTACGATGAACAATCGTGATCGTGATGGATGTGATGAAAAATCGTAATGAAAAGTGATAGAACTCATACAAAGATGTCTAGGTTAAAAAGAAACAGTACAAACAAAAAGTTGGTATACAACAACAAGATGCAAAGTGATATGAATAAATATATGTAGCAAGTTCGGACAAATGCTGTAACAAACAAAACCCAAAGCCAAAATGCGCACACTCTATTGGTTAGATAAAACATAGTAAACAATACCTTCAGCATCACTCATCAAGACCGTTAGCCACAAAGGGTAGGAATAGAAAAAGGAGAACTGATCAAAACAACATAAAGGGATAACGCCAACAAAATTGTGAAATCAATTGTTTTTCGTTCTAATGCACAATATATTGAAAAAAGATGTAGGACTATATTTGCGTGAGCAAAGCTAGATATGACATTCAGTAGTTCTTCACAATCTGTTTTCAAAATGTCACAGAGAACAAACCAATCATTGTCGAATTTTGAGTAACTTTAAAAAAATAGATTTGATTAAAACAAAAGGAGAACAAAATGCATTGATTTGCAATCTTAATCGTAAAACATACATGAAATTTTGCACACAGCAAAATGATGGGGCTTAAAAGAAACTAAAAAATATACATACCCGTCCAAAACACAAACCAAAAAACCAACAAACAAACCAAACTGATGCTGAAAGATGGTGCAAAATAGTGCAGTCAACCATATACAGACACAAAACAAGTCGATCCATATCCGTTCATTCACGCGTTCCGCAACAGGTGAGTAGAGGAAGAGAAAGGATTCGGTATTTGGCGCGCATCACCAGTTGTATTGCTGGATAAATCATACCTATGCAACACCATAACGCATTCGTTGCAAAGTAAGTGTGGTGAGAAACGAAAGATGAACGCAAGACACGATTTTGCATACACACGTGAACAAAATAACAGGAGCAAGACAGAACTCATCAACCGAGCAGCGGTATTACCATTATCCATCACCAGCAATAATTATGTATGTGTACGATCAATCATTCCATCAAACCAAATAGCAACAAGTGTGAGTATCATCGACATCATATTGGTCCCAATCCATCACTGTTCAGGTGGAGCTTTGATATAAATCGAAACACAACGGCTATGAAATTAACGACAATGAGTGTAATATGCCATTCGCACTAACAATGTATAATGTAAGAAAACGGTAGAGTCTGAAATAATATTTCATTCGATAGAATTACCAAACGCATAATCTGTTAATGTAACATTAGAAAATGAACAGAAACCATTTTCATCAAAAACCAAGGACGGATGTAGAGAGAAAGAGATGCAATAAAGAAAAGGCAACAAAACACATTCGATGGAACTTTCTCTGTATTCTAGATTGTAAATAGCAGCCCATATAAAACATAATGAAAATAAACGCAATCTCAAGAATAGCATGAGAATAGGAGTTTGAGAGCTCAACTTAAAACACGAGAGGAATGGACCACATTCTAAAACAAAGGGATGTAACAGCAGGAAGTAATATTTATTGGGAAGTGGATCTTCAACCTGCAGCAAGATAAAAAAAACAGCAAACAATCTATGAACAGATGTAGGAAATAACATACAAGTAGTGAGAGCTATCGATAGGAAGAGACAGAGATCGAGAGAAATAAAACAGAAAGAAACAGAGCTCCACATGATGAGTGAAAAGGAAGTGTGTGATAATACAGGGAACAAAACAGAACTAAATTGCTATCAGTAAATCAATCAATCAATCAATCAATCAGTCAGATAATATCAGAACAAACGGATGCTCGGCAGCTGGATGCGTTTTTTTTGTTCAAACCATATATATATATAGAGAGAGAATCAAACCCAGAACAATCCATTCACAAGAACAAATATGTATATATGTATATAAAATTGTATAGAAGGTTTTTATAGAGTCACAACGGCAGACGAAAGAAAAAAAAATCATGAATCAAAAGGCCATTCTAATACAGTTCGCACTCATTCTGTCGCAGTCTTTAATTATCCAACTATATAATATAGATGTATATATATTTATACGTGCGTGTATATATAGATGTATAAATTGTTTCATACTTTTATACTCAAGTAAATTCTTTTGTTTTTTTTAGTTCGTTTGTTTGGTAGTAGTAGTAGTAGTAGTTGTAGTTAATTGTAGTTGTTATTCGTTTCTTTTTCGTACATTCATTGTCTGTCATCGGCTAGCAATGTTCATTTGTTACGGTGTTTGGTATTTGTCAGTTGTAACATTTTCATCTTTCTTGCTTTGTGATAGGGCAGGAGTGTGTGTGCTTGTTGCGTGGATATGTTTTCTGTTGATAAAGTTTTTGAGCAAAAATCAATAACAAAAGAGAAAAATTAATAAAACGCAGACTTAAAAAGCTTTGATGAAATAAGTGGAAAATGAGATTCTAAATTAATATTTGTAATAGAATATAATGAGCTTAAATTTGACTGAGAAAGACATGGCAACGGGATGAAGTTTCTAGTAGAAGTTTCTGGGATGAAGGCAGACAGGAAATTGGTAATGTTATTTACCATCAAAAATGCTAAGAAAAAGACACTAATCACTGCAATACAGTTTTGTAATGAAAGATGCCATTCACGTGTATACATTCTGTCGATCGAACAAGAACATAAGAAAGATAACAACGATATAGTATGCCAAACCAACTTGTACACAAACCGCATCATACACATTTCGACACATCGTTTTCATAGAGTCATCTGCACGCTGTTGAATTCAGCAACTTGATTTTATTAAAAAAAAAGTTACCCTGTATCGTATTCACTTTTGATGTATCTTTTAACCATCATATTTCATCGTACAATCATCACCTCTCTTCATAATTAATTTATAGAGACCTATAATTGTTCCAACACAAAGGTGAGGGAAGATAAAAAATAGTGAATTTTGAAGAGCACTTCTTATATATTTGTTTTAGAACAATAGCGAACATGAGCAAGTTAATAAACTTTTGAGACCTACGTTCCCGTCCAAAAGGCAAGTTCATGGGGAAAAATCTCAAAGGAAATTAAAACGATTACATATAGGGTATCTGAAAGCAGTCGTTCGCTAACGTTTTTCTTTTGCATGTCACGTAAAACACGACACGACTGAAAACTTCATTTCCTGCAGTGCGTTAGGTTATAGGAGTCGTGTTCCATTGATATTAGCTGCGCAAAAAGCAAGCATCGGTTCAAAAAGGATAATCTACATGGACAGTGCTAGAGCGTTTTCATCTAACCGTACGTTCGAACGGGGCCTTTAAATCACTACTCGTCCCGTATACAGAGCGACGTTCTCGCGTTACGTTAGGGCAGGAGTGTTGTCATGTGATAGAATACATCCATGTGGGAGCATGGAGCGAGTCAAAGCACAAGCACGGATTAGCGAAGTGGAAATGTACGCGCGTTATAATCTCTCTTTATTTATGCTGACACTCGATGTCATAAATTTGAGTCTTAGCTCGCGAAAGCCCATACCAACGGTGTTTCACTGTATTCAGCTATGGAGGTGATGAGTTTGTCTTCTCTAACGGGTCTCTAACGAGAGCATCAGCTTGCAATATTCAAAGATGACAAGGAAAAGTGTGTTTGTGTATGGGGATTGGTCGAGTTGGTGTGATTTTATTGTTACTAAGCTTCTGATGCGTCACAGTCAAAGCAGTTTTTTTACTATTCACGCGGTGTGTTGCATAAAACAAACATGATGCAAAAGTAAGCAAGACTCTGGCAGATGCGTGCCTTAAACATTATGCATATGTTTACACGAGTGAAAGTTTTTATTAGCACATTCGACTCACCACCGACCGCAATATTTTCGTACACATTTGCCTGGCTTCTTGTTCATTCATATATCATAAAGAAGTAAAAGAAAAAAAGAAGGACAGAAATAAAAAAAAATCAAAACTCCAGAGAACGTTTAAGTTGAAGATAAGATGGTTCCATGGATGTACTTGCATGTTTTCATCGGCTTACAGATAACATACGTCATGTGAAGCAATAAAAAAAATGAAATCGGTTGAAGCTGTTACCGATTATGATGTTTTTTTTTCTTTTAGCTTTTCATTTCTTTGAATAATTCAAACATCCTTCAAAGAAAATCGAATTGAAATTTATATTCACAGTCACATGTGTCGGAACTTGTGTCGAGATGGAAATATAGATGGAGACGCCTAGCATCTTTTGTGCAGATGGAGACGCGTGGTGTCTTGTGGTGCTAGTGCACACATAAACACCGAGCTCTATCTAAATATGCTGCTCTATGAAGGTAGCGGAATTTGAGATAAGATCTCCAAAGGAGCTAGAGTGCCACCAAGCATTTTTTGAAGCTAATTTTTAGTTCAATGACCAAATGAGTTGTCATTAAAAATAATTAAAACAATTAAAAAAAATAAAACAAAAATAATTGAACGTATGTAGTTAACTAGGTCGTCACAGTCATCCGCTCGCTCCAACGATCGAAACAGTTTGGCTGTGATGACAAACAATTAACACCAAATGAACCAAAAAATTTATCATTTTTTTCTATGATGTGCAGCAAAATTAACACTTTGACTGCCGGCCTGACGTCACAGTTTTTCGATTGAGCACTTAGCGCTTAGCGGCGTAGCACATGTCGTTCTCGTTCTCTCTTTCGTACCTCATTCGTTCTCAAGAGATTCACTAAGCGTCAAATACAAAGCTGAGCGGTGGACATACGAATTTATATGTCGCGACGCTTAAAATATTAAGCATAATATTGTTACCAAATAATGTGAGCTGCCAAACCATATAGGATAACAAAATTGAAAACATGTGGCACACCGCAAAACCACGGAAATCGGAAAAGTTTTTCATAATGTTATCGTTTTTTTTTTCTATTTGTTTGTTAAAGGAAAAATTTGAAAAATTTATCAATAGAGAACCAAATTACAATAAGAAATTAACTATTGGAACAAAAGTTTCCCCTCTATTGATGTAAGTGTACCATTAAAATGTTTAGGAGTGGAGCTGCCAAAAACCTAAATATTGTTGCCGTAAACAAGATGCTGACGTGTAGCCATGATATTGCGATACAATCCACGGCAAAAACGGACACATAAGTGACACGTAAAAAACAGGCGTTATTGCTACGCATAGTAAAAATTCCATTTTTTAATTTTATGTAGGTGGCCGTATTGCCTCATATAAATAGCAATGTTGCCCCTTGGCATAAAATATCACATATTTTTAAAACAATTTTAAAGTCGTTTTTACATTTATTCTTTCTGAGACTCAAACTGCTAAAAACTCAATAAGATAAAGATTAAGTGTAGAATGGCGAAGAAAGAATAATCTTATGGAAAACAATTGTTAGTAAGTTACAGGTAGATTTGCTTAACGTGATACACTAGCCCCAAATTCTGCTAATCATGATGTCAGTGTTGCGCTGACCAATAGGTCGGCACAACTAGGATTCACTTTTAAGGTTCAAGTTTTTTCAATTCATACAGCTTGCGCAAAACAGTGGTAGCAGAAGTGAAATGTACATTTCCGTAAAAGCAAATACAGTTTGCTAGAGCCATGCTTGTGCAGAAATAAATTTGCATAATCTGGATGGCGGATAAAATACTTCATGTATTCGGTGAGTATGTTTCCTCTCAGGCTAGGCGTGTGCTTCGTGATCGTGATGCATTTTTAACAAAACATGAGCATTTCCGTGGTGGTACAGCACCTTGTAGTTGTTATTGCGCAGCAATTATGTAGTAGCTGCGGTGTATTCATGCTTTCCATCTGCATGTTGGCACAGCAAAGCGTGAAAATGAATTATTTAGCCCTCGTGTTGAGCTTCAAGGTGAAATCCATTTATATCGTATCAATAATGAAATATTTTGGAATTGATCTCTAATGTAAAAAACGTAGTTTGTAAAAAAAAATCGAAAGTTTCTCTTTAAAAAGAAATACAATTAAAAAAAAAAAGTTTACAGTTGACTCTTTGGACGATGGTGCATATGGTAGGTGTACAGGTGATTTGAAACAAACACTAAATGTAAAAAAAACGCTACACAAAAGGAGACATTCGTGAAATCAAACACAGACAGATGATGAAATCGCAAACATAGCACAAAGAAACGCCATTCCAACAAACAGTAGAACCGAACAGAAACCGGGAAACAAGATAGATACCGTGTGATGGGGAGTAGTGAGCAGTGTTGATTGTTGGCGAAAGGATGGTTCGATGAATGTGACGAAGGGCTATGACGTCAGTCGTCGATGGCAACAATGCATCAGAAAGTGATGCATCTCTACAAACACACACGATCCATGGGGAGCGTTTGTAATGAGTGTGATCGGGATGTGGGTCGATGGATGATTGCGCAAGTGCCGAGACTGCTTATCGGTGCTATAAGTCGAAAATGCACAAAAGTTTTGTTTTCGATTTACAACAAAAACGATGGTATAAAACGATTGTGATAGAAAGGAAAGACAGAGTCGTGTTGTCCATGTGGTGGATGCATTGATCGATTGCCGGTACAGCGACGAGGTGGTTAAAATAAATAGAAAGAAAACATGACATGGGTTCGTTATAGATAAACTAGGTGATGGGTAAAGGTCTTTATAGTAATAAAGTTAAAGTGAACGTGAAATAGTGAAACATTATTATTTCACAAAATATCAAATGAAAGGTATTGTACATCTTTACTGCTAATACTATCATAATCTGAACACCAGCTTATGATAATAAATAGAACTTATTTTTTGTCATTCATACCTCGCAGACATCTTAATTTTAATACAATGTGAAATTGGTTTTGAGGCAGAATAAATGTAAGATATTTCGAATTTTAATACATCTATTTTAGAGTGAACAGCTTAAAAAGTAATATTAATTTATATGGTAAATAATAAACCATAATTTGATTAATATTCTGAATAATATAGACACACATGTAAAACTTCACGTTCTCTTACACTTGATCACTAAAAATACCTTAATATGGTAAAAGGTAATCAGGGATAAAAGAAAAGAAGAATTCGGAAATCGTTTTCTATTCTCTGGTATATAAAGTGGAACCCCTCATAACGAGAAACCGTTGTATCGATTTTTTCGCATAACGATATTTTTAAATGCTTTACAAATACCGCTTTTATACAGTAAAATCTCGCATAACGATCAAAAGACTAAACAATCGATTAGTTTTTCAAGAAAATGAATCAATAATAATTACAACGAAATAGTGAAAATAGATCAATAATAAACAGTGAGAAAAGTAAAACATAAAGAAATAAATAAATAAATAAATAAATCAAATAAATAGTGAACCAAACATATTTTCCAATTACTAGTATTATCGAGAAATTATTCATATTTTCAGATGCGTTTATGCATTTAAAACCAGCATATTTTTGGTTCTAAAACGAACTATTTCATTTTTATATAAAAAAATTATGGAAAAAAGCCTCTCGCAAAACGAGCTTTTTATGCAACGAGGTAGTCACTGGAGCATATTAAACTCTTTATGCGAGGTTCCACTGTACATTGAAAAGCAGAGAAAGCACAATTCCATCCATAAGGAACCAAAGCCTTAAAAGGAGATCTGCCGAGCGAACCAATCGTAGGAGATTAGAATGAAATAACGGGAGTGTCAGATCAGTAGTCTCCTTTCGGTTGTCACAATGCGGATAAGGGAAAAAGTAATGAGATTATAGGGGGAATGAAATGAGCAACGGGTGTGTTGCAGAATCGGAGCGTTGAAACAGCAAAAAGCAGCACACAACAGACAATCTCGGTAATTTTCACTCTTTTCTGGTAATCGAAATTTTCGTTCGCTCTTTTTTTTCCTTCTCTGGGATGCTTTTGTGAAAGTTGCTTTGTGACCGTTTTTGCTGGCTTTGTTTTCCCGATTCACATTCAACATGAGTCATGAGATAATTTTTAAGCTTTTTCTTTGCTTTCTTTATCGGTGGGCCGCCATTTTATTGGCTCTGATTGCAATCTGATTGGCAAGGGTGTGGGTCAACAGGAATTTGGATCGATTTTCATTTCTAGCAATTTATTTGTCCGTTCCCGTTTAACGGTTCAGGCTTGATAAAAAGTGTGTTTAATCGGGATTGTTGTCTTTCTTGTTAAAGAAAGAGCTGGAAAGAGTGTCACTCTTCTATAGAATATAAGATTCCTCCATCATCCATTCACTAGTACCTTACAGCGTACAGGTTGTTGGAAGAATGAAATTATTATGATGTTGATTATGAGGGAGTGTTGCAAAACAAAGAACACCTTATTGAAAAAGATTAAAACGAACTTAAAAGTGGTTGTGGAAGAGCTTTTTCAATGCTGGGGATGAGCAAGGAGAGGAAGTTTTAGCTCAAATGTTTGTGGTGTTGCTGTTAGTGTAAATATAGAATGTGAAGCTGCTGGGTGTGCTATATTTTCGAATGCTTTGAAAGTGTGTCTTGAGCTATTTAAAACATAGGTGTGGCTGGTTGCATTTGGATGGTGTAATTGGTGTGATTGTGTGTGATTGGTGTGATAAAATGAAAATCATTAATGTTTGCTTATTTTTTATAAATGTATTTGTTGATCGATTAAAATCACCACCTTGCTCACATCAAACGGTTCAGCCTTTTAATGATAAATTAAATTAAAACCGTACACGCAGAAACGCAATCTTATTAAACTAAATATTAATCTACCAAACCAAAACACATCAGTGATATTAGATTTAAAACAAAACTTAACTATTCTAGAGCTAAGATTAAAACAAGTTTAAGAAAAAAAGTGCCTACTAAACTAAACTTAGCACATACAATGAGAAAATAAATAAAATGATGATAAATGATAAATAAAACTGTAGTATAAAAAGTCAACAACCAAAACAACCAAAAGCGAACAGTTAAACGAAACGTATGTAATGTGTCTTGAGTGTCAACAGTAACAGATTGTGTGAGAGGGAATAAATGAATTGACTTTGTAACTAAAAAATAAACTCGTGCCATCATAGGCTAAGTGTTGAGGAAATGAGGATGATTTAGGCGTTTGACTGTTCGTGTAATGGTTAGTTGGGTGGGTTGCATGGTTGACAGTGTTTTGCATGTATAGAATCTTTAGGTGTAGGTATAGGTTTGTCCGTAAGTGGTATGTTGATTCAATCACTAGCTGAAGGATTTACTTATCGTACTAGAAAACGTGTGAAATCTGTTGTTTCGTCATGTTACATTCGTTGTGGTGAAGCAAATGCGACACGAAGATTGATGCACTGGCTTCAACGAGTCATTTTGTTGGTTGGAAATCTTTCGTGAATAACAGAACAAAATGTTTTACCGGTATCGATAACCAGCACCGCTTGCTGGCGCCTAAGTAACGGTAGCATTATTTTACGCCGATTGCTTACGTTTACGTATCTAACCTGTTAGCACGTTCGTTTGCCGTGGCCGTTGCGAGTGATTATGATTGGACAATTGGAGCATCGTTAGAAGGGGGAAGTAGGGAAATAGGTGAGAACATTGTTCTGCGCAGTAGTTTGCTACAGTTGGTTGCTTTTATACATTATAATTGTTGTTTTTTTACATTTTCTTTACATAGCCTAACATTTTTGTATAAGTTTAACAGAGCTGTGCCAAAACGTTGATGTTATTGTACATGTAATCAAAGTGGATGATGTGTTAAGGATAGTTCGTACTTTTTAAAAAGTATTTGAACGATTTTCTTTTATAACGCACAACAGCATGCTGAAACAAGAAAAATGTTACGAAATGTAGAAAAACAAACGTTATTGTAACTGTTGTGTTATTTTCTTAACAAGCAATAGATGGTTTTGGATGAAGTTTTGTGGACATAATCAATAACAACATGTTGAACATTACATTGACCAATCAAGAGCTGTATTCTTAACGTCATTGTCCTTTATGTTTTTTTTTCTGTTACATTTCTTTTATTCTTTTTCACTCCTAGTTTGATTGGATTTCTACCCCTTTCGCTATCAAACATCCTATCTTTACCTTTGGTCATTTTAACAATTCAATTGACTCATATCGTTTCACAACGTTAATAGGAGATACCTGCACCCGGCAGCAATGTGCACTTGCTACCATCCACCATTTCCGACCGGGGACGTCAATAACGATTATTATAGCTTTTCTTATCGTAACAATTTAGTTTCTTGATTTTTCCTTCGTAATGAATCTATCTACACGTATAGATGTGACTTGAGAACGACCATGAGCTACCCTTACTGACAGAGATAACGCATGATTTGCTCGAAAGTAAGAAGGACATTGTGGCTAAAGGAGAACGCGAGCCCTTCCGTCAGAGGGAAGTTTCTTTGCACTTGCTTTTGTCTTTGTGACGGCTGGGAGAGAACAACAGAGAAAAGTGGATAGTTGAGAGAGTTTAGTTCGTTTGTTTGCGAGGAATTCGGTACGGTACGCGCGACTGGTTGCGATCAGCGCACCGTTTGCGGAATGGTTGCTTACAATGCTAGTTATTGTCGTCATCACGAAACATTTACATTTACGTACAACCGGGAGCTAGAGCCGTTAAAGAGCACGAGCCTGGCCGGCAGCGGGTGGCAGATAGCGGACGCTCCTCCTCACCTCCTGCTAACATTCGTATTCGAGCACCACCTCACCACGCTCCTTGCGCGACTGTGACACAATCACCCGATGGGGCCCGTAGCCCAGGTAGCTGTTGGTCGGGCCCGGCGACTTTACTGAAGATGCTGCTGACGCTCCGTTCGGTGGATTGTTTAAGCCTGCAAACGATCGCCTGGTACCGCCGACCGTACCTGGCGTGCTTGGTTCCGCGGGTACGGTGGTTCCCGCCGCCGTCACCGACCGAAAGTGGTGGTCACCGGCGAGCAGCTGATTGCTGCTCAGCTCGTACGGCAGCTGTGCGTGCGGGCGGTAAGCAAGCAGTGCCTTGTGCTCATTGGCCGCCGCACCCTCACTGTCGGATAATGGTTCGTTAGCTGCCCGCCGGTGAGCATCGGGCTGTGTGCGCTGCAGCGGCAGGCCCTTTCGGGCGTGCTTTTTTCGCCCGCTGCTGCCCAGCAACAGTGGCTGCTCGACGGCGTGGCTTCGCCGAATGTCGATGGCAGCATTAACCAGCAGCAGCAGCTCATCGGTGGTAACAACATCGTCTACAAAGCACCCATCACCGCCCACCTTCGTCAGGGTGCGCTTCCCTTCGCCCTGCTCGTCGCTGTCGTTATCGGAATGCTCGTTAGCGAGTGCATTGTTTTGTAAGTCTTCTCCATCGCTTCCGCCCGCCGGCAGTACGTTCCGGTGGCCCGGGTAGAGCCCGCGGTGCAGCAGGCGCATCGTGCGGTCGGTATCGCTGTCCGCCCCCATCAAGGAGCGGGCCCTGGCCGCGTTCTGATAGTGCTCGAGATAATCCTCCTGGTACGTCAAATCAGTGTCAAGCACGGTCGGTACCATCTGGCGGAAGTGCGACCGACTGTTCGATGGTTTCGGCTGCACGCGATAATCGTACCGATCCGTGGCCCGCGGGGAGACGGGCCCGACGGTGGCCGAGCCGGGATGCGGTTTGCGCAGCCGGTGGTTCTTTTCGACGTGCTGAGCTGCCGGCGAGCCGGGCCCGGAGCCAAGGGCGGCCTGGTGGCGCGGGCTGCCGTCGAGGAAATTGTTATAGATTCGATGGCTCGAAGATCCCGCGGGCCCTTCACCGGCACTTAGCGTCACGAACGGATTGGTCGTATTGTTGCTTTGCATCCGGTGCATCCTTGGCTGGTGAAGGGTCTGGGCGGCTGGGCGGTGCTGTTTGGGCGAGCTCTGGTGCTGCTGGCTCTGGGATGCATAGTCTATCCGTGCTGCTACCTCGCCGCCGGATGCCGTCTCTTCGGGCGTGGCAAGCAGCTTGAACTGAGTGCCGTGCAGCGAAGCTTTCCCGGACGTGGAAGCAGCAGCGGGTGCGCCGTTGCCTCCACTCGAGGTTGCACTGTAGACGGAAGCGTAATCGCTACTGCTCAGCGAGCTAGAGGTCGCATTGTTCTTGCCGTAATGCTCCACCATCGCTCCTTCGAGCGTTCGCGCGGAAACGGACCCAACCGGCGCGACACCCGTCCCAGGCCCGCCCGAGAACGACGCAAGCGAATCGAACAGTAGCATTCGAGCATCATCGTCATCATCATCATCTTCATCGTCTTCGTCGTCATCGTCGTCGTCTTCTGGGTGCTGCGTTTCCTCCCCATCGTACGGTTGCTCTTCCTCCCCACCATTTACGCTCCCTCCGTAGCGAGCATCCTCTGCACTGCCAGTGGCGCCATCGAGGCGGAAAAAGTCTCTCATCTTGTTCGCCTTCACGTTCGGTTTGGTCGAGGTACGCGTGGAGGAAAGATTATTGCGCAGGTACTCACTCGAGCTGGAGCTGGTGTTGGTCGCAACCCAGTGCCCGTGGCCCCTTGCCCCTGCCCCGTCCCACACGTCCTCGAGCTGTATCAGATTGGAGGTGGTGCGGCCACGCGGCACCGTCCCAGCCGCCGCCTCCAGCGTACTGTCCGTCGCTTCGGGGTCTTCATCGCCGGTCGCCAGTGCCAGCGCGTCACTATTCGCGCCCAGTCGACCCGCAGCCTGTGCGGCCACTCGCAGCGACGGATCGAGCGTTTTCGAGCAGGACTTTGCGCGCTTGTGGCGCGTGTAGCGTCCCGGCGCCGGTCGCGGCCGGTCCCCGTCCCGGTCGAAGTGCTCGTTCAGGAAGCTGTCCAGGTAGGCGAGATTCTTCGTGAGGTCCAGCTCGGATTTGTAGCTCTTGTAGACGATCTTTTGGCTGAGGTTGGCCGCTTCGTTTTCCTGCCCGTACCGGTGGGTGGCCTTAATTAAATCATCCAGATTGTAGGAGCTGACGAGCTGCTGCGCACCGGGACGGTGGGTGGTGGTGGTAGTATCCCGCGGCTTGCCGCCACTCGCCGAGAGGAGGCGCCATTTTTGGCCGAGCTTGAGGAAATGAGATTTCGCTTTGTTCAAGTACTTACGTTCGCCCCGGGCCGATGCTCCGGGGCGGTGGTGGGATGGGGCCACTGGCTGTGCTGGTAGCGCTAGCTGCCGGTAGCCCGTGGGCTGATGAAAAAGCGCACCCGGTGGGTTGTTGGCCGTGCCTGGCGCCCTGCTGCTTCTAAGCTCGTGTTGTGGCTGCTCGACGCCATACCCACGCTGCTGCTGGTGGTGTTGGTGGCTGGTTTTGTTGGGGAAATGAAGATTTATATTTTTCAGCTGTGGCCCCCGCTCGGGACGCTTGCGACGCGGGGTCCCGATGGTGTGACTGCTGCCCGTGAACAGCGTCGTCAGCTGGAACGGCAATTCGGCGGAATCTTTATTACCCGTCCCGTGGTCCGGCAAGCTGGCGAGTGGCTTGCTTTTACTACCTTTACTGCCGCCGAGCCAACGCTTTTTGCCCAGCGTTCGTTTGCTGGCTCTTTCGCCGGTCGGGTCTCCTTCCAGGGAGGCTGTGTTCGATCGGTCCGGTGGGAAATCAAGCGCACCGGTATCGGACGCTGCTGGCTGGGCGTAGTCTTGCCGTTGGAAGAAGCGCGTCGGCACGGCACACTCGCCCGACTGCCAGTAGTGCTCGCTGGCCGCGTGAGGAAAGCTCGAGCTTAGCTGGTGCTGTTCGTCCGTGAGGCCACTGGCCACTTCCTCTTCGCCCGGTGCCCAGCCGTCCTCGTCCCACTCGCTGCCCGTGGAGGCTGCGTTCGATCGCTTCCGACCGGTCGGTTTCCGGCTGGCCGAACCGAGCGTACGGCTTGCACTGTCCAGGCTGGCCAAACGCTGCCGGTTTGCCGACGGGCGGATGTTTTCGTAATTGTTGCGGCCCGGCTCGCCCAGTGCCGGCTGTTTTCGCGGGCTGGCGTGCTGGGCGGGGGACCGATTGGTGAGCAGTTGCTCGTCCACCCGCCCGCCGGAACCGGAACCGGAATCGTTATCGTACACTTCCGACCGGCATAACTCGTCACTTTCGTGCGGCTCGTTCGCTTCCTCGCCGGCAGGCGTGGCCGGCTCACCATCGGGCGTTAAACTGTTGCTATTGTAATTATGCCCGCTGGGTGGCGGGGTGGCAGCATTCTTGGGTGCCGTTTCCGTTGGATCCGGAACCGGAACCGGTTGCCCCTGTCCGGATGCACGCTGCTGCTGCTGCTGCTCGGTGGGTGATCGGTGGGCTGTTGCATTATCTGCCCGGTCCTCCGTTACCGACCCGGCCCGGCCCGTTCCGGCGAGCTCGTAGATGCCCGTGCTGGAATTTGCTTTAATTAAAATACCCCTCGTGCGCGGGTACCATCCGCGCAGCGATCCGCCCATCGCCGCCCCTTTGCCGGACTGCTGCTGGTGGTGAAGCCGTTTGAAGGGCGCCCCCGGGCCGGTCGTTCCGCTCGGTGGGCCTGCTCCCGTGCTGCTGGTGCTGCTGTTACTAATGCTACTGCTGTTACAACCCACGCCAGCCGCTCCCGACCCGTCCGTCTTGCTATCTACGGTGCCGGTGTTTGTGCTAGCGGTACTATCGTTGCCGCTACTCTCAACCCCGCACGCAGCACCACCACCGCGTTCGCCGGCCGCAATCGAACCGCGGGTCGACATCAGGATCAGTGAGTACGATTTCTTAAAGCTAGTTTTGATTAAAAAGTTACCCCTGTCCAACCGATCCAGCAACCGGTTGAACCGCTCCAAACCATAATCACTCGCTTTGGCCGGCAGACGCGCCCTCGTCTGGTCGGGCCTGCCGTCCGATGCACCGGCACCGGCACCATCAGCAGGCCCGTCTATCACTAACCTAGTGCCGGCGGGCCGCGGCGCACACTGACCTTGGACGCGGTCGTGCGACCGGCCGGCGAGACCAGCGGACGACGGCGACCGCCGACCGGGCGACGAACCCTCCCAGACGCAACGATCGTCCTCCTCGACCGTGGTACCGGTGCGGCTGGCTGCGAAGGCGGCCGGTTCGGACTGGCCCGCGGCCAACGGTTCGGCCCCTTCGCAGCCAGCGCCGTCCTGCAGCGGGCTGCTAGTGCCCCCGGTCGAGGCATCGTCCGTGAGGGATTCCTTCACCGTGCCGCAGTCGGTCTCACTGTTTGGCGTCTGCTAAACTCTTGTCGGTGGCTGCAATATCATCGCAGCCATGCGTACCTTCATTGCTTCCGGCGAGCCGGGCGTTCCGTTCTGGTGCGGATGGTGCGCGGCATGGTGCGGATGGTGATGGTGATGGTGAAAGCCGGTGGGCGTCGTGTAGATCGAGTCGAGCGGCGGTACGCTCGTGCTGTCCGAGCGTGACTTTAGGTCGGCCTTTTCGCTGGAAGTAGAAGAATTGGGAAATAGAAAACTGTCAGAAACATGGCTGGGGCGCGTATACTTGATGTTCAAATCGTATGATGAGATGGTTTTGACTGCACAATGTGCGTCATCCAATCAATTTGGATTAAACATTTAAGTTTTTATCTTAATAAGTTTTATATTTTAGCATTTCTGATGTACTTGTTCCGACTTGGATGAATGGTTTTAAAACACCATACAAATACACTTTCAATGAACTCTTGAACAAAAAAAAAATAATTAATCCTTACGGTCTCTTCACACCCAAACCGAGTCAATTAGCACCGGAATGGACACAGTTAGTGGAAGCATTCAAAACACGTGCCTAGATTGCTCTGTATTTCACTAGGCATCCTACATCATATCAATCCAATATCTCTGTACCGTTCTCTTTCTGTAAATCAGTTTTGCCATTTTTAGTATCCCTCGCCGAGCTATGCTGCCGCACTAAAGTGTGCATCCGGAATCGTCAATCCGCTTTGGGATAAAATTTCATTCAACAAAAAGCAGAGTTTACTTTCTAGAGCCACTCCGACATGGCACTCTCCATGCGGGTATTTATGATGCTAGGCATAGCACCGATGAAATGGATCGTTCACTCTTGGCTGTGTGATCCATAACAGTTCCCTTTCTATCGTTGAGGCATGCCGGACAGGAGAGGTCCTCATTCCACCTACTGATTGCTATGCCTTACCAGCCCCATCAGCAGTTGGGCTCTCACTGTTGGGCTGCTCTTACTTAGCAACACCCTTGCCCGACGGGCATTGTTGCCACTTTCGGGTTCACCGAGATGTCACACAGTGCACGAAACCCATTAAGAGATAAAGTTGTAATCCGAGCGAGAATCTTGATGCAAAAGCAGGGCCGATTGAACGGAATGGGGAGAATGGCAGAAGTTTGCGTTCGGTCGGTTAAGGCTACTAGGTGGCATCTGTGCCGTGCTGTGCCGGGGTTGGGTAAATAGTACCATTCGTCCGTGTCGGGGCGTGATGGTAGCCTACCATACGGTATCACTCGAAGTGAACTACCCCCTTAACGGGACCCTGGTGGAAGATAACGCATCGGGAGTAGAGTAATGCCAGTATCGATGCCTTGTTGTAATTAATTAGAAATTCAAATTACTCTCAATCGAGGAAGTCCACAACCGCACCCCATTGCGTGCCCGTGTAAACTCTGTCAGACTTGTTATTGATATTTCTACTGCCTGCTTTTGCAAATAGTCACAAGGCCCCCCAGCACATCTAACTCTGTGTGGTTTGAGGGAAAATAAAGTTCAGCATTGCAAACAGAGGGAGGAAAAGGGCAAGACAGAGAGACTAAAGGGAGAGCTATAGCTACGGCTTATTGATAAAAGGGCTCAAAGAACTGAAAAACAGCATGAGGGTATGGGTTATACCGGTAGTTTCAAGGATTGTAGCACGTTTTAGTTGAGTGTTAGGGATTAGGGGCACTAATACTGTTAATCCATTGAACGAGCTTCCAAAAACTTTCGATTTGTCACTGTGGGGACTAGTGTTTTTTTAGGCAGAGGACCTTTCGATCGTTACTAATGCGATCTGCCATATTTGTTCGTAGTGTTCGATTGCCGATGTGAACAAATTGCAGCTTGCTGAAAGATGTATTACCCCCGGGATGTTTGTTTGCATGCCTGATGAAACAGACTGGGGTTTAGTAACTTGTTCGAATGCGATTGCTGGCAATTTGTACTTCTATCCAGAGTTTCAATTACAAGTCTAATTTTGATGAATTTGCATTTAAGATACAAATTCACCTCTTCTTTCGTTTTCAGCTTTGATCTTGACAATCTTGATGACGCTTTGCAGTAAATGAGTGTTCTGTTTGATCATTCGGCTCGGTAGTGCGTCAGGCACTGATGGCTGCGATTACATCCCACCATCATCATTATCATAATAATCTCCTACTACGGTTGGTCGTAATCTTACTAAGAGCAAGTCTTTTTTTCCAAAGAATTCCTTTTTATATCTCTTATGATACGTAAGGCATGTGCTTTTATCATATCAATCAACACATTGTACAGCATCTTTGTATCCGGGTTCGGAGCGCCAAAACCCGAATGAAAATATCAGCAGTAGGCAGTACACCGGCTGCCCGGGAGAGAAATGATTGCCAGGCCGTTAAAATCACTCCAAAGGTGCCGGTGGCATCATCATATGCGTCGCTGTTGGTGAGCTGAGTGCCGCTTGTTTATGTATGCGCTATACCTTGCTGCATAGCACTCCAACTCGACGAGGCTACATTTATCGCGCGTTAGGCTTGTAAAAGTTTCTGCTCCACACACACACACACTAAACGCGAGCGCGCGCACGAACGAGAACGAGTGAGTCCGTTAATGTGCGGCAAGTACTCGGGCGAGCACTTGTGAATGCGGCTACATTTTGCCGGTTGATGAAGCCCTTCGTTGTGGATGTGCATGATGCTGCTGATGCTGATGATACTTATGATAAAAATCCTTTCCAGGCACAAGCACACAAATAATGATCGGTGGGGAGTTTTTGCTTCTTCGCATCACGGCTCATCCTTCCGCTTACGCCAGGATGCCGTCAAACGATGCCAATAAAGTGGGGTGTAGTTGCAATGGTGTAAGCATGTTTGTATGGATGCGTACGTACGTGTGATGATCCTTCTCTACCCTTAGACCAGTCCTGAATGTGGTCCCATTTACGCCGTCATAATGCTGCGATTGCATCGAGTAAGTTGCTCATCGTCAGCTCCAACACCCTGGCGCGCTCGTGTGCGGAGATTGACTGTACCACCTCACGCCGGTACTGCTCGCACAGCAGGCAGCGGATGGGGGGAGAGTTTTAGCATTTCGTATCTCATTTCCTTTAGCGTGCCAACTGGCGGTCCGTGCCTCGTATAAACAGCATACTCTGCACGTTGGACGAGCTTTTCCACCGTTGAACCTTTTACCACTCAGATGAAGGTTTTGCATTCATACCTTTTAGCCTGGCTCCTACCCGTGCTACCGCATCCGGTAGTTCTCCGAGCCACATGCAGATCGTCCATCGCAATAGGAAATGGTTTTCCATGACGTGTATGTGTTTGTGTAGGTGTGTTTATTTTTTTTCTTGCTCTTTATTTTAGTTCGTATTCTCTCGAGCCGTTCTTGGTACGGTCTGTTTTTACTTCTTTCCCTTGGGAAAGGATCCCCAAACCGCAGGTTCTCAGCATCGCCGCATCGCCTGCTGGTTGTGATTTGTGCGCTCGAAATGAAAACTTTCATTTTGACACATGACAAACATAAATGCCACATAAAGGGGAAATAAAATCCTTCACCGTCTGCCTGGAATCGCCCCTTTCTCCAAACGTACCGAAGTGTGTGTAAAAAGATTGTTCGGTGTGGTATCCAGCTTCACCGTTGTAGATGTATATTTGTTATGGTTTTTTTTTTGTTATCTACAAACCGACCGACAAGGTGAAGCTGGTTTCTGACTGGTGACACGATTGTACCGATGAGTGTTATGAAGCGATTGTAATTTGCATTTTGGTTATGTGTATGTGGTTGAAATATACACAACACGTCTCCAACGCTAGCACACTGCAATTGTGAGTTGTGCACTATGGCGGTACATAAAATAAAGATATGAGCATGTAGTGTATAGCTACAAAAGCTTTCGTCTATGGTGTTGGATTGGGCGGTTAGATTGTTGTTGCAAGCGTCTGTCGTATCTTGCTTGCATACTGATGATCCGTTTGATCGGAAGATAGATCAATTCAGGTCGTCGTGTTAAATTGATAGAAAGACACCTAGCAATATCTAGCACACGTGCGCCGGTACGGTATGTGATGGTGAAACCTAAATCGGTGTTAACCAGACGCATACACGAAAGCACTGCACAAAGGATCAAAGAGTTTTCTTTATCTGAGTCGGTATTCAGTTGCTGCTAAGGATATATTGTTATCGGCTCAACGGTGAGTTGGAGGTGGATTGTTTAAGAGAAAGATAAAATATCTGAGCATCAAAGCATTTGATCAAAGCTTCACGTGTGTGTGCGAGGATGCTTGCAAACTTTAGAGATTTTTTTCTTTGCAATTATTCTCACGAAACCAATGTACACCACTGTCTATGAAATGATGCGACATTTAGGGTACTTGTAATAAACTCTTACTTCAAACCGTGCGCTTCCCTATTTTCAGTGAAACTGGTTACCGTTCGACTTCAGCGCTGCTAGTCCTGTTGAATTCCGTTTTGTGGGATGATTAATCACTTTCTTGTTTTACGACCCACTCACAGACCGAATGAAACGGTGGGTAGATGGATAGCGCAAGGGAATGATATTTTCTTCCCTTATTTTGCCGGACGTCACGTTTTGGCTTGCCTGGTTCTTGATGCCGGCCGGTATCGAAAATAATTTGTAACCGGACACAACGTAATTAATTTTCGCAAATTAGAGGGATGGTGCGTGTCTTGCCGGCATACGATTGCATCCTGAAAATGGTTGATTGACTCGTTGCTATTACGGTTGCTATATTTACGACAAGCTCTGAAACGGCTACATGAACGCCCAAAAACCATTTTTGTTTGTTGAGACATTGCTTTTATGTTGAGGTTAGATGTTGCAAATGGGAAGCGTTTTGAATGTTTTATTTTTTATTTTTAGTAAAAATGTAAATAGAAGTATTCGTAAAATAGTAAAATGGTTTTCTTAACCACGAGAAAAAACTATTGTCTATCAGCAAAACGACAGAAAAAAAGAACTTCTTATGTGAACAAAAAACGAAGTATTTTTTTTCTAAATTGTGTGTTGAGTAATTTTATTTCGAATTTTGAAATAATTTTACTTATTTGCTTACATTGCCGAAAAAAAGTAGACTGCCCAAAACTGGTACAGTTAACTTCGTTGTATTTTTTTTTTTTTTTTATTCAGGAGTAACGGTCCAAAAAGGCCGTATTGCTTAAGAGTAGAAAATACAAATGTAATTCATGGCGCTACAATCCATATTGGCAGGGAGACATTTCCTTCTCTGAGCCATGGAAGGGCACCTTATCCCGGGTGTACTCGGACGGTTTGGTTTTAATTAATCCAGTCCATGATTTTGCGGTCCTATAAGCGTGGCGAAGGTCTACATCATTCGGGTTTCGAGGTTGTCTATTCCAGTTCAGTGTTCCAAATGGCATTGCGGGGGTCTGTATCGTGTGGATTCCAAGCATTTCGTCGGATCCATCCATCAGAAGCGGTCCGAGTATATTTCCATTTAGTGGCTCAAATGACATTGCGAGGGTCTGTATCGTTGTAGTCCTTTCCTTCAGTGGTCCGAGTGACATGGCGGGGGTCTGTATCGTTCCAGTTATCTAGTAAATCCTTGCAAGAACATCGTTCGAGCAAGGATCTTCTGTCTGCCGTCAATGCCGATTACTCAGCCATACGCATTGCACTCATTCATTCTTACATTCATGCATACATTCATCCATCACAAACATACAAGCGATGTACAACATGTAACACATAGACAAACAAGAGGAAATAACGTAGGATGCAAGATTGCTGTTGCCAACAATGTTGGTTGGTTCACAGACATTTTGCTTAAGGAAAGTCACACAGTTAAGCCGTTCTCTCTACAGAAATCGAATATGGCCTTCAGGTATTCCCAGTCCGATGCCGCTAATATATCCCGAATCAGAATATCAGTACATTTTCCTAGTCTTTCGACCGCGTCCAGCAAAGCAGGTCGAGCAGACTCGTATTCCACGCAGGACCACAAAAGATGATCCATGTCGTGGAATCCAAGCCCGCAGCCACATACCTTGGAGTCGACCAGTCCTATACGCTGGAGATGTGCGCCTAATGCGAAATGATTAGACCTAAGTCTAGACATCATTCGAATGAACGCACGATCGCCAGGGGTGTTATGGAACCAAGGCTTCAAGCTTACACGAGGAGTGATTGTATACAGAAACCTTCCGAGTTCATCCGAGTCCCACAGATTTTGCCAACGTGCCATGCAAAACGCCTGTGGGGCCTGCAAGAACTCATGAGGAAGGATAGGCCTATCAAAGAAAGACCCTTCTGCAGCTCCCCTTTTGGCCAAATGGTCTGCCTGTTCATTTCCTGGTATACCACAATGAGCAGGTAACCATACTAACGATATGCGAAACGACTTTTCAAACAGTGAGCTTAAAACCTTTACAATTTCTTTCACAAAATGGTCTGGGCTCTTAACAGCCTTTACGGATTTTAATGCTTCAATAGCGCTTAAGCTGTCTGAAAAAATTACATATTGATCCGCTGGGCATGCACTTATCAATAATAAGGCATAAAAGATTGCGGCGAGCTCCGCTACATATACTGAGCATGGTTGGCGTAATTTAAAGAATGCTTCGGAGCACGTGTTGTATACACCAAATCCAATGCCCTGCTCTGATGAGGATCCGTCAGTATAAAAATGGTTACTGTTAGCATGGCCATGTTTCTCCACAAATTTGCTGGGAATTGTCATCCAGCGAAGGTTATCGGGGATACCTTTAATTTCCTCCTTCAATGAGGTATCTACACTTAAAATGGAACTGCAGGACTCTGGTAAGCTGGCACTAGTTATACTTTGAGAAGTACTAGGGTGCACCTGTAAGGAAACAAAATCATGATAGACCTTCATGATTTTGCATTTAGAACCTATCTCTTGCAGTGTTTCAAAGTTCTCGATTATCAAGGGATTTGATACTGTAGAGCGGACGAAAAGGCGAAGCGATAGTAGCTCAAAACGTAGCTTTAGCGGCATCACTCCGGACATCACTTCGAGTGACATGTTATGAGTCGACTTCATGCTACCTAGCGCGATTCTAAGACAGCGATACTGAATCCTCTCAAGTCGGATTAAATGCGACTTGGCTGCCCAGTGGAAGCATATGCAACCATACTCCAAGACGGACAGTATCGTAGTCTTATATAGGTTAAGGACGTCTTTGGGGTGTGCACCCCACCAGAGTCCGGTAATCGTTCTGAGAAAATTGATTCTTCTTGTACATTTCTGTACCAGATAGTCAATATGTGTCCTCCATACATTTTTGCTATCAAACCAAACCCCTAAGTATCGAAAAGATCTGGCAATGGATATCTTTTTACCATATAAAAAGATATCGACCTTTGGGTCAACCAAATTCAAGCGTCTATTACTCTCAGTGTTGTAAAAGAAAGAGAATATCAGCATTTCCGTTTTCTCTGGAGAAAACTCGATACCTAGGTTTGTGGCCCACACTTCTAAATTGTTGAGTGTGGTTTGCAAAGGACTTTGAAGGTCGGCGATGTTGTTGCTGGCGACTGATACAACACCGTCGTCCGCCAATTGCCTAAGGCTACAGCCAGGTGCAAGGCAAGTATCTATATCGTTGACATAAAAATTGTACAACAAGGGGCTCAAACAGGACCCTTGTGGTAGTCCATAAAAGCTGACTCTCCGAATTTTCATGAAGCCATTGTCGAAATTCATTGCCTTTTCCGAAAGGAGGTTGAATAAGACGTTATTCAGTCTTGGGGTTAAGCCCGCAGATTCTAACTTTTGACACAGAACATTGACTGATACTGAGTCAAAAGCCCCCTTGATGTCAAGAAATGCAGATGCCATCATTTCTTTACGAGAATGAGCCATCTCGATTTCGGACACAAGCAGCGCCAAGCAATCGTTGGTACCCTTGCCTTTGCGAAAGCCAAATTGGGTACTTGACAAGAGGTCTTTGGATTCAAGCCAATTGTCTAGTCTAAAAAGAATCATTTTCTCAAATAATTTTCGCAGACAAGATAACATTGCTATCGGTCGATATGAGTTATATTCTGATGCCGGTTTACCAGGTTTCAAAAGGGTGACTACTTTCACTTCTCTCCACTCCAACGGGACGGTGTTAAGCTCCAACATAATGTTGAATAATCTCAACAGCCGTTTCCTCGCCAGATCTGGCAGATTATGGAGCAATTTGTTCCGAATCTGATCCAGTCCTGGAGACGAATTGTTGCTGGAGTACAGAGCAAGCGATAGCTCAACCATTGAGAACGGTGAATCCATTTGCGGATCACTCCCATGAGCACTCTGTTGATATGGTGGTGCTTGAGCGAAATCAGGGCAGACTTTTTGTGCAAATGGCTCTAGCCATGCCCCAGAAACCCTTTCGCTCTCGTTTGTTGCTTTGCTGTTGCGCATCCTTTTCGCCATGCTCTGAAGCTCCGTTAGCGAAGTGGAAGGCTTGAGGTTTTTGACATACCTCGGCCAGTATGACCTTTTTTTTTGCTTTAAGCAAGTTTTTGCACCTACGCTCCAGGCCTCTATAATGAACGTATAGATCCATGGAACCGGTGTCTCTATACCTGGCAAAAGCCTTCCGCTTCGCTGAGAATGCCGCTTTACAATCCGCGTCCCACCAAGGAGTGGGTGGTCTTTTAAAAATCCTTGCCTGGGGGGGCGGCCTCGTTTGGGCACCGAGGGCGCACTCGTTTATCGCCATAACGAGATTTGCATACTCCTCATTTACGGAGAAACTGGGTTCTACGCGGATTAGCAAAGCGGTCATTTGGTCGCCGTATTTCGTCCAGTCGATGTTCCTCGTTAAGTCACAATTAGCGGGGACTTGATCGACTGTGCGACTCCTCTTGATAATCGAGATCTTTATTGGCAGATGGTCGCTACCAAGCGGGTCTTGGATTACCTTCCACATAGAATCCAGCCCTAAAGACGACGAACAAAGAGAAAGGTCTATTGCGCTGGGTCGTGCCATAGGTGAGGGCACCCTAGTTGCTTCACCAGAGTTTAGAATTGTCAAACTGTGTGTGTCGCAAATATCCCTAATGATTGGTGCACGATTATCGTCATGCGTGCAACCCCAATCTGATCCATGGGCGTTAAAGTCGCCCAGGATGAAAAATGGTTTTGGTAGTACCGTTACTACTGTCTCAAGATCCTTGTTGATCTTCTTTGGATCCAGATTGGCTCCCGGTGGGATATAAATTGAGGCAATAGAAACGTCAAGATCCCCTAGCTTTGCCTGGATCGCGACGTATTCGATTACCTCGGGTGTGGGGAGGGGTATTCTGCTGAAGCTGTGACTGCTACGAATACCAATTAACACTCCCCCACCACGCCTATCGCTAGTTGGGTCATGTCGATCTTGACGAATAATATTATATCCCGGGAAGGTAATATTTTTATCGGGTGAGAGCCAAGTTTCACTTAGGGCAAATGCATTACAATTATATTGCCCTAGTAATACCTTAAAAGAATCTATTTTTCCCAAAAAACTTCTGCAGTTCCATTGTAGTATAGTAGTCATTGGAGGCATTAATCATCCAAGCGGACCATCATACTTAGACATGGCCATTTTGATAACCATTGCCTGACCATTCCTCTTAGGAAAGGAAATGCCAGGGGAATCAATCCGGTAAGGGGTTCCGGGAGGTGGAGGGAGTCAAGGAGAGAGTGTAAAATCTCTGTCAGGCTTGGGAGGGATGGCCTGGAAAAAGATCTGGGTTCGCTAGGGAACGCCAGATTGCTGGGATTGGAAGGGTTACGGGAACGTGGATGGGTGCGAGCGTCACGGGAGGGTTTGGAGCCCTGGGGTTGGCGTGGGGTCGCGTTGTCGTGACGTCGAGGTGCCTTTTTGGGTGAAGCTTTAATAATTTTTTTTATTGTCTTTTTGTTCGGTACCCGTGTTGTATGCAATCTTTTAACTCCATTTAATGGTGCCAGATTGGGCAACGGTTCATTACCCTCCAATAGGGAAAGGTTATCGAACGGATTCACACTTGAGGTCGACTTCAAAACATCGGCGTACGATCCTCTTGTATTCTGCAAGACGGCCCGTTTGTGTTCTGATTGTTTTTTTCGGTACACAGCACACAACGACATTTCGTGCCATTCCTGCTTGCAGTGAATGCATTTCTGGGTTTCGGCCTTGCATTCGGATGTTGAATGCGATCCCTTGCATTTGCCACACTTCACGGAGTTTGTGCAGTAAGGCTCTGAATGTCCAATCTGGCTACATTTTGTGCAGCATGCTATTTTTTGCACAAATGGTCGACGGATGGGCACTCTGAGTCCTTCAATGTACAGCGTGTTTGGCAGGACTGTACCCTCGAAGGTGATCCGGAGTGAGGAAGTCTCACGGAACACCTTCTTTCCATCGACCGCACTTGAAGCGTAAAGTTTTTTAACTTCAAGGACCTTTACCCGAGGGGAAGATTGGTGCAGAAAAGCCCCTTGTCCGTACTTTAGGATGTCCTCTAAGGGGTAATCTAAGTCATCAATGACACCGATGACTTCCACCAATCCACCGGGAATATATACCCGGTAATCCTCCGTATAGGACGGATCGGCCGCAATAGCATTGGCTTGCATCCGGTCTTTTGCGGTGACCCGCAGCTTGTTTGGACGCGGGCGAATAATGTCTAAGACACCAGGATATTTTTTATAAACAGATGCCGTAATTGCTCTTACATCGAGCTGTTTATTTTTCGGCATGAAAAATACATCATGTATCCCGTTATAAGATGCGGGATACGCTCGGAATCTGGGATTCCCCTTCAACGATTGACCCATCAATTGATCACGGGACGTTGAAGGTAAGGGCTCGTTACTAGCCTTTTTTTTCGCATTCTGTCCTGGATCAGAACTTTTTCGCTTCACTGTAGTAAAGCCCTCCTCCGATTCATCCATCGGCTCCGCCTCCATGAGAGAGTCGGAGCGAGAGAAAGAAACCCAACTGTGTGACGAGAAAGGATAGGTAAACAAGAGAGGATCACTTACCACAAATAGACACACGAGAGCGAGAGTACACGACGAACGAGCGCTACGCACCTGTCCGACGAATGCGCTCTACACTCACAAACCTACACAACAGTACACACGCAGCGCGTATACACGCGCTGCACACAACTCTACGCACTACACACTGTACGCACTATACACTAAGCACAGATCGCTTTCCGATCGTTCTCGCACGTATTCCCTTGCAGTGCGTATGGTCGAGGTCAGTGGCTTGTTGTCCGGCAAAAAATCCATCCACTTGGAGCGCGTATCGATCACGTCTGATTCGCTTCGTGGTTGGGGACAGAATGGACTTCGTTGTATTGTTTAATATAAATATTACTGATTATAAATTCCGATAAATAATAATCAGTAGCTAAAACAAGAAACTTTCGGAACTAATATAAAGGATACATACAGGGTTTCTCACGATTTATTTTTCGGTTCCGATAATTTGTTGTGCTCGTCTCACGATTTATAAATCGTGTTTCATAGAATTTTTTTCGGTCATAATTTATTGGCGTCGTTGGATTGGATTTTTATACACTAACACCAACAAGTTCTAGTAACACACAAAAATCGTGGGAGCATATCAAAAACATATGGGAAACAATCAAAACAATTGAGCCAACCAATGAATTGTGGAAACCCCTGTAATATTTCTAATTAGGTCTATATTTCTGAACCGTGAGTTGTTGAATTATATTGAATAATATATTAAAAACGGGGCGCTTACGTAGTACAGTCGTCAATTTGTACGATTCAATGATATTTCCATCATGGGTTCAAGCCACATATGAACCGGCCCATCGTAGCTAGGACTGATTATCCGACTTCTAGATAGGTAATAGATAAGTCTCGAAAACCTTTATAGACCGGCATGACCACATTACGTCAAGATATAAGATGATGAAGAAGAAAATAAACAAATAGTAAATCTGTAATTAATTTCTATACATAAGTTTACATTTTTTTGTCTTCCTGGCAATGCAAAATTTGACAGTTAAGGCTAGAGTTTGTCGCTCAATCGATTGAGTAACCCATACAAGATTTAAATTCATAATTTAGCATATTGTCACATCTTAAGTCCTGACCACTGCACCACGAGGCCGATCAGGACCTAATGTTCTCCGTGCTCTTTATTAATAAAAAATAACAATCGATAAGTCTAACATTTAATAACATATCTAAACCTATCGAGTTTGAACTATAAATTCAAACCTAGAGTATATGAATTTTCGATTTTTTTAAAGAGTTCTCATTACAAGCAGCTATTTCTTAGTTTTTGGACAACGTTAAAAATATAAATATAAAGCCACGTAAAGCTGAGCCCACTATTGGTACAGGCAAGCCCTGACCAACAGCAGTCGATGTGCCAAAAAAGAAGAAAAACAAAAGAGCAAAATTGTTATTCGTGCTGTGGTTTATACGGAAGCTCTCATGTACAATAATAATGGATACAGTTTAGAAACATAAATTGATGTGAGATATTTCATCATTATGCTCCAAATTGTCAGCATATTCTCAATTGAAGCTGTTTGTGCGAAACATTTTGAAAATGTGCCTCGAATGTATTTCGTCTGCGCTTGACCGTGCTATCCTTACACACTGACCTGCTTAATGGCCTTACCGGTCGTAAAACTGCTTATCGTTCATTTTTTGGGTTTCTGCAAAACCAGGAAGCTCGTACCTGGGGCTTGGAGCAAATTAAGGCTAATGCTTGTAAATGACAGCTATATTTGCCAATTACTCGGTCCGCAGCATGACCCACTTCTTCCACCGGTTTCAGGTGCGGCCTGATCATAGCATTTGTCGCTCAATAAAAACGTCAGCTCAGCAGTAGTAGTATCCTGCTAGCGTGTACCATATGTTTCGAAGCGATGTTGAAGGTGCAATGGCAAACGCAGAGGCTGCTACCCTCGTACTTGCGGTAAGGATTGTGCCGTGGCTTTTCGTGGGCTGCTGCTAATGTGGTGTGCCACAAATGTCGTTGCCATTGTTGTGGCAAAACCTTAAGAGCCTGCAAGAGTCGGGACAATGGGGGCGAAGGGCATAAGGCTGGAGAGATATTTCCTTCCCTTTGCCAATCCCGAGCATATCCGGAATCGCTTGGTAACGATGCGAGAAGTTTATATGTATATAAATATGAACGTATCCCGACATAAAGCAATACGTACGTTGTGCAACGGAACAAATATGTTACCTTCCAGTGGAGGTCGACAAAAATTCGCAAATATCACACGCGACTCTTGCAGCTCGCCATAGCGTTTTTGCATTGTAGCGAAACAGTCGAAATGGACCGACGGCACCACCACAATGATGCTATTATTTATGATAACGATTAAGGAAACATTTCATTCCACTTAAACCGCATTCACTTTATTTTCACCACAAGCTTCTATTGCGGGCACGGGCGTTCCTTCCCGTTAGCGGCAAGAGACGAGACGAGTTCGTAACGCTCGGAGAGGAAAAGAAAAAGAGCAAGACGTTTCAAGATGTATACGTATCCTTCGGAGTAGTCACAACTGCGTAGTGAATGCGAACTGTACGTATCAAACGGTCTGGAGCGTTAAAAACAGGAAAAAAAACATCTAAAGCAACTATCACTCTTGCAGCGTCTTTTGGGTCCGAGAATACACAAAGAAGCGGGTTCGTTTGCCCAAAGGAAAGCACGCACCATCAGCGGCGTACATCAGCCGTGCAATGTTTGACGAGCTTTGGTGAACAGTTTCTGCTCCAGAGCGGACTACAAAAAAGCCACACATCGGCGTAAAAAATAGCAAGGAAATGAAAGAACCGGCCAATCGGCTATACTAAGGCTATACATCGTCAGTAAAAACTTGTGGTTTGCAAACCTTCCCGCAACCCGCCCGGGTCCAGTCCCTGTTTGGAAAGAAATAGTATGGTGGAAAGTAAAATATAGCTTCAAATTTGTTTAGATTTCTTGGGCAGCTATCTGTAATTCGCAACATTCATCAAACCGAAGCGAAAGCGTCAAAGCAAACGGTTGGCCGTCCCGAAAAGTCGATTCATATTTGGCGATGCGAAACGGATGTGATGGGATAGGAGAAGGCAGACCTTTAGTACGGGACAACGGAGGTGAAAAATGACCGTATTCTTGAATGAATTTGAACAGAAATTCCATTTCCACTGCGGCAACGAGCCACCGTGAAGATGTCGGAAGAGAGGAAGCGGATTAGGCACTCCCAGTGGTTGAGATACAGTCTCATGGTCTCACCAAAGCCCGATTGATTCAAATGTTCTTGCTTGGTTCGGGCGTCAATCAATAACGCAACAAAAAAAAAACTGCAGGCAACTGTGTTTTATCGCAAGGGAAATATTCGTAGAGCATACCTGGAGCATTTTCCTTTGCCAAAGCTAGTTGCTCTGGTAACAATCAAACTGTGGCACCACATTCCATTGCTTGCTTTTGATCATGGCGGATAATCGGGAGCGAAACAAGACGCCATTCAGTTGTTGTTTGTTGTCAGTCATCTCCTCCTCTTGATCGCACCAGAATGGTGACATTAATGGGCCGCAAAATGAATACTGTTTGTGATGCATGGTGAAGCCTGGTGTACCGTAAAGGCCAAACCCCTTTTACCCTAACAAATCCAGACCGATCGGTTTTAGTTTCCCTTGCCATGAATATCCTTCCAGGAAAATATATTGCGTTGCTATTCAATGCATTGTTGGTGCGTAGTGTATGTTGTAGGACATAGTTGCCTTGGCAATGTGGTGGTGTCATTTCCGTAGGATAGTCTTCGGAGACTCAACGTTCACTTGAACGAGTTTTCAGCTTGTCAGCCCCTTCATCTTTCGCATTTCGGCAAACGTGGTGTGGATGAGTTGCAGTTTGATAAGAGCAGCGAGACAAGTTCTCCATCGTGGATGATCGGTGAAGAGGCTTTGTGGTTTTTAATTGGATTATCCCTTTGAGATTTGGAACTCGAGTGAACCTTCTACGGTTCTGCGGTATTATTGTGCAGGAAGTTTGCTCACAGACACCGGGGTCAAGCGATATCTGGACTTCTTGGGCAGGAGTGAAAAGTTTGCCCGTCTTGGATGATGCCTTTGTTTGTGCTACACCCGGTGAACGCTCGTGCAACTTTGAATATTTGTAGATATTCTGAGGCCAGCTGAACTGGCAGGACGACTTTATGGTCAACCAATAGTCGACAATATGAGTCTTCTTTTAAGATGGTAGCTTTGAGGATGGTTGCATTCAGTTTTCTGAATTTATGAAACGAAGGCTTAAGTTTGTGATCGGAAGCCTTTTTATTGTGGGCACAAATTCATTTCGGCTTTTATAGATTCTTGGAAATTAGGAAATTTCGTCTTCCAACACGTAAATATGTTTTTCACGGAAGTTGATTGATTCGTTTTGTGGTTGAATCGTATACAGGGTTTCGAATCATATTCGAATTTTGTAAGCATACTGTGGAGCTGTCATCAAACTGTGTTTTTTTAGAAAACATCATCGGTATCAAGTTGAAGCTTTTTACACCGGTACCCACAGTCTGAAGACAGCTTGACAGTATGCTTGCAAAATTTCCCTAGTCGATTCCCTAAGTGATTGAACTATTCCATTATATGATTCGAAACCCTGTAAAAGAAGATTCGTATAAAGTTGTACTTAGATTATTTGATGTTTAGTTCCAGTTAGAACAGGTTTTGCTGTGCTGTAATGTTGAGTTTCTATCCTTTATATTATTTTATACAATATACATTTTATATTTAAAGTTCAGTAGTAAGACAGCATCTTTTTCTGAAGAATTTTTAAATGTTCATATATCCGTATATCCATATATGTATGTCAAACACTCAACAAGATAGAATTACAGTCCGACTTCATCATTTGAACACTTTTTTGTTGACATACTTTTTAGTTGAATGCTCGATAGTTGACGGACAGTTCATTTAAAATTGTGTTTTTATCAAGGTCCATAAATTACTACAGGTCGGTCTATCCAACGTACTTTGACAAATCTTCATCAGCTAGGGAGACCAAAGTTACTTAGCTTTCCTGCAAAGTTCTTAGCAACCATAACTTCCTACCTGTCGATCTCTATAGACATCTCCATCCATCATGGCTACCAAAATCAGCGCTAAGAACCCACTATCTATCTAGACACCTTGGTTTGTATTAAAATTGGCGCTAGCTGTTTTACCTGTGCATGCAGTGTTGTGGATGCATTTTTCCAAAGTCTATATAATACAGAGGTCGAGTCATCCAGAACATTTGATCAAGGTGTATGGATATTAGGAGGTGAAGTGCTTCAGAGCAAATTGACATAACAATACTGGGGGCTCCGGTATTAAAATCGGGAAGGGCTGGAGGGGGGTATAAAAAATTGTATGCGATTTGACATAACAATACTCAATGATGGCGCCCGGCAAACGCGCTAATAATCCACCTCCTCAATAAATACACCTTGCATTTGATCTAAAGCCGTGGGAAAGTTTTGACAGTTGAAAGAAAAAAAATCCAAACGGACTAGAACAAATTCTGCAACCATATGATCTTTCATAAAATTCACACTTTCATTGTTTTGCTGCTTTGATTATCTTGATAACAAAACCTGCCGAATATGCAAGGTTTTTGTTTTTTTTTTATATTTTGAAATTTTGATTTTTTTTTTGGTTTTGTGTAGTAAAAGTATCATAGTTGTAAAAAGTGTTTGGTTGTGAGGAAATGTTTGTGACCACTTCCTAACACTTTTCACCTAACTCCATCTTTGAAAATGGGAGACCAAAATCGAACTATGCTTCGTCCTCTATATTATATTGATTGGGTCAGTGCTCACAAGCCTGTTAAGGATCTCGGATCACTTGGCTTTGAAAATACATTTGCTGCGGCCCACATGCATTGAGAATATGTTTAAATCTTATTCTAGAGATGCCTGTTGAAAATGTTATATTGATTGTGAGGGAAATAATGCACGATATGCATTGTAATAAACTTTTCTATAAAAAAAAACAAATCCCTTCCCGGACCACGTCTGTTAACGCCGCGGACCACAAGTGATCCAAGGACCACAAGTGGGCCACATGTGTTCCACGGACCGCAGGTTGGTGACCACTGCATTAGGTAACTCTTCAGAGAATTGTTTGAGGGCGAATCTTTCCCCTTCCACCTCCAAAAAAGATTCGTGACACAATTCTTCAGTGAATTTGAAAATGGAAATTTTATGAAAAAGCGTTGAAAAACCATTCAACCAATGAGTTCAGACTATAATTACTTTCGCTATTCCCTATGGTGTGTTCATTTGAATTGTTTCTTTGTAGTTCCCGTGCCAAGTTCTCAGTATCCTCGTAATAGTACACGAATGCAGTTTCCTGGTGAGTCAAATTCATCCTGACTATGCCACCATATTATTTGTTCAACAGTTTCCATTGATTGGGGTTGAGCAGATGAAATGTTTCAGAGTATATTCAATACACAGTCTATTTTTGACCATTTGTTGTGAAACGTCAGAAAAGCTTAAAATGCAGTTAATCTTACCAATATATATTGAAAAACATTGCAAAAAACAGACGGTACAAGTTGGTTTAGGGTCTAATTGAATCTGGTTTTAACAAAAAGATAGAGCAGTTTCTGTATCCTACTTATTGTCCCGGTACGCCAGTGCGCTTATTGAATTTTTATTATTTATGCCGTAAAAATGCAAAATGGCCCGAGCTTTGCCCACTGAAGCTTTGCCCCAGGCCAAAGCAACTGCAGCCGTTAAGACAAAATGGCGTACGGAAGCATGAACCGTGAGCCTCAATTTTGGGTGCGGTGGTTGTTTTTATTTTTATTTTCTGTGTGCTGCTTCTTCGATCGGCTACCGACATTTTGCGGTTATTTTGCTTATGATCTTTCTACCCGCAGTTGGGTTGCCCGCAACCATCGAACCCATAGTATATTGTCATTGGAAACTGTTATTACAGGGATCGGCAAGCAGAGCAAACAAAGTAAACCTCTGGCAAAATGTTTTCATACAGAAATGCTGCAGCAATGGTGTGAGAGAAAAAAGCATAAAAAATGTCGTCGTTCGGAAAGCTGGTGGAATTTTAATAGGATTTAATAAGAGATTCGCGTTTCCGTACTGTACTGCATGTGAGCATGTGGAGGTGGCTTGAACGCGTGTCTCTATAGAATTGTTTTCCTATTGGTTGTGGTTGCGGAGGGTGCGACCAGAAGATGTTTGTTGACTTTTGTACTTTTTCCGTTCAGAACGCTCATTTTTTTGCTTTTTTTTGCAAAATTGCTAAGCTTTGGCACTAAAGGTCCCTTTCTTCGACTCTAGACCCGGGTTTGGTTGTCTCTTTGTTGTGGGTGAGCTTACGGTGCTGAAAGTTTTATGTCCTTCCTGGAGAGCGGTTTGGGAAGGCGTTTGTGTTTCTTTTTAATATGTTTTTTTTTGTTCTATCGTTGGTATGCTTCTTGAACAAATCGGATTCAGTTGCGAGCGAGTAACGAGTCTGCTTGTCTTCGCTGAAAGCAATCGGAGAGCTTGTGTTTTCTTTTTTAGCAGAATGTTAATGGCATTGTTTGGGTAGATCGTAAAAGGCTCGTGAAATTTTGATGAAATGTAAAGCAGGGCGAGAGAAAATTGAATCATTGTTCGGTTGTCGCGTTTCGTTGTAAATCTATGCCTTAAATAGAACCTCCAGAGCGAAAGCATTGAACGAAGTAAGATAGAAAATTTTGTTTAGCCGATGGTTTTGAAACATATTTATTATAATTGAAAAACAAATATTGTTAAACTCATTCCACGCTGAGTTTATTGATTTATTGAATCAATAAATCTGATTCCCGGTGTAATCTGATTAGTCACTGGTAATAACTGCTTACAGTGTATCCCAGTCATTCTTTGATTTCTAACAGATTGTATTAGTTTCCCACTTCTGCTCTAATCCAGCAAAATCGAAGTGACTGGGATGAAAAGTTCCTTTATCTTGGGGCTGATGTTCAAGCTAGATGGTCAAAATCCAATTTTCCCGAAATCTTCGAAACACACACACTCTCTCACACCTTCGTCTGTCGCAGTGCAGTACGCCGTAGAGATGTGCGCTGTGATGATTCTTTCCCCGCTCAGGAACATTCGTGTGAACATGAAAAATGGTCCATCGTGGAACGCTATTTGTCATGTGATATTTTCAATTTCCATTGTCAAATGTGCAAGATTTATTGCCTCTAGGAGGATGTTAAGCAAGGAAAAGGGTACACTAACGTACTCATACATGTTGTCGAAGGATATCAGTGTAAAGAAGAGAGTGAAACAGAGAGAGAGGGAGACAGAGTGCACACTCACAGCGCCCTTTGTCGCTTGTGTGACATACTCTGATATTAAAACCGAGACTATTGGAAAAATAGTTTAATTTGATCGAACAGGTATTCTTTCACATTTGTTCCGACATTGAAATGAAACGTTCTCCTTTACGGTGATCGACGATGCAATTTCGACAAAGAGCAATCGAAATCCATTTATGGCGGAAATTGATCGTTTTACCATGATTTGTTCACTATTAGAAAGAAAGTTTATGAGAACCACCGGAAGTGGAAACACTGGAACATGTTGCTTTCAGTGTAGAAAAGTAATTAGTTTACTATATTCAGGGAAATTTTGAAAACCTTTTTTTAGCAGGCAGGAACAAAGCATAAAATTACAGCCCCGGATTTAGCATCGGCATGAGAGTGTGAGCAGTTTCCTCTGCTGCAAAGTGTCCCTTTTTTGAGCCTTTGGTTACCTTTTCGTTTGTTGTTTCAGGACGGATCGCTCAAACCATTCTGTGCAAGAAGCGTGTAAAAGCTAAGGTGACAAACAGAGTGTACCAACCCCTGAGGGGTCTGTGTTGGATTTTAATTTCTGAAAAAGGTACGGCAAATGAATAAAAGCTTTAGATCTTTCGCAACATCTTCTTCCTGTTGCTTTTGCGAAGCGTACAAAAGACACACTACGCGCTGGGAGAGTGAGGCACGTTCGTCAATCTTCGAGCATGTTTGTTTGCATGCAAAGCTTGTTGACCTTTCTTTTTTGGTCTGTGTTTGCGGTCAACAGAAACCCACTCGGTATGGAGAGCTTTTTCCTTTAATGCCTCTCGGGCACTTCCGTTTCACGCGTGTGAGCGAAGTGAAGCAGCAGAGCAGTTAAAAAATCATGCTTCCCCTGAGGCCTCAGACAGGGGTGTTACCGTTGTACTTGATTTACACGAAACAATGCACGAGGGTTTGAGTGAGTTTTTGTTCCGTTTCATTTCTCACAAGCGGATTCGTGGTTAGTGTAAAAGTTCTTGTTTTGCTACAGTAGAAACACGGATTACAGTGTGTTCCTGCTAGGTAAAGCTAAACTATTCTGCAAACGTTTTTATGCTTCTAGGCCAAGCCTATTGAGGTTTATGTTACGTAGGTTAAAATAATGTTTTCAATGGTGTTGGTTTTTGTTTATACAAACAAAGAAAGCAAGACTTCGAGCATGTTCAAGAACACATGAAAAAAAGCAGCAACCAAAGCTTCCTTCTGTCGTTCAACTCTAATGTACATAAACTGTGTAACGTTCGATAGAGGTGGTTTTCCCATTGTATCGGAGGGAAGCAGAAAATAGGAATAAGATGGTGGATACGAGCTGCATGCATAAAATCTGTATCATTTCGGAGCGCCAAATCAAATCGGTACTTGTTTTGTGTTCCCACTGCGTCATACATATTCACAACGGTCGCAAAAACACGACGTCTCAAGATGGTACAATCCTCCCCGGTTAGCGTGGTGAGGAAAACTTGATCGTTGTAACGACGTTTGACAGAATTTTAAGTTTTTGTCCCACCCTATCCGGCACCCTTCTTTCCGTGAGCGCGGTGCTCAATCGGTGGGTACTGCTGGAAAGTATAATTAGATTTCCGTTCCCGTGCCGAACCCCACAAGCAGTGCTTCCCCGTTCGCTTGTTCACATTATTGTGCAGGAAACGATAACCATTCCCGAGCTCATCGAAACACGTCGCTCCGACATCCGGCACTTGAGCGGAACGAGCTATCGAACGCTAAACTTGCTGGTACAGCATAACCAGCCCGCAACAGTGCTTTTGCATCGCTTCCCACTTACCTATCCTTTTCCGATGTCTTGTAGTTGTTACGATCTGCGGGAAGGTAGAGCACGTGGTGAAAAAAAAAGAAAAAGATAACAGCGCGTAAGATGAGATGTGAATAAATGCATAGAAATTAAGAAACATTAACACAGACACAATTCCGCGCACAGCCCTGCAGCTACACTCGATACACACCCTCGTTTTTGATATGATGCTGTGTGTTGATCGATGCATCTGCTAGCTTCGCGTGTGGCATAGCTATCGGTTTTGTAATACTTACTTCGGAAGCAACATTTTCGCGCCCGCACTGCGTAGATGCAGAGACAGATGAGTATGAGAAAGGCTGCCAGGCATCCGCCCGCAATCCCGAGCAGATAGCTTAGCTCGAGCGGTTCCACTACTTTTAAGATTCCCCGCAACAGTACAGCACACATCAGGTTGGGCACACGAGGGCGACGCGGTTGACGCAAGGTCCCGGTGGAGTTAGTATGTAATTGGAAAATTAATTAAAGCTCAGTTGTTTGAATGACGTACGTGTGTGAGTGCGTGTATAAGGTGTGTGGTGAATGGAGCAGTAGCAACGCTGAAAGCAAGGAATGTTGTGTTCCGTTGGGAGTTGGACAATGTTTCCAGCAACAAACAGACATCAGAAAAGACACAAACCACTCGTCCTTGTGTATATGTGTGTGGTGAAGAGGGGAGACAGAGCGACGGTTTTGTGAAATAGGAAGCAGAAGAAAAGTTTGCAGTGCACAACATTCTCCAGTTTGTACTCATTTTTGTATGGTAGTTAGGCAAGTCCTGCGGGAAAGTTTGGAGACGTTTCGTCTTTGCGTACGTGTAATGGCTTAATTATGATCATTTGCAATGATCGTAATAAGCGACAAAGTTTTTTCCCAGCACGCGCTTTTACCAGGAATGTTGTAACCTTAAAGCAAACAGCCGAGCTGAAGAACATTACGCTATGAAGGGTATACCAGGCATGCGACGGTGTTTCCTGAACATTGTCATTTAAGATGTGGTATGCAAAGTTTTCGCGTTTGTATGGTACGTGATATCACGTCAGGATCGTTCAATTATGCTCAGTTTTTAAACGTGGGGACGTCATGTTTTATATGAAAAAAGACACTACACTACAATTTTACAGGAAGATATTACATCTCCGGAGAGTAACTCTTACGCAATATTTAGCAATAGTAATCGGTTTTACTTTGAGTTTTAACATCGAATTTACAGTTCAGGGAGTAAAGAGAACAGAGTGTTAAAATATCTAGAACGTGTGTGTTTTAAAGGGCTTTAAAATATCATTCCAACAACTGCAAGAATTGCTTTCGAAGATCAGCTCATATTTTCTTACTAGCAGGAGTTTACTAACCTGAAAACATTCCTTCGACCCTTAGACTGATGGCATGGCGATCGGTGCCTCTTTCGTTTTCAACCACCAGATAGTAAGGACGCTGATCCTGGAGATCGGCATCGTCGATGTGTAACGTTGCCAGATAGCAATCTTCCCGACTGTCCTGTGTCACATCGTCCACCCGATAGCGACCTGTGAGGTTCGGGAAATGGTAAACAAATCAAGCGTTATTCAAAATCATTCCCTACAATCATTTCAGCCAGGTTTCAGGCCCACCATTACTTACCTATACCGGAACCAGCTTCGAGCCGTAGTGATCCCCACTCCCAGGCTACATGGCGCGGTCGTGGATCTGCACACACGATCAACGACAGCGTTGCGGAGTCACCTCTTTTAACCGAAACCGAATGGCCAGCAACGCCACCGGAAGTGGTGCGCAGGACCTGCGGTGCTCCGACCACTTGCAATGCAATCGGATCGGATGTAGCTGTCCGTTCCTGGCCGTTGATGAAGTTCGTCGCCCGACACTCGTACTCTCCCTGGTAGTCGTATGTGACGTTATCTATCACCAGTCTAGATTCTCGGCCCCGGTCGAGGAAGGGCTTTCCTTGAGTAGAAATTCTGCAAAATGGGGGATGCAAACGAATGATAATCAGTAGAAAAAATGCAGTGACTCAGTAATGGTGTAAAGAATGTTAAGGATTAAAGCAAAAAGGAGCAATGGAATGGTACATTGAGCACGGACGGGTGAACATGAACATCAAAACAAAACAAGATTTATGAAAAGATGTTGAATGAATTACGGGAAAAAAGTAAGCGCTCCGATGGGCGAATAATAGGCAGCAAAACGAAAAAACTTTTTGCTGATGCCAGCTCGACAAGATTTTCACAGTGGAAGGTAAAACGCGCGCGGTTGGCAGAAAAGGGAGCAATCCTTTTCATTTCGTTTCCGTACGCTGCATTTCCCGGCACACCAGTACGAACGGAAAAGCGTTAATGAATTTTAATTAAAAGAATAGCATCCTCGAACCGGACGAACGAGCCTTCGTCAGCAGCAGCCTCGGACAGGGACCGCTTGCTGCATGTAGTCATAAATAAATAATTACATGCCGACTGAATGGCCGGCTTTTCACGCGTCCGCCAGTTGGTTGCTGATGGAGCGCTGCACAATCTTAAACGGGAATTAAAGAAGTTTCTCGTTTTTATTTGTAGGAGCTCATACGATGAGTTTTTTTCTGTCTTTCAAAGTAAGGGAAAATACTAAAGCTGCGATAGTGTTTAGCTGAAGCATCTAGGTGGGATTCCACATTTTTTATGTTTTCTTTTGAATAAACTGTGTATGTTTTATGGCTTAGCATAGCGTACGGTTCGGTGTTTTTCATTGAATTTCATCATCAAAAGTGTGCTTTAATTTAATACAGCATGAGATGTGATGTAACGTAGCAATGCATCCTTTTCCAAGAAGTGCATCCTTTTCCTTTCCATATGCTGGAAATGAATGTTTTAATAAAAGGCCTGAGTAAAAAGCGACGAATTCACCGTATGTACTTCGATGCAGGCAGATAATTGAAACTGATTTGTATAAAAGTTGTAACGAATGACGTAAACGATATGAAATGAAAAATATTTAAAGGAATTATCATCCAACAGCAAAGCTTTGCAATTTGAATTGGGTTTCTTTAGCTTTGAAATGATTGTGCTAATTTCAAAATAAATTATATGATCATTTTATAGCTTTAATAAACCAGTGCTATAATTTCCTCTCCGTGTTTTTAAAAAATTATATAAATTGTACCTTTGAACCCATTTGTAGGTTGGTGTAGGGTTGCCCTCGGCCACACATTCAAATGCAGCTGGACTAAATAGTGGAGCTGTGGTGAGACGGTCCGGCCCGGCTGATAATATTTTCGGCGCATCTACGCAAAGAAAAAAGATTTTAAAAACAGTCCGTGTTGAATATCCGTTCTGGTGACACAGAGGCTACGTGTGCGTTGTATCAGGTTTCGTTGCCATTTGCAGCTTTACTTCGATGATTATTTCACTCACATTTGACATCCAGCTGGACAGACATCGTGTCTGAGGTGCCGACGGAGTTCTGCGCCTGGCACGTGTACAGTCCGGCGTCACGTCGCCCGACCGGCCGCAGCTGCAGGGACTCCTGCAGGCTTGCAATCTCGGACCGGCCGGCTCTGCGCCACACGATACTGGCCGGCGGGTTTGCATCTGCTACACACCGTAGGATCAACGAGTCTTTACCCTCCTCTAGGTCGATTTGCGGGGCACCGAGCATTCGCACGGTGGGTGCATCTAGACATGGGGTCAAAGTAAAAACAAAGCAGTAGTAAGTAAAAGTATTTAGCAAAGGGAAATAAATAAAAAAGGAAAACGCGTTACGCAATATCGAGGATACAACCATAAAGCACAGGAGCCGGCAAGAACATCGCGTTTATTGATTTCAATTCCACTGGCTACAATCCGTTGAACCGTTGCTTCGCGGGGTTTTTTACTGTTTCGAAATGCGAACGTGATCGCTCTTATTTCCCCTCTGTGTGAGCCTTTTCTTTGACAACCCCCCACCACTCATTTATTTTAAACAACCGCCATTGCGTTTGGGGCATTCCACATTATGTCTGCGATAAATATATTATAACTTCATCGATCGCAAATAGCGCCCGAAAAAGGATTGACAAATAAATATCACACAACCAAACTGACACGTTTGACCTTTTGTCCGTGTTGATGTTCGTTGATTCTATGACCTCGATTCGCAATCTGGATAGGAAGCCAACTGCAACATCAACTGCACTTTTATCGTGTGGGATATGTGACAAGTAGAAAAAAAGAGGGAATCCTCCGCATCTTAACACTCCTACTGCCCCGCCTGTCAATCGAGTGCCGAGTTGGGTTTCTTTGCGTATCATAAACCAACGGATTGAGCAATAACAAAAAACAAATTGGAAAAAAGTAGAACCTGACGGTTGAATAAAAACACCACCAGTAATGTATTCAGTAGCAGTAAAAAAAAAAGTTCGCCACAAAAGAGCATGCAACGGTGCTGTTATAAATATTTATTGTTGCTGATAAAACAATATTAATTGAGGTCACCAGAGAAACTCTGCTAGTAAAAGGTGGAGGAAAGAAGGAATGGGTAAAAGCAATGAGTACCAAAACAGCAAATTGAACACAGAAAGGTGGCTGAAAGCGTACGGATTGTTTTTTGATTGGAATGAACAGAGAAAAAAGTAAAATTGTTTGGTAACCCAAAACATAAAGACCGAAAGGTATGTGTGCAGAGATGGAGTTTTAAGTGACAATTTCCGGATGATGGAAGAAATGTCTGAAATTGTAAAAATAATGAAGATCCTTTCTGTCGAAGTGAATAAAAAAAAGTAAAATCAAAGAAAAAAGCTTTGAGTGTTTTCTTCTTTGGTACAATAACTGTTGTCGGTCAAGACCTGCCTGTACCTACTAGTGAACTAAGCTTGGCTTTCAGTGACTTATTGATTATCCATAGCAGCATAGTCTGTCCTACGTATGGGGGAACGGTCCGTTCGAAGCTTGAACCTTTGAGGACATGTTTTTTTGTCGTAGGAGTTGGCGACTGTTCTATGAGACCGGTCAGTTTGTTTATTAAAATAAAAGTTTAACTGAAAAATTGCGGAATTATAAACCATGAACGGTTTAATAATTGTTAATAATAATACTTAATAATTGTTTATTACCTTATATAGTTAGTTATACAACCTAACCAATCAATAGCTAATGACTGAAGAACAATA